>NC_135712.1:43427524-43741763 GCF_964656455.1 Halichoerus grypus
CTATTCAGCAAATTCATGAATTGCAGTTCTAAACCTTTAATATTTACAAACCATCAAAACTTCCAAATCAGTGTGGGAAATCATATTACTTTTCTCTTTAATATTCCATCTCCTAAGGTTTGGTAAAGCATAGAAATATAATTCAAACTTTTTTATTCCACTCAGTCGTGATTAAGATGTATACTAGCAATTTGTGTTACTATTATTGTACCTTAAGGCTACAGGACTAAATGCCAGTATTATTTAAAATAAGCTAAATATGGTAATTAAAAAAGGTTAAGATTGTCACTGCCTTAAATAGTAGCAGGTAAGCAAAATATACCATGAATTGTAATTCAAAAAAGCATCTTATGGGGTGCCTGTGTGGGTCAGTTGGTTAAGCTTCTGACTCTTGATTTCCGCTCAGGTCACGATCTCGGGGTCATGAGATGGAGCCCCACGTTTTGTGGGGCTGCTTGAGATTCTCTCTCCCACTTCCTCTGCCCCTCCCCCAACTTGCACACCTGTGAGAGTATGTGCACACTCTCTCAATCTCCCTCTCAATAAATAAAATCTTTTTTTAAAAAAAAAGCACCTTACCAATATCATCTAAAACAACTGCAGTTTTAAAAATCTTCTATCAGTTATTTCCCATGTGACAAATAATTTCAGATAGAAAATAAACCTGTTAAATTAGAAGTTATTTGAAGAGCTATTTCTGGAAATTGTTCCAAATGTCAAAGGATAAAGTTCATGTAGTTTATAATGAAATTATACTGCCTAGAATTTTTTTAGGTGTAGTTTCCAGTAAGTGTGTTATAAAACTACTAATATAATTCCTGTACTGCACTAATTTTTCTGCAAGTCTCACAACAACATTGTTTAAGTCTGGTTTTATATGTTTTATTATCAATTTGACTTTATTTTTTCCATTTCCATACTGAGTGTTCACAATGGGGTAATTGTTAAGGTATTATACACACTAATATTGTAATCTGATGAAAGGTGAGAATAATTATTTAACTATTAACTATTTAATAGTTACTATTTAAGAGGCATTAAATGGAAAACCAAACACTTTGAAGTCCAAGGCATATAAAAATCTAAGATTCTCACTATTCTCAGAGTGGTCTGGTGGAAATATCCCTGAGAAGTCCTAAATCTACTATAAACTAGCTATAGAAGTGAGAAATTTCAACTTTAGGATTTCTGCCTCTTGATCTTTATTTATTTATTAAAGATTTTATTTATTTGAGAGAAAGAGAGAGAGCAAGTACAAGCAGGGGGAGGGGCAGAAGGAGAGGGAGAAGCAGACTCCCTGCTGAGTGGGGAGCCCAATGCGATGCAGGGCTCAATCGCAGGACCCAGAACCCTGACATCATGACCTGAGCCAAAGTCAGATACAATCGACTGAAGTAACAATAGTAACAATAGCCTTAATTTTGAAAACCAAATTTCCCATGAAGTTTTATTCAAAATAGCAAAACTTTAAATCACAAAGGAAAACAAAACTTAATTACTTTGTGTTAGCTGTTATAATCTCCCTTAGTATATTCTGACTAAATTTATTTGAGGAAGAGTTGTGCTATACTTGTACATGATACCCATTTTTCCAAGTGATTTACTGCTTACACAAAATAATATGACAAAAGAGCAAGAGCTACAGTATATTGGAAAGACCAATGGAGATTGAATAGAAAGAGGAAAATTTAAGTGTAGAATTTAATAATTATATCAAATAACATGTATAATGTTCCTGGAAACAAGTCCCAATTCCTCAGCCAAAAAAAGTGAATAACTGATATTTCATCTATTGTTTTAGTGAGGATTCAATAAGCTAATACTGAATAAATAAATTTTAAATAGAAAATCACAATAGAAATTTAAAATATATTTTTCCTTGAGGAAATTTTATTTATTCAGATTCTAAATAATGTTTGCTTTCCAGAAACATAGCTTTTTGCCCGTTTAAAACATGTATATCTGAAAACATTTATTATAAATACTGCCCACAGGTCTGCTATCACTTGCTATCACTTTTTTTTTTTTTTTTGCATTTTGCTATTACTTGCCATCACCTGCTTTACAACAATAGATGTTAACTTTAAGTTGGTTGGATTTTATTTTCATTTAAGTATTGACCTAGTAGCTATTTACATTATAAATTAATTAGAAGATTAGAGATATGTATCTTATGATCATGATGATCTCTGATTCAAATAAAAGCCTGTTAGGGGCTCCTGAGTGTCTCAGTCATTAAGCGTCTGCCTTTGGCTCAGGTCGTGGTCCCAGGGTCCTGGGATCGAGCCCGGCATCGGGCTCCCCGCTCGGTGGGAAGCCTGCTTCTCTCTCTCCCACTCCCCCTGCTTGTGTTCCCTCTCTCGCTGTGTCTCTCTCTGTCAAATAAATAAAATCTTTAAAAACAAACAAATAAATAAAATAAAATAAAAGCCTGTCTAATAATTCCCTTTTACAGATCAGTGAAAATTAGGGAATTTCTATTTTTCTCCAAAGTTTCATCTGAATAAAGGTGGGTGTTTCGATAGGCAAAACTATGTTTCTAGGGAATGATCCTCAGGTGTCATCTATTAGTCTGCCCTCAATTACTTCTTCTGGCCTTTAGTTTTCATTTCATGTGGGTCACTTTGGTAAAGGTCTTTGATCTCTTCCATGAGGTCTCTTTGGATCTGATGGTTCTCTATGTCATGTTTGGTTTACATTATGCTTATGTTAGGTTTGTCTTATATACACAGAAAACATTCTATAGTTTCAATTCTATGCTGTGGTTCACAGAACTCTACAAGGCAAAGATCATCACCTCCTACTGGTCAACCATGGGTGTAAAGGAATCATCCTTTTACCAGAGGTGCAGCCCAGAAGTTCTATGCAGCTACTCAAGGTCCTGTGCAAATACCACATAGCCGTTTCTTACCGGAATCTCGCAGCTTTGTAAACATACAGAGAAATCCCTCTGTTTTTGAATCCTCCAAAGCTCTCTGGAAATTAGGTCACTGCTTCCCCTTAGGATTTAACACCTTGAAATAGCAGACATAAGCCTCCTTTACGTGGAACAGCCAATTTCTAACTGCCCTTGCTTTCCCAATGAGCCCTTTTCTTCTTTCCTACCTATGCAGTCTGTCTAGTGTCTGGAGTTCCCACACATGCAAAGGCTTTACTCAGATGAAATGTCATGTAGTTTAGGTCAGCTTCTCTAGATGCAAAGCCTGTGATAACAATTTTTTTTTTTTTTCCATCTACTCAAGTGATTGTTTAAGGAAGTGCACTGAGGACAATGTGAGGGATAAAGTGGCGGCAGGAGAAAGGAGGGGAATGCTAAGCAAACAAGCATGTGACTCCTCTGAAGACTAGCTTTAGTCTAATACCACAAAGAGGTTCTAGAACAAAAATTATACAACACAGTTTATCCTACCTTAAGGACAGGTCATTTGCTGAGGTCTACAGTGAGAGCAAGGTAGCTTCCATCTGTTGGAGAAGAGTGGCGAGTCTCCCAAGAAAGCACAGCTGTTAGCAACCAAACTATATAGCAGCTGGGGAAGCAGATGCACCAACTCTTAAAGGGGCTGTGGGCATCCATGGCAGCATAGTTAATTATTGTTATCCACCTCTTTACCTGAGTTCCCCCAAAGAAAGACCCTAAGGTGGAGAGTTAGGTGCAGAAAATGTATTTGGGAAGTGATCCCAGAAAGCACCTATAACTGCTATCACAAGGAATGATAGCACAAGTACCCCCAGTAGTCCTTGAATTCCAGACAAATCTTTTCACTTCCCTGATTATGCAGCAGTAATCTTAGCATATCAAGTAAATAATGTTCAATTAACTCTTCTAGGATAAGAAATCCTGTCTTTGGATTCTGACCTATCAGAATGAGGAGCCCACAGTGAAGAGGGAGGTGTTATCATGTTTCACATACTGTTCTCTGGTGAAAATGTTCTACCTCTGGACACCAGGCTCTCTAATCCCACAAACTAAAAATTGCATAGATGAGGGGCACCTGGGTGGCTCAGCCATTAAGCGTCTGCCTTCGGCTCAGGTCGTGATCCCGGGGTCCTGAGATCGAGCCCTGCATCGGGCTCCCCACTCCACGGGAAGCCTGCTTCTCCTTCTCCCACTGCTTGTGTTCCCTCTCTCGCTGTCTCTCTCTCTCTCTGTCAAATAAAATCTTAAAAAAAATAAAATAAAAATTGCATAGATGCAAACCCAAATTCCTCATATGGATTAAGAAAATGATGAAGACAAGGAGCATTTCTACTTCTACTTTTTGGTTCCCAAGATCTTGTATTTTAGTTACTTGAAACAAAGCAGCAACAGTATAGGTAGTTGTTGGTTTAACAGTGTACCCCATCTCCACATCATAAATTCATCAAAGTAACACTTTTCCTGAGCCTTTAAAAGGGTCACCTCAAAGATCTGTCAGGTCAGCAGCAGAGTAATATGGGCAGAAAGAGTTGATCCCATGATCATGTGCTCTTCATTGCTTTGCCTTCACTGTAAAGTGATTCCTGGGGTCTGAGGCCATGTTATGTGTGATCCCCTGACCCCAAGTCCTCAGAGAGTGATACTGGCAAAGTGAATGTGAACGGTATATTCCAGAATATGTGACAATCCCAGTAAATACAAATTGTTACTCATCTCTCTTTTAAGAAAGAAAGGATCCAATATAACCAACTTGCCACGTAACTGGTTGATTCTTTGAGAGATGGTAATATATTAAAAGTTAAAGGCTCAGGAAAATAACCTCAAGATGGGTCTGAGGATCACAGAATTCAAAGTAAAAGAATGTGGGCCAGAATGATATATATCACCTGGTCTCCACATTCCAAGAGACCCATTGTAGCATTTTGGGTCTCAGGTACAAATCCCTGAATCTAAAAATCCTCAAGAGATCTGGATATTCCTTTCCTCAGTGTTTTGTTGCTCTGCTAAATAACTGCATGGTTGGGGGAGGAAAAAATATATGTATATTTATACACACATGCATACACATACTTGTAGTCACATTGCAGCTTCTTTCTCAAGAGGGCCAGATCTCTTCTTCAACTGATGGCCTCTGAGATTGAGAACAAGCTCAGTATTTAAACAGAGTATAGGGTAGTGATTTTTCCATATTCTCACTTATTATATTTCAATTGTATTAATAATAAAAAGAAAATATTAAATAATATATTTCAATTATTTAATTTTTATGGAGGCACTTTTTCTACAATAAATTTCTTATTTCTTATCTCTCAATAGGTTATAATTGGATTTCCTAGAACTACAGAATAATACTTCCTTTTTTAAAAAAGATTTTATTTATTTATTTAATTAATTTATTTATTTACTTGAGAGAGAGCACAAGCATGCATGATGGGGGGCAGGTAGGAGCAGAACTTCTTTATTCAAAACTTTAATTACGTAGTTTGGTAGTTGAATATTGACACATTATTATGATACATAATGCATCGAGTTGTGACTATGTTCAGATTTAATCAAGAATGGGTGTTGAATAAAGTACTTTTTCCTGATCAAGATAATCACATGCTTTTCTACTTTATTTTTTAAAGCTTTTATTTATTTATTTTTTAAGTTTTTATTTAAATTCCTAGTAACACAGAGTAATATTAGTTTCAGGTGTACAATTTAGTGATTCAACACTTACATACAACACCCCGTGCTCATCACAAGTGCCCTCCTTAACCCCATCACCTATTTAACCCATCCCCCACCCTCCTCCCTTCTGGTAACCATCAGTTTGTATTCTATAGTTAAGAGTCTGTTTCTTGGTTTGCCTCTCTCTTTTTTTCCCCCTATGATCATTTGGTTTGTTTCTTAAATTCCACATATACAGGCACAAGAAAAGACGCTTAACACCACCCATCATCAGGGAAATACTAATCAAAACTACAATGAGATATAACCTCACACCTGTCAGAATGGCTAAAATCAACAACACAAGAAACAACAGGATGTGGAGAAAAGGGAACCTCTTACACTGTTACTGGGAATGCAAACTGGTGCAGCCACTGTGGAATACAGTATGGAGGTTCCTCAAAAATTTAAAAATAGAACTACCCTATGACTCAGCAATTGAACTATTAGGTATTTACCCAAAGAATCCTTTTCCATTTTAAATCGAACTATTTATTTGCAGTGTATTTGCTTTCAGATTGTTTCATTCTAGTGGGAGATTGTTTTGATTTATGTCATAAAAGCATTGCCCAACAGAGTAAGCATAACCACATCAAAAGTAATTTGAAGTTAATTTTTATAAAGACTGAAGAAGTCACACATAATTTGCGAAACCTCCCAAAGATGTTTCAAAAATTATCTCCTTCAAAAAAGGGAAAAGAATATGACAAAGAAAAGTATCTGTAAGGGTACAAGTTTCCAGTTATAAGATAAATAAGTTCCGGTGATATATTGTACAGCATGATGACTATAGTTAACAATATTGTATTGTATGTTTGCAAGTTGCTAAGAGAGTAGATTTTAAAAGTTCTCACCACACACAAAACTAATTGTAACAACGTAAGATGTTGGGTGTGTTAACTCACCTTATGCTGGTAATCATTTAACAAGGTATGCATATATCAAATTATTACATTGCATACCTTAAACTTACACAATCTTACATGTCAATTATATCTCAATAAAGCTGGGGGAAAAAAGAAAACAAGATAGTGTAAAATTTTATGTGAAATTATATGGAAGAATCACAAGTTTGGAAACCAGTGACTGGAAAATTTCCTTTTGTGAACAATTAATTTTGTTTTACATCCAGAGCAGGTAGGAGACTCTTGGCTGGTAGGATGCTGTTGGCTGGAGAATACAAGGCTGAGTGGATCTAGCTTCCTCTCCTTCTTTCCCCCATTGGCATTCACAGCAGTGTGAGAGTAACAATTGCATATGGGGATAGCCAGTCATCAGGAAATGTTGAAGCTTCCTGCCTGGAGAAATTGACAGATGTTTCCCTTATGACTTGAACTCTCCTTTCTTCATTATAACAGACTTACTGAGCCCACTGACAAAAAGGAGAAAGAAGAAGAAAGAAAGAAAGAAGAAAGAAAGAAAGAAAGAAAGAAAGAAAGAAAGAAAGAAAGAAAGGAAAGAAAGAAAGAAAGAAAGAAAGAAAGAAAGAAAGAAAGAAAGAAAGAAAGAAAGAAAGAAAGAAAGAAAAAGAGAAGGAAGGAAGAGAGGGAGGGAGGGAGGAAGGAAGAAAGTAAGGAAGAAACTGATTACTAGATTTCTGTCAATCTTGGAGACAAATCATTTCATTTTAAATATATTTGTTTTGTTTTAAAGTAACAAGATTAAAAAAGAATGACCAGCATACCCAATGTTATTTATGTTATTTCTCACTGTGCTGTTAGTAGAGATGTAAAAAAGAAGATAAGAAGGCCTGACAGGTCCGGAAGCGAGGCTTCATGGAGGCCCAGGTGGAGCCCATTCAGTCTCTGGCTCACAGCAGGCTGGAGACTGGCAACTCTAACGAGAAAACAAGGATGTATTTCACAAAATGCTGGCAAGGGCAAGCAACCAGAACCAATCCTGGCAGCCTATCCCTAATTTGAAAATGGCATATGCTGATATCCTTTGGCCAGCTCACACATGACAGATGTCTTTTAACCAGGTCAGACAAACACAACACGAAAGACACGATTTGTGCTTGCACTAGACTCTGGTCTGCATTCTTGAACAGAAAGTCTGTTTCAGGAGCAGGCCATTTCCCTCCCCTTACCGTGGGATCTCCCTCTTTTCTTCATTTGTGCATGTTGTTTTTGATTTTGTTATCATTTTAAGAACTCTCTTTTCCATGATGAAACAGTTTTATGTAACTTTTAAGATCATTTATATAATTTTGAAATTGGTTTTGATTTGATCCCTTCTTTTCCTTTTTGTTCTTCTTTCTTTCCATAATAATATTTCCTTGAGTGCCTAGTATGTGATAGGCATAGTGTTTGGGGATCACAGGTGACAATAAAATGGGATCTTTCTCTCTGCAAAGCTTAAAACGTACTATATCAGAAAGGAAGTCAGTCAGATCATTAAGATACAGTGAAATCTATTCTATGGCGAGACAATTCAGAGATACTATGAAGATGCATCCACCTGTAGACATTGGGAAGTTTTCCAGAGAAAGTGACTTACTCTGGTTTTCTTTTGCAAAATACAGCAAAGATGTATGAATGGGACAGCAAAAAATGTAAAAGTTAGTACAGTAGTGCAGCAATAAATGATACAAAGCTAAATTAACATATAGGCAGAAGGGAAGGATGGAAGTGGGTAGATTTGAGAGACATAGCACAGCAGAGTGAACAATACTCAGTGGCTGGCTGGATGTGAAGGCGAGGTAAAGAAATGGCTACAGATGATACAATTAACAAACGACATTTGAAGAAGATAATTATAGTGTCTAAAAGTGACGATGTTGAACATCTATAATATACAGGAACTTCTACTAACAAGCCAAAAAAGAACAAGAAAACCAATAGTGAAACTGACAAAATTAGAACAGGCAGTTTAAAAATGTGACACACCACTTCATACTATTAAATTATCAAATTTCAGAAAGTTGGAAAAAAACACCAGAAACATGGGGAAGAGAAAACTGTACTCTGTCATTCAGATTTTGAAATAAGACTACTTGATCAAGATCAGACTACAAAATTCTGCCCCTGGGTATAGAGCCCACTAAAATTCTGGAACAGGCCCATAAAGGAACATATATTGTGCTGTTCATTATAACATTAGCTGTTGGAGGGGAAAATGAGGCATAAAGTAATCAACTGGGCATTTACACTGCTGGATTACTTTGTTGTACTCCAGTGTTGTCCTCAATAACAATATGCAACTTGGTCCTCCTTGTTTCATATATAGGGAGAGCATATATGTTCTATATATATATATATATATATATATATATATATATATATATACATATACACATATATATAGAATATATATATTCCTGATGTTGCTGTGTAATTTTATTTCCTTCTAGTAGGAGAATTATATTGCTTTGTTACATTAACAGCTAACTAGGGTTGTGATTTGTTTTGGCCAAGGAAATAAGAGCAGAAGTGACAAGTCTGCAAATTCTGAGCGAAAACGTTAATAGCCATTTTGCAATTTCATCAGATTTCTGGGGTTGAACTTTTTGATTATATTCCAGAATATAGAAGCTACCTAGAGGAGAGCTGTGAAAAGCCCTGCAGATTTTGAGCAACAATGTGAACAAGAAATACGCAAGTGTCATTTTAAGCCTCGAGTGTCATTGTGATTACCTGTTTGGTTACTGGTAGTTTCTAGCACTTATAAACTCCTGAAGGTCAGAGAACATTTTACTCATCTTTGTGTTTCTAGCAAATAATAGTTCCTGGTACCAGGTATATATTCAGTGTATTTTAAAAGCATTTATATTATCCCAGCAACGTGTTAGCTTTTCAGTAATAATTGCCCTATGAAAGAGCGAACAGATAGTCAAGTGTCACTCCTCAGTTCCTCTTGCATTGTAGATTTTGTGATTTAACTGTCTTATCTCTTGGCTCTTTTATTATGTTTCTGAAGATAAAAGAATGACAAGTATAAGGCGGGTATGGAGTGCACCTTTCATGTGCAAACCAACCAGTCCAGAGCCCATAGTAGCAAACTACCTGCTTAATCAAGCTCTTGCAGGTTGGGCCACTATCTCTTTACCCAATATTACACCAGAGCCAGGGGTATTGAGTTATTGATAACTCAAGACAACCTCTACACTCCAGAGCCCACTGAAATTATTCAAAACTAGACAATCCTATGCTGCTTATCCTGGTTTCCCTTTGCCTTTACCATGGAAACCCTGATACAAGCTCTTGTCCATGCTTTCCTATTGCTCTTTCTGCCTCCTGACTGATCCTGGTGCTTCCCCATGTGGTCCTGCATGGCATGGTATGCTCCTTCCTCTTGGAAACTGGGAGCAAAAACTAAAAACTAAATTTTCAATAGCAATTATGTCCTTGTCTGTGAAGGCACAATAAAAATAAAAACCGTACTAAATAATAAACCCTACATTTTAAAACATATGTATGCATATATACAAGTACTTGTGTGTATCTCTGTCTGTATTGTATGTATTATATATAGTTTAGTATCTTATGTTGAAAGGGTTTTTATAGTACAAATCAACTATTGTATTACTCCTCTCTTCTGTTAACCAATTAACACCTTGTATATGTATAAGAAACAATTTAGTCTTACTAAATAATTTATTCATTTTGTGATTTTCTTGGCCTTCTAAAATACCAGTAAAAGTCATTTGAAAATTATTTCAAATAGGTTTATAGACTTCTTAAAAATAAACATATGGCATCTTTCTGTTGCAGGCATTCCTTCCTGTTTTTTATTCTTTTTAAATTTTTTTTCCATCTTTTTATTGTGGAATAGTAAACATATCATAAAACTTATCATCTTAACCACTTTTAAGTATACAGTGGTATTAGACATATTAATAATGTTGTGTAACCATCCACACCATCCATCTCCAGAACCCTTTTCATCTTGTAAAACTGAAACTTTATTCCAATTGAACAATAACTTCTAAGTTTCCCTCCTCCCAGCCCCTGAAAACCATTATTTTACTTTATGTCTCCATAACTTTGACTCCTGTAAGTACCTTATAAAAGTGGAAAAATACAGTATTTGTTCTTTACTGACTGGCTTCTTTCACTTAGCATAATGTTCTCAAGTTTCATTCCTGTTGTAGCATATAGCATATATAATTTTCTTTTTCAGGTTGAATAATATTCCACTGTATGTTTATATTTTTTTGCTTATCCATTCATTCTTCAATGGACACTTGGGCTACCTTTAAAAAAATATATGACTTAAAAAACCCATAGGTTTCTTGGTAAAAATAAAGATAGTCCTTTTATTTTCTAGAACTATTTGTAAGCCTTTTATGAAAATAACTTACCAATAAGAATGAAGTAAATAGTTTTCAAACTCATTTTTCAATAGATTACGGTATGTCATTAAGGGTTAAGATGAGAATTGAGGTCAACAATCAAGTTTCTATTACATATATAAGTCTTTCCTAAAAGAAAAATAACTTTAGAAGCTTTTGTAATTCTGCCAAGACCTAGTTCTATAAATTGATATCTATCTCCACTTGAATGTCAAATCTTAGCATGTCTTCATTCAACCTCACTCCCAATCAACTAGCATTACCATTCATTCATTGCATAGGACAAAACATTGAAACAATCCTTCTTTACTTTCTTTCCACAGCAATATTCATACAATTCTAGAGTGTGTCTTTTTTACCAAAGTGTATGTTAGAAAAATTACCACAACTTCATATAACTTATTTTCATATTTGTCTAGGCCACTATTTTTTTTTTCACTGTTTTCCTTTCTTCTGAACTAAATTATTGCAATAACTTCTGTCCAATCCCTATAGCATATTTCCCATATGGGAAGTATGAGTAAATTGAAACACTAACTAACCAACCCCAAATTGTGTAAAATCTAAACTCCTTACAAGAAAATACTAGGCCTTGCACAAATATCCCCTGCTAACTATCCTACTACACTCATCTCCCTTCTATGTTCCTTGCAGGTCTGCAATAGTACTGAGAGCTCCTTGAAGCAAGAAAACTTTCAGTAAAATCAGCCACCATAGCATGGATTAAGCAATGATATTGAAATACCAGGCTGAAGTCTCATTGTCAACTTCCTGTGAATCCTCAAGCAATCTCTAAGAAATGTTCTGGTTAGACCTGAACAGATATGATATTTTGGCATGTGAAAGCAATTACGTTCAATCCTTTTTAATTCCTCATCTTTAGGGTTCCCTTGGCTTTCATATCAAGTGTCAAACCTAACCAACTCAAATTCCAGCATTTCTTCAATAATGTAAGAATCATATATTGTATAGGGATCATTATGTATTCAGTGCCTATAATGGAAGAGAAAAAGGAAAGCTTATTTTCCAGGCTAGGGATGTACGGGAAAAGTACAGATGCCATAGGTAACCAGAAATTTGTGTCAAGCCTCCCTCTTCCTGAATCAAATTCCCAAAGAGTCAAGGAGGAAAAGTGAATAGAATGAGGAGGGAGTCCCACGTTCACGGGTTTTATTTATTGCTCCCCTTTTGGGGATATCTTTTAGAATCATGAGTTTCCCAAGATACAGACCATAGTACCCTATGCCAGAAACAAATTTGGTGATCAGATAGACAAGACATCTGCAGAGACCAGAAGACTCAGAAGACAGTGACTGTTTCTTGATCCATCAATGCAACCCTTCCTCTCCTTTGGTGACATGTCACATAACACATACTCTGCTCCATCTCCTTCCTTCCCATGCTGATATCATACAGAACACAGTGATTAAATGTTCCTTACATATCTTTATACTAGAATACGTGTTAGAGTTTCTCGCACTGTTTTGATATGAACAATTTATTTTGACATCTGTTTCCTGCACTAGCAACTTGCATTAATTCTCAGGGAGGGAAAGCTATGTATCTACAAATTTGAATATAATTATAGATTGAGAGATTCTAAACCAAATATCAATTCAATATAAGTCTGTAGTTGTTAAAGGAAAGTGAGATAATCTCCTCCAATTTTCCATCCACTTAATTATATTTTACAGTGATATAACACTAGAAACCTTGTAAAGAATGGACAGCATATAAAAAACCCCATAAAATCATAGGGATAGAAAACAATGGTGGCATTGAAAACAATTGGATGTTTTGAGATTTAATAGAGGTCAAACTAGAACTGAGCTTCCTTGAAAGCGCAATGCAATGCAATCAGATGCAAGAAAATAAGTTTGCAAAAATTGCTACATATTTATATAAGTCTAATTTTCTCTGCTTTTTCTGGTCAAAATAAGAAAATAGACCTTTAGGCTCTTCATCTATGCTTCTAGTTTTGTTTATCTTTTCTAGCTTTGTCCTGTGTTTGTTTACCTTTTGCTTCAATAGATTTTATATATTTTAGAAAATGGTTTCTTGTGCCTATGAAATTTGGAAAGTTAATAGGAATTTTATGAAACTTTAAAATGTGAATATTTGCATTTTCAATTTGACAGAAATCTAAAACTGACTTATTTTAATTAGACTTTGATTGGCTTGCATTGTCAAAATATTCCATGGCTTGGGTCAGTAATGATAACAATGAAACTGTCAGTGTTTGTGTTTGTTTAGGACCAATGAATCAATGGAAAAAGAAAAGGTGCCACTTTTACATGACAATATGAGTTAATGTATTGGTGATGGGTCAATGAGAGAGACACTACCCTGAAGTTTATTAAATCCATAATGTTTTTCTTGAAGATTGATGAATCTATAGCTATGATTATGTACTGCTCAATTAATAGCAATAGATTTACTGAATAAAGAACATTGTGCATTCTCCACATAACTTCTGAAACAAACTATTGTGAGTAAATTACTCAAAATGATAAATTAACAATTTGAAGAAGGATAAGATATTATGGAGAACTAGGTAAATTTATGGAAAAACTAGGGGTAGGTGTGTGTGTGTGTGTGTGTGTACATTTGAGCTGCAATGACAGAAGAGTGTAAAGGAAGAGAGAAGTTCCCTTATATACAAGCCTGCCTAGAGATCTAAATTCTATATTAAATGCTATCAAAATAACATGATAAACCACCCAAGTATCATCATTTTCAAATCAAGAGAGTGTTCATCAAAACACAGCTTCTTTCCTTCCTTTCTTCCTTCCTTCCTTCTTTCCTTCCTTCCTTCCTTCCTTCCTTCCCTCCTTCCCTCCTTCCTTCCTTTCTTGGCAATATAATGGGTTAATAAACAAAAGTAGAGTTTTATCAAAAGGTATTGAGTTAAAAGGAAATTGAAAACAATGTGAATTTCTTCAATTTATTTCTTCAAATTTATTTGAGTGCTACTAATCACTAACATATACTCTTCACTGACATTTAAATGTAATGAAATATTCAAGAACTGTGTAGAATATAGGTTAATATTTACCAACAAAATTCAAAGCAGCAATTTTCCTTTGGAAAGTATGGTTAATAATAATTCATTACTGTTGTTTTATCAGAGTTATAATTTGATTTTCTTCCATTTGCTACTCAAAAATTTTCATTTAAAAACGTGTATATATGAAATATGTAAATAATCATATTTCAAATATGAATTTTTTTGAAATTACAATCTGATTCAGTATGAAACCCATTCAAAAGTTTGTGCTTCACTTTTCCTCTCTATTAATATAATAGCAAGTAAAATATGTTTTTTACTAAACTACATATGATTGCCTCAAAATCTGTGCCAAGTTACCCCAGTATACTTAGACATAGTGCCATGTTATACTCATATGATTCCATGTATAAGTTGAAAAGCATTGGCATAATTGAAGAAAATAAAATCTTAGATCAATAGACATCTGAGTGAGAAAAATTCACTTGAGGACAATAGGGTAAACATTTCTACATTTTATTCAATAATTTCAGTTAACCATTGTAACTTATATTCTTAGGTAAAAGTAACTCATTATGATGTGAATATAGACAAACTTCTTCACTCTTCATAGGTAGGATAAACAAATTATTAAACATCATTGTTAACTTTCACATCTGTGAACAAGAAACAGGAGCATATTGACAATCCTGTGGTATTTTTATTTAGGAAGGGAGAAATTTTAAGGTTTCAAAATAAATTTTTGGACTATATATACACTATATCTCCCTATTAATTTATTGTCTAAATTTCAACTAATCTAATCTGATTACAGTGTGTTTCTTTTTATTCAGTCTTTTAATTAGATAGTAGGGAGAAATTTAAATGAGGTTTTGTTTGTTTCTCTTAATTTATCTCTTTTCATTAACCTATATCATCTGTAGATTGGAAAGAGAGTTTGGCTTAAGGTATAAGAGCGCCTTTCTAGAAACAGACTCCCTAGCTTCTTTAAATCCTCGACCCTACCATTAACTTAGCTGTCTAACTCTGTGTGCATTAATTCACTTCTCTGAAAAAATAGTTCCTTTAACTCTTATTTTAAAATTGAATATGATTCTAATGATGAACTGACATCTGAAAGCACTTAAACTATAACTGGGCACAGGAAAACTTGGTATATGCACTATGGATAAAATTCTGTTTGCCCAACACAAGGGTTCAGCATTCAGCAGAGTAGAGGAGGCCCTCAAAATTCCATTGAATTTCTTCACCATTAGGGTCACATTCTCCTTTCCTTGTCATCATGTCCAAGACCTCTGTTGTAGCTGGAGTAAACTCTCAATCAAAACTATGACTAAGAATGTGCATGTTGCTCAAAGACTATAACATTTAAAAACTACATGAAGAAAAAAACATCTATCCCTTGACAATAAATATTTCATGTCAGCATAAAACTACACAATATTAGATATGTATTTACACTTTGAAAAGCTAATCTTCACAGTTCCATGACTAATAATATCAGTTATCATTTTCATCTGAAACTATGCTGCTTTGCCAGGTGATACTTCTCTGAGTTTACCTTTTGAATTTGACAGAGGAAATGAACAAGCTAATCTTCTACAATGATTTTCTAATGAAAACGATTAGGACAAAAAGTTGAGATGAAAAAAAAAGTTGAGATGATGATTTTTATTGATGGATACAGTGAACTCTGAAATACATATGTCATGAAACCTAGGGAAAGGTTTTGTTCTGGTTGTGAGGATGCTAATCAATTGCTTAATTGATTTTAGTATGTTAAAAGTTTCAGTTTTGTTGATAAATCTGAGGGAAGACTCCCATATAATATTAATACATGGTCCCTAAATAATCTGTATTTCAAGGACGTTATCTCCAAGTATGTTTTGCCTTTTCTCCTTCTTAACTTCCAAAGCATTAGTGATCATTGACAAAAATTTGTATTTTCATAACAGATTGATATCCAATTAATAGATAAGTAGGCATATTTCCTTAGGGTAAGAGGTTCTCTGGCAGAGGAGAAATTAAAAACTTTAGTAAGAATAGAAAAGCAAACTTTAAATAAATGTAATTATAGGGTTAATTGGGAAAAATAGTATTTAGCTACTTATAAAATGGAAAATGTGATCTTTATCAGTGATAAATTATGTATTTTAATTAGGGTAACATTAAACCTTAAAATATATGGTTGGTTTTTATGTTTTCTGTATTGCTTTAACAAGATATATATAAAGTATTTAGTTGTTTCTTTTTTGCTTTAACAATACATATATAAAGCAATAGACTAGAGGAAGGAAATTCAAAGACATTCCAAAGAAGAGGAATAAGATGACTAAATTTTAGGAATACTTATACACAAAGATAAAAGATGCTTAGGCTAGGGGCGCCTGGGTGGCTCAGTCGTTAAGCGTCTGCCTTCAGCTCAGGTCATGATCCCAGGGTCCTGGGATCGAGCCCCGCATCCGGCTCCCTGCTCGGCGGGAAGCCTGCTTCTCCCTCCTCCACTCCCCCTGTGTTCCCTCTCTCGCTGTGTCTGTCTCTCTCTCTCTGTCAAATAAATAAATAAAATCTTTAAAAAATAAATAAATAAAAGATGCTTAGGCTATTCTAATTGGTGAAGATAACTCATCAGAATGATTTAATTTTCCTTTTCAGATTTGATCAAAAGTTATTCTCTGTCTCCACAAAAACCAAAAGTGGAGACTGGCCTAAAGTGAAGTTCCTATGATTAACTTTGGTATGACACAGTCTTTCTGAAATCAATTGTTACTGAGATATTGTTATTATATCCTCATGTGTTGATATTATTACCATATATACAACATTTTGTGACTATGTCATGGCTCATTGAATTATTCAGTAATATTTTAGCATATATATTGTAAGACTCTAGGCACTGAAACTATGAAGACAACTAAGGTACAGCCTTTGTTCAAGGAGCTAACAGCCTAGTAAGGAGACATTTATGTGAAAAATTGCAACATAATGTAATAACAAGCTTTGAAATAGATATATGCCTAAGATGTTAAAATTGCAGAGAAGGAATCTCATTAGTTTGAAAGAAAAGTCAAAGAATCCATCCTATAATGTCAAATTGGCATTATAGTGGTGTCATAAAACTTGAAAGAATTTAAGCCAGGCAAAGAGCAGGCAAAAAATACTGCCATAAAAGATGAGAAGGAGCATATTGATTTTAAGAATTATAAACTCTGTAGTGTACTGTGACTAACAGAAGATGGGGCTTGAGACTGACAAGAGTTTAAGCTAAAGCAGCTGGAAAATCATGGAGGTCTTGTGTGATGTGTTAATAAATTTGGTTTTTACCCTGGGGGTAATAGGCAGTCACCAAGGATTTTAAACAATCAAGAGATTTTAAATTTGTGTTTTAGAAAATAAAAATAAAATTATTTGGAGAATGGATCAAGATTGCAAAATGGGTACAAATATCTTTTCTCCCTCCTATCCCTAACTTCATTGAAAAAAGGAAAAAAAAAATTTTTTAAATGAATAAATCAATTGATTAATTGTGCCATTAGAAAAAATGAGAAGGGCGCCTGCGTGGCTCAGTCGGTTAAGCGTCTCCCTTCAGCTCAGGTCATGATCCCAGGGTCCTGGAATCGAGCCCTGAGTTGGGCTGTCTGCTCTGTGGGAGCCTGCTTCTCCCTCTGCCTGCTGCTTCCGCAGCTTGTGCTCTCTCTCTCTCTCTATGACAGATAAATAAATAAAACCTTAAAAAAAAAAAAAAAAAAAGAAAGAAAAAATGAGAAAATGTCACCAGGAAACTATAGTTTTGAGTAATTCCCAAAAGACCAGAAGATTGATGGGAATAATTTTATGCAGAAATAAAACTAGAAGAAGCTACAGAGCAAGATGACTGCAAGTAACCATGAGGATGCTTTGAGCTGACTCAACCTATAGGAAAAGCTGCAGGGAGTCCTTGATCACATTTAAGGATTATTCACTGGGAAGAACATCAAGACCAGATAACACTCCCTCCTTGCATCCTGGTTGATGAAAGTAGCAGGCAAAATTAGTATTTGCATCCAAATCCTAAAGCTGTGAGTTGGATATAAATTATGGAGAGGCAAGCATTTTCTAACATTCAACACCCTACTTTTTCCACAGTAGGGACAAGTTGTTTTATACAAACAGTAATTACAACAAATAAAACTTGAGAGAAAATTTCAAGTACAAACACAGAATTATGGATCTTCTAATATTTAGAGAGAAGGCAAAACAGTGAAAGAAAAGTAGAAAACTCAACCCATAAGTATAGAAGGTATTTTGAGACATTGCCCAGTTCATTTTTAATTCAAAGTATTTATTATTATTGTGATTATTATTTGCTCTGCACATCTCAAGCTATTAAACAATTAAGGATAAGGTGTATATTACTTCAGCAGAGAAAAAAATAAATCACTGCACAATTTTTACTTTTAAAATAAGTGGGAAGAAAAGGGAACTTTGAAAGTAATCTTAGGTTTAAGGAGGGAAAAAAAAAAAAATACTAGTATATCCCATCATGCCAAATAGCAGAGGATTCAGAAAGTAGTTTACTCAGAGGATTCATGTAGGGTGTGTAATAAAGGAAATTTCTGTTAGATATGGAGTAGAGGTGTTATTTTGCTTGGTGTAAGGATGGAAGAATCTGAAGAAATTTAGAAGCTTCAGCAATGTACTAATCTATTTGTTAAATTCAGAGAAGAGACCAAGGATTCCAACCTTTATAATCTTGTTCAAATAAACAAATAAAACAATAAATGTCCTTGCTCAAGGGGAAAAAAGGTTCTTGCTTTGAGAATATAGAAATTTAAGATATTTTGAGAATTTGAAACTTGAGGTAGGCTATGCCTAATGGCCCACTTTAACTGTGAGAACTGAGTAGCAACACAAGGCAGGTCAAAAAGACCATAAATAGTGGCATGTCATGATTCAGATGAGAGAAAGCCTACATAATACCTCTCATCCTCCAAGCCATGCACAAAATGTGTGAATTTGAATTTGTACATATGTAAATCACAATACATAAACTTTATATCTGCTTTTCAGACTTAAATTTGTTCATCCAATATGTTTTTTGACAGATGTCAGAAGACATTGGTGGTGTTATAGTTTCAAATTGCCTTTGCAATTCTTTTTTTTTTTTTTTAAAGATTTTATTTATTTATTTGACAGAGAGAGAGACAGCGAGAGAGGGAACACAAGCAAGGGGAGTGTGAGAGGCAGAAGCAGGCTTCCCGCGGAGCAGGGAGCCCGATGCGGGGCTCAATCCCAGGACCCTGGGATCACGACCTGAGCTGAAGGCAGACGCTTAATGATTGAGCCACCCAGGTGCCCCTGCCTTTGGAATTCTGTTCCAACAACTTTACACCTTGATGTTAGAAAAATAACTCATTAAACAATCTTAGATTCAGTATTTCCTTCTGTAAAATGGGAAAAATACAGTACTTACCTAAAAGATGAATACAAATAATATGCAGTTGACCCTTGAACATGGGTTTGAACTATGTGGGTCCACTTACACATGGATTTTTTTCATAAATATGGTATAATACTATAAATGTATTTTCTTTTCCTTATGATTCTCTTAATAACATTTTCTTTTCCCAAGCTTGTTCTATTATAAGAAAACAGTATATAATACATACACAAAATCAACAGTTACTGTTATCAGTAAGGCTTCTGGTCAACAGTAGGTGATTAGTAGTTGAGTTTTATGGGAGTCAAAAATTATACATGGATATTTGACTGCATGATGGATTGGTGCCTCTAGCCCTGATGTTGTTCGAGGGTCAACTGTAAACCATAATAACTATTGATATATAAATTGGAACACAATGAAGTCTCATATAATGTCTGGGAAATGAAATGTGGATTTTGGAGGAGATATGATTTTAGAGTCCATCACTACTCCTAGAAGTCAGAGGAGTAAGAAATGTAAGCCACAAATGTAAATTTACATTTTCTAATAGCCACATTAAAAAGAATAAAAAGTAAATTGTGAAGGGGCGCCTGGGTGGCTCAGTTGGTTAAGCGTCTGCCTTCCACTCAGGTCATGATCCCGGAGTTCCGGGATCAAGTCCTGCATCAGGCTCCCTGCTCAGTGGGGAGTCTGCTTCTCCCTCTGACCCTCTCCCCTCTCATGCTCTCTCTCACTGTCTCTCTCTCAAATAAATAAATATCTTAAAAAAAATAAATTGTGAAAAGATTAATAAATTTTAATTATCTGTTACTAAGCCTTTGAAGTCCAGTTGTATTTTACAATTACAATACATCTCAGTTCACACTAGACACATATCAAGTGCTCATTAGACACATGAGGCAGTGATTATCATATTGTACAGATCTGACTAGAAGTGATAGGATAATATTCCTTCCATCTGGCACATGCATAGCAAGTGAATTGCTTGCTTTCCCAAGCATTGAGATCAGTTCAGTTTCTCGCAAATAGCAGTTCCTCAAAGCCATGTTTTGTATGTATAAATGAATGACAAAAGAAATGCGTGAAAAAAGTGAATCAATAATAAAATACAAGAGTATAGAATATCAAGAAATGGCAAATCAATTGGTATGGTACCAATAAATATGCATGGTAAAAGAATAGGCACAGAAGTTAGATACATTACAAAGAAAATAAAAGATTTTATATGTCATGAGAAGCAGTATGAATCTTATCTTAAACTTTGGGAGACTCTGCAACAGGGGATTCTGTATTAGGACTCTCCCAAGAAACAGAACCAATAGAAGATTATACATATATATATTATATATATATAATATGTATATATATCATCTGTGTCTCATTTACATATATATGTATTTGTACACATGAGAGAGAAAGAAAAAGAGAGGGAAAGAAAGGGAAAGGGAAAGATTGTTTTTAAGAAATTGGCTCACAAAATTGTGGAGTGTGGCAAATTCAAAATCGTAAAGGTGGGCTAGTGACTGGAGAGTTGATATTACCTATGAATTGGAGAATACATTGTGGAAAGAGAATTGGATTTGATTCATTAACTGGTTTATCAAAAGCAAGCATAGAAAAGAAAGCCATTATATAAATTTACATTGCAGGCTACTGATATTTCACAGAGAGCCTCTATAATTCATTGTTTTTAAATTGCAGATAGGGTAATTGTGATGTGTAGAAAATTCTAAGATCAAAATCATCAAAGTGGTATCTATATATCACCAAATACAGAAAACTGTTGTTAAATATTAAGATTATATTAATTTGGATTATGTGAGTAATTATTCCCACCCCTTTCCTTACTAGAGATGTGTTTTTAATTATATTTGCTTAATTTTATTCTGACAAGACTTTGTCACTTTGCCTACTACAAATCAAACCACTTGCTGCATGCAAGGTTTCAATCAATACAATGCACTTGCAGTTTTCAGAAAGAAGTTATGGCAGAATTTATATTCCACTAGATAACTTAAAAATAAGTTTATTAACTGAACTGCAAGGATTCAGTCTAGCCTGTAAGATAATATCATGAGAATGAAGCCAGTAATGAATTATTTTTTGCTCACAACTTAAATAGTATTAACAAATTACTAGCTTGGGCGCCTGGGTGGCTCGGTTGGTTAAGCAACTGCCTTCGGCTCAGGTCATGATTCTGGAGTCCTGGGATCGAGTACCACATCGGGCTCCCTGCTCAGCTGGGGGTCTGCTTCTCCCTCTGACCCTTCCCCTCTCATGCTCTCTGTCTCCCATTCTCTCTCTCAGATAAATAAATAAAATCTTAAAAACAACAACAACAACAAATTACTAGCTTGAAAAAAGTGCCAAAAAAATAAAGTCCTAATAGAACATGAACAATTAATGTTTAAAAATGAAGTTCAAACAGGATTTAATAAAGATTCTTTCCACTAAATTTGTTAACAAAAATTCATTCTTTCTGCAATTGAAATAGTGACTCACAGTTTATTAACTACACCCTGGGATTAATTTAAGTACTTCTAGAAAATGTATTAATTTTTTCAGGCCTCTTGGGTACCATTTGAAAAATTCCTACTTTAGTGTATTAAGTGGTTTTTAAATTATTATAGTACTTACTTGCCTCTTATGTTAACCCTGAACTTTTCAACTATTAGAGATAAATTTAGCCTAGGGTATTCTAAGTTGAAATATCAAATAAGAGGCTAATGATGGCCAGAGGTTGATGGATCCCTGAGAGTCAGGCGAGCTTTGCCTTTCCTGATAACTCAGACAGGGTGTATCGTCACCTGGAGGTGATTAGAAACATTTGCTTCACTGGCACATAAAGAAGATTCGCTTTCTACCTATGTTCTGTCCTAAGTCTTCAGTAGCGTACAGTCTGCTACCCACACATTTTCTACAAAGTACTTATCTTGAAGAGTTTTTATCTTTTCTATACAATATATTTTAAATTTTTCTGTAATTATTTTAATTATGGCATTTTACAATAATATGTTCTAAACTTTAAATATTTTCTAAGTGATAGGTCAATATGAAGGCAACTTTGAAGAATTCCCCATCCTGGTCCCCACCACATTTTCTAAACACACTCACTGTTGTCTCGTTAGTGTATATTCCTCCAAATCACTTCCTATACCACCCAGTGCATATCATATACATGTATGCATATAAAATACATATCATATGCATATATACACTTTAAGAGACGTATATTATTGAGGTATATGGTGTGTGTGAGTTTATATAAATATATATCATAAACTCTGTGTTTGTCCATACAACAGAATGACCTATCTGACAGCATATAGGCATCCCATTCAATCTTTTTAACCAAAGAAAAGGGTTTCATGAAGATAAACTGTAATTTGTTTTTCCAGTACCTTACAGATGGACATTTGGATCAGTTGGATTCTCTTGGATAAAGCTTAAATAAACAATAAGATTAATATCTCAAATGACAAGAAATGTGGAGGTTGTGTGTTTTCAAGGATGATTAAACCAGGAGCATTGTGACATCATCAAATTACTTTCCATACCTGTGCTTAGCTAACTTCACCATTTTAACATTTCCATTTATGATTACAAGATAATGCAGTTAAGCCTGCCAGCACCTCCTCATGCAGCCACATTCACAGGTAGAAAACAGCAAGTCATTTACACACGACCAACATTCATATCAAGTACTAATTCCTAAAACATTGTAATGGTTAATTTTATGTGTCAACTTGAGGACTAAAGGAAGCACAAACATTTGGTAAAATATTATTGGGTCTGTCTGTGGGTGTGTCTCAAGAAGAGATTGGCATTTGAATTTGTATGATTATGATTTGTCAAAGTAGGGCTGTCAATGGCAACAAGATACCAGAGCAGTGGGCATATGGGAAGTCTCCGTACCTTATCCTCAGTTTTGTTGTGAACCTAAACCTGTTCTAAAAAATAAGTTTTTAAAAAACACATGAAAGAAATAAAGAAAGAAGAAGAGAAAGAAGAAAGAAAGAAAGAAAGAAAGAAAGAAAGAAAGAAAGAAAGAAAGAAAGAAAGAAAGAAAAAAGAAAGAAAGAAAGAAAGAAAGAAAGAAAGAAAGAAAGAAAGAAAGAAAGAAAGAAAGAAAGAAAGAAAGGCTATCAAGTCTGGGAGGAAACTTAAATGCATATTGATAGCTGAAAAAAGTCAATTTGAAAAGTCTCCATGCTGTATGATTCCACTTATATGACATTCTGGGAAAGGAAAAACTATGGAGAAAGTAATAAGATCAGTGGTTAACAGGGGTTCAGAGTGAGGAAGGAAGGGATGGAGAGGTGTAGCACAGGGGATTTTTAAGGTAATTAAACTATTCTGCATGATATTGTAATGGTGAGGATGCTGATAAGTGGGAAAAGAGTTCATGTGAGGGGCAGGAAGTATAAGGGAAATCTAGTTTTTGTTTATTTTTTTGTAAAATCAAAACTGCTTTAAAAATTAAAGTATATTAATTTAAAACAAAAAGAGAAGAGGGAATCTTGTAATAAATAAGCATTTCTGAGAGCTGTTGTCAAAACAGAAAGCTACTGGGAAATATGTTTCTTGTAAGCATGGATTCAGAGAAGTAATGACATAATTAGGAAAGAATTGCAACTAGCATATTGGAGCAAAATTTTCTTTTTTCTCTTAACAGCTAAAAAAAAAAAGAAAAAATATTCCTATTTGTTAAACATAAATACACCATGTAGAAGAGTGTAAAGGCATAGGTTAAGGTTTTCCCTTTCTCTTAGGACTTTTTCATATAAAATTAGGAGACAACATTGCCTGACTGCCAGCATATTGTGATGGAAATATTGAAAGAAAACATAAATAAGAAGTATTACAGAAAACAACAAATACAAAGATTCTTAAGAAGCCGGTAATTTTTTGTTTCAGTTATCAACAATGATTTTGATAAATTATGAAAGTTATTTAGCTCCTGAAACCTAAAAGAAAGCATATATACTATGTTTTATAAGGAAAATTTAAAGATAGATCATAGATAGATGATAGAATAGATATAAATGAGATATAAATATAGATAACATATATAGATATATGAATTGAAGATATATTGGCATAACATGGAACCTTGAAAAGAAATTAGAATAAAACATGAATTTAGTTGCAGTCATCTAGGCAAACATAAGTAACTGGAGGGATGAACAGTACTCCAAAATGAAATTGTACTAACCTCAGTTAATATCCTCCTATGATAGATAAAGAGGTCAAATAGATGAAGGAAAAGAATAAGACAATCTGCATTGATTTCTTTAGAGCTTTTTGATCCTATACCACATGAAATCATCCTTTACAATCTAGCTAAATCTGATCATTGACCCTTGATGAGTGAACAACTTTTACTCAATCCTTACAGTAGTTATCAATAAATCTACCTCAGCGTTAAGGGCCTAAATATATGAGGGAAAAATTGGAAAAGGATTACCTTTAAAAAGGACAAAAGGGACTTCTAAATGAGTTTAAATGTTTTGGGGAGAAAATAATCTCTTCAAAAATTGGATAAAGTTCTACAGGGAGAAGGAAAGATATGTATATCGAAAACAAAAATATATAAAAAATATAAATACAAGTGTGAAATTTGGGGGAAAAGAAAATATATAGTGATTTTTAAAAATGGTTGACAGGTAACAAGAATTAATCACTAAATACACATTTATTGAAACCATTCATTAGTTTGCTTCATACTGAACAGACTTAATTCACAATTCTTTTTTTTTTTTAAGATTTTATTTATTTATTTGAGAAAGAGAGAGAGATCATGAGTAGGGTGAAGGGCAGAGGGAGAAGCAGACTCCCTGCAGAGCAGGGAGCCCAATGCGGAGCTTGATCCCAGGACCTTGGGATCATGACCTGGGCTGAAGGCAGATGCTTAACCCACCTAGGTGCCCCCCTAATTCACAATTCTTAATCAGTCGTTATGAAATCCATTTATAAATTTCTGCACTAATATAGATTAGAACATCATTTGCTCAAAATTTCACTTAATATTTTAGCCCACTAGGGTTGACAAAAACAATTTAAAATTTTATAATTCCATTATGACACAGTAATAAGATACAAAATAATGAAATAAAAATATACATATTGCAAAGAGGCCACCTATAATTTCATGAGAAAAGACCTTACTTTCCTGGTTTTTACTTAGGCTCAGTGAATTCGGTTTGGGATAAGGTGTGCATGTGTGTCTCAGTTTTCCTTGCTTACCTCCGGACAAGCCAACTGCACATATTTAATCACACTGGATAGTGGATCCTCGGCAATAAATCTTCATTGGACAAGTGGATCACCCAAAATAAATCATCCGTGGGTGAGTGAAACAACTTTGCTCAAGCATCCATGGAAAAAGAGCTCATCCATCATAAATCAAAGATAGAGAAGTAGATCAGCCTGATTTACTGCCTCTAACTGTGAATACAGCTTTGCCTTACCTAAGGTGTACCATGATTTTGCAAACAGCTTATAGTTTAGAAAAATATGGAAGAGTTACTTCCCTAACATTGCCATTGAAAGTCTATTTTCCAGTAAAGCAATAGCACCATGAATGAAATAAAGAACAAAAAGAGCTGCTAAATTTTATTCAGTTACATTAATTTAGCAATGTAGTATAACATAAAAAAAAACTTTGGAAATATCAAAAACTGGGTCCAAATCTCAGTAGCTCCATTAATGTGATCTTAAACATTTTTTTTGTCTATAAAATTACAGTGATGATAACCAACATTATAGGTATTGTGAAGAGTAAATGAGATGCTCAATAAATATAAATATATATCACTCACATATTTTAGAATATCTCTGCTATTCCTAGCACTGGAATATTAATTAAGGCATACAACACACTATTTCTATTTTCCATAGGGTAGGGAGAAAAGTAAATTAATCACAAAATAGTATGATAGTAGTTTGGACTGATCTATGAACAGTTATTAGAATTATTATTCTATATTCTAATTCTAATTCTATATTCTAATAATCCTACAATTATTAGAAAAAATAGCACAATTAAACTATAATCAATTGGCAAAAGTTCCAAGAAAAAAAAATTAACCTTCAGGATGAATATTAAAGTTTAAAAGACACATCCGATGGACAATAGAGAAAAGGATATGTGTAAAGATTAGCAACTATAAGTATATACTCTGTGGACTGTAAAAATGTAAGTGTGTATATTTATGTATATGCGTAGGTATATAGGTGTGATTAGAAATTAGCTTAGCAGCTTTAGGTGAGGGTCAGATCATAAAAGGCCTTCTTTGCCTTGCTCAATACTGTGGATTTTATCCTGAGTCAAAGGAGCATCACTGATGGCTTCTATGAGGGGAATGATTTAATCATATTTGCATTTTAGGAAAAAACACTGCTAGATAGATGAAGACTAGAGAGAAAGAAGTCAGTTCAATTGTAATATACTACCATAGTGTAGTTTATATAATTCTTATATACACCAGAAAACATGAGGACAAGAGATACGCCAGATTGATGTGTAAGGGAAACTATATATTAACATATAATTTATTTTATACACTCTCCTTGCTCTATGTTACAGAATACATGTATATATCTTCTATAGCAGCTGCTACTCTTATTACTTCACCTGAAAAAGTCACTTTTTCAATTTACATTTCATATAAATTATTGTTCTAAAACTGCAACATCAAAGGTATCGTGACAAAACATTTCCTGCTAGAGTTAACACATTACATAAATTCAATAACTCTCAGTTTTAGTCCTTGTATATATGATATAGATGTAAAAAGAATAATAATGCTAATGATAATCATTTATACATGCAATGATATTTTTTGTTTTGTACAGAAAAAACATCAATATATATATTTTTAAAGATCAAATATTTTTTGCATAATGTATCCCATTCAGAGCAATATATATAAATTTATGTGTAATTTCACTATTGAATTTGTCATGTATTACTCTTGTAAAAACAAGCTTTCAACCTTTTGGCAATATTAAACTATTTATTAATTTTCCACCTTTCTTTTTCTTTATACTTCCAAATTTCCTTTCATATTCATTTTAAGAATTATTTATTAGCTGATCGTATTGTTCCTATACTATTCCTAAAAGAATGTTGGATTAATTTAGGCTGATTTTTATTTTAAGCATTTTTTTTCCTAGAGATATCTAATTTAGGGACCTTGCGCCTTATGAAGTAAAAGAGAAAATTATCTTACTTTCTCCTGGTGAACAAAAGTTTTGTAAAAACTATGCTTTAAGGTTTTTGATTCTGGTTGCATGATTTGTTTTTGTTCACGTGGAGTCTCAGAGAATTATGTTGTATAAACAGAAATGAACATGAACATAATCCTTGTTCAAATAGTTATAGACAAGAAGGCTATTTTTTACTTCTTTTCCAAAGCATAACCCAAAACATCTCATGATACAAGGTTTACTGAAACACGTAATTATACAATAAGAGTAAATATTAGTGTGTATTTTTATAGATATTTTTCACAATATAGTCATAACAGGTACAATAAAGTGTTAAAGGATTTACCTACAACAAGAAGAGAAGAATTTTCTTCTTAAGCAAATAAGTTCACAATGTAACGAAATGGGTAAGATAATGTGCTATTTGCCTCAATTTTAAAATCCAAAATTTTCATATAAGTAGAAATGGATATCCTGGCTTGTTTTTCTCCCAAGCCTAAGACATTCTTTATTTTGAGGATGTACATATTTTCTTCAGTCTCCTACTCTAGTGAATAATCTTGAGATACATCAGATGGCCCTAATAACAAATTCCTGCTGATTATGTCTGAACATGTGTATTGTTATGTATTTTAACTGGATTATAAGGAAAACTATATATCTGGATTATTTCCTATTTCTGTGAAGACAGGATACCTGCATTGGGGAGAATTAGAAGATTAACTTAAGTGAAATTTTGTTAGGATTTTAAAGGGCTTTTTCAAGAGAATTCAAATGAGGCCCAACAAGTAAAATATCCAGAATTCCTCTTCTTCATACTCTTTAATGATTATGGGGTGAAGAGGCTGATCTTTTTTTTTTTTCACGATTTTATTTATTTGTCAGAGAGAGAGAGAGAGAGAACAAGCAGGGGGAGCAGCAGGCAGAGGGAAAAGCAGTTTCCCCACTGAGCAAGGAGCCCGATGTGGGACTCAATCCCAGGACTCTGGGATCATGACCTGAGCTGAAGGCAGATGCTTAACTGACTGAGCCACCCGGGCGCCCCTTCAAAACTTTTTACGATATAAAATGATTTCCTATTATGATCAGTTACATACACCCACCAAGTTCAAACACCTTCATGGACAGTAAGGCAGAATAGACATGAGGTTTGACAATTTCTTTTCATTGTTTTTCAAAATAAAGTCAACTTCTAATTTCATATATGTGATACCAGTTTTTGTAAATTAGTCTGGCTATCGCTCATAGGTGTGACGATAAGAACTATCATATATCCTATCTTATCCTATCAGGTACACACAACATAAACTGTTTAACGACTGAAAGTATGCAAATAGACAGATAACCAAGGCCCAGGTGTGGGAAGTTCTATTTCTTCCGCAAGGTATAGAGCTGAGCTTTCTTATGTTTAGTTGTAAGTTTACATAGAGTTTCATGTTCTGGATTTTAGAACTTTTTAGATTTTAGAAACTTTCTGTATATCTTCTGGATTTTAGAACTTTTATATTTTAGAACCTTTCTGTATATCTTCTATAATAGGACTTCCAAGTTCATAGAACATAGGAACATATTTTGAAATATTTATGGATGGTTCCGAGCAGAAGCTATGTAGAAATGAATTTAAGTTCCAGAATTTAGTTCTGAAAACTCTGTCATTCCCCTACTCACTGCTCTCTAAAATATAGCCTTCTCATTTGTAGAAAATTAATTGCTTGCCCCCTAAATGCCAGGGCATTTCCCTAACAAAGTAACTTATTTCAAACCAGTCATTTATCTATAATTCATTCTACTGGGTAGCAAGCCCTCAGTCTTCACCTGCATGAGGAGACTATTCTGTGTAATGTGCCTTTTATCAGTTGTTGATACAAAACATTATTATATCACTTGTTATATTTCCCATGTTTAGGGCACATTTTTAAATGCCCAACTTGCTATGATATTCCTTGTAGTGGTATAACTTTTGCAACATTACACACCCAAGATGAGAATGAATTATTTTTCAGGTCTTTCTGTTTGCTTCCCAAATTAATGACCATTTGATGATGTATGAGTTTCATTGTCCTTCTGTTCTCGTACACTATAGGAGGCTTTCTCAGCAAACTTTTTCCAGTTTCTGGGTCTTCTGTTGTCAATTTTCCTATTTGTAGTATTTTTTTCTATATTTTCTGCTCATACCCTTGAACCTTGCTGATGAAGTATTTTATTTTTCCCATTTTCCATGAGAAGTTTTACAGCACACTCTGACCAATCCCATATTTCTTCCTCTTCCCTTTTCCTACTGTCAACATGCTAATCTAACCTTCAGACACAATCAGATTAATTTTCATCGTGCCTTGCTCTTGCTCATAGTTCTTACAAAGTTAGCTCAAAATAGCCCTCTACTTAGGTTGCTTTTCAAGCCACTTCTCTTGCTTGTCTTGATGGTGACCTTTGCCTCTTACGTGGGCATCGCCTATACTTAGTATAGTCTCACTTTACAAAAGAGTGTGGTCTTCCAAGATTTATACTAAATCTTTATTGTTATAAAAAAGACTTTTCCCATGGACGGATACTAAGACCAAAGAAATGTCTCTGTAGCAGCAAATGACCCAGGCTTATGTTCTGCTGAGGGTTCCACATTCACACCGGTCTGGACTCCCAGACAATGTTAGAGCTCCTCAGATGTATTTACATGGGGAAAATCTTTTATATGGAGAGATACTAACATTTACCACCTCAGAGACTCAGAAATACCCTGTGATCACCCTGTCTTTCCTGGGGCTGACCCACTACTCCCATTTATTTTTAACCAGGTGATGATTTTGATTGAAGTTCATTTCCTGTTCCGGACTGTGCATCTGGCTTGCTCCTGGTTACTTGAATCTCAAAAAGGAGAACCTAGTAAGTCTCCGAAGGCTTTATCTACATCTTCCACTCTTCCTTGTCCATCTTTCAATTCAACACTTTTACAGTATTCTTTGCAGAAATAAAGAGAATATTTTAAGTCACAACTTACCAAAACACCTTGTTGAAGTGCCTATCAAGATATATTTTGCCTACCTTTCTGTATATCTTCTGTAACAGGACTTCCAAATTCATATCTTAAAATCTGTCTTCTTTTTTTATTAATGTATAATGTATTATTTGTTTCAGGGGTACAGGTCTGTGATTCTTCAGTCCTAAACAATTCACAGCGCTCACCATAGCACACACCCTCCCCAATGTCTATCACTCACCCCCCTCCACTCCAGCAACCCTCAGTTTGTTTCCTGAGATTAAGAGTCTCTTATGGTTTGTCTCCCTCTCTGGTTTTGTCTTGTTTCATAAAATCTACCTTCTATCCTGAGCAACACACATTCATTTCCAACTGTCCGTTGCTCTTCCATTAGCTGCGCACCAATTCCTCAAATTATTCTCTAAAAGTTTCTCATAAACCACCTTCCAAACATATTTCTCTTCTTTTATTTCCCATTTAGGATCCAACATGATCTCTATCATACAGAAATACCTGAGTTTTCTTTGCCTTACTCTTTCCTCTTAATTCCAGGACATTATTATTACCCTAAAACGTGTTTCTCATCTATTGAGAGCATTCCCTGATTCTCTCTTCACTTCCTGTTCCAACCCTTATTGTATCTTCTTCTGATTATTTAAATAGCCATGTACATTAAAACATTTGCTCAAACTTACTCCTTTTATCCTATTATATTCTTTCTTTTTCTACATCTAGAAAAAGTTCATTCACCTTTCAGAGGCAAAGTCAAAAATCACATCCAGTTGAAGTATTCCTCATGTTCTGTACACCTAAGCAGAATAAAATATTCTTCTCTATAGTTTGGTGCATATAGAACAATAGTTAATTATTTATATGTGTCTTCCACATTAAATTGTGAATATTTGGAAGGCAGGTAAACTGTCTTCCATTTTTATAATTATCCCCCCCCCAAGTGTGTCACAAATCCAGGTATAGTTCCAGGTTATTTTTTATGCTATTCTAATAGCAGTAGGATCAGGGGTCCAAGAATGCCTGAATTTAGCCTTCCAGTTATATCATCTCTTAAGAGGGCTCTTAGTGGAAATCTACACATATGGGGAAATCTCAATTGAAATCAAAGTAGCATTTAATTTACAGCACTGGAAATTAACAGTATTCCTTTCTACTTGTAAAATATGAATGGTAGACAACCTAGACTCTAATCAGACTACAGACTCCTTCTCCCAAAGGTAAGAGGAGCTGAGAAGTAGTGGACTTAAGCAGCCTTGGGCAGCAGTGAGAAATGAAAAGTTCTCCCAGTGTTAATAAATGTTTGTATGGCATTGAATTATGTACTGCACCTATATTTGGTGCAGACAAGAGATAGGTACATAATAAATAATACCAATTTTATAAACCCTATTCTATATCACAGATTAAGAAATTTACAACCATTCATAGTATCCAGTTTTTCTCCCTTAGTCCTTAAATTATTCCCATTAATGGTTAAAGCTTTTGAGTTTGTCATACCTTTGAAGGATAATCAAGATAATTTAATTATATATCTCATTGAAATACCACAGCTTAGTGGAGCACAACTGTCAAAATGACATTTATAAGTTTCTAAGTGAAGTCTCCGAAGTCTTCATTACTTCTGTAATGAAATAAACTATTTCCAGAATATCTTACATAAAACCAAGTACTGAAGTAGAAAATCATGGTTGCTTCTGTGGATATGACTCAATATTCTGTGGGATGACTTTAATATTTGAACAGATTCTTATAATTTAAGTGATACAGATATTCACAGAACCAAAATTCACAGGAACAGCAGTACATAGGAGTAGAGCAGTATGAGAAAAAAGCTACTATACTATGACTTAAGCAGGTTTTAAACATGACAATTGAATCCATTTTTAACTAACTTGTTAAATTCCATTACTTTTTATCTAGTGAGAAAAATAGCACTGAAAAAAATAATTCAGATGTCTCAAATAAACATACATCATAGAAGTGTGTGATATAATTAGCATGGAAAGAAGTAGAAAAGACTTGAAATTATATGGTCTTGGCACCAGAATTCCTTGATCCTCACTTTCTTCATTGTGATTTTGAAAGATTAAAAAAAAAAAAAACTCTTCTGACTATCTCATAGAACAATTATGTTAATAAATGAAAATAATTTTTTAGAAAACTTGTTGAAAATCTCAATATGTGTCCAAATGCAAGTCACTGATATTATCTAGATAAGGAGTTCTGTCTTGACATAAGAGTATAGGAACGCAATTTGCTTTTACCAATTGGAAGAGCCCTAATTTTTTATCTTGTATGTAAAATGAGATTTGTGCTTGTTCATCAAAATCTAAAGACTTTCACTGCAATGTTTCAAACTCATTATCTTAATACTAGTTAGCATAAGAAAATGTGGAGAACAAGGGTTTCTGTGTTAACTTGCTGTTTCTTTCAATGCCAAGTATATTGTATATACATTTTTCTGTAATCTTATATATTTTTGTATATATTTCTTATATATTTCTGTAATCTCTCCCTAAAACTGTTTCTCCAGGGGCAAATGTTCCACCCTAATATACTGTGGCCTTGTAGCACTAAAATTCAAACTGTGCTTCATACTTAATTGGGTTCTATATAATCTGCCCTATTCCTCCGACCTCAGCTTTTACATCTCTACCCATTATTTCCCACCTGTCACACCAGGCTGCTGCTGCTGCTTCTTCTTCTTCTTCTTCTTCTTCTTCTTCTTCTTCTTCTTCTTCTTCTTCATCTTCTTCTTCTTCTTTTTTTAATGTTCAGTTTCCTTTAATGACCCCTATCTCCCTGCAGGCTTATTTCTGCTCCTCAAATACACTGAGCATGTTCTCACCCCAGGGCTATTTGAGCATACTGCTCTCAACACTTTGTAAGGCTTGTTCCTTGATATCAGATAAGTTTGAGTTCAAATGTCAGTTTCACAGAAAGGCTTTACTGACATAACTATCTGAAGAATCTTCCTGACCATAAAAGCCCCCAAGTCACTTTCTATCACATGATTATATTTTTCCCTTTTTATATTTAGTGCTTTGGAAATTATTAGATTTATTTATTCATTTGTTAGTTTAATGTCTGTATCTCCCCATGGACAGTGCATAGCCTATCACAAAGGGGGGCATTTTCTACTGTTCTCTTAACTCCCCAATATTTGAAACAATTCCTGACACATGGAAATATCACACACACACACACACACACACACAGAGTATTGTGTGGAAGCTGGGTTGCAATGGTTTACAAGATTCAATTTTGCAAAACATCTCTTCCTGAGTTCCTCAACATCACATTTGTAGCTTGAAATTGTCCAGGTGGCAGCTTTTTCTTCACAGAATCAAAGAACACTACAAATCAGGGCTTTTTTTTTTTTTTTTTTTTTGAGAGTCTGTTGTTAAATATTTACTAGTCTATCTATATATGACAGAGATAATGAAACTCTTCTATAACTATAAAATTCATTTCTTATAACCAAGATCTGAAGTCAGGAAAATATATATGAGAAAAAGCTTTATTTTTTTTGTATGCAGTACCAGTGTGGTAAAAAAAAAAAAAAAAAAAAAAAACCCAAAACAAAAAAACTATGTCTCTAAGCCACTGATGAGAAAAGCAGCACAGGAAACCATTAGGAAATCATCCATCTCATCATAAGGTTTGATGCCAAATAATTCTGAAGAATAACCAATATTTCTGACTATGAATACTTGATTCCTGCCTCCTGATAGTATCCCAATTTCTAAATAATGATCACAAAAACTGTGTTTGGCCATAATGTACCTCTCACTTTTTCTAGCCACAAGTAATGTGCTAATACGTCCATTTACTTGCAATTACAATCTGTCCTTTCTGATGTAAGGATGTGACAGGAGTTAATTTTTGTACTTCTTTGATGTCAAAATGTAAGTCCAACCTTTAAGCACCCTATTATCTGAAGATGATATGGCTTTTTCATGGTAAAACACTTCAGGTTGAGTATTCAGCACTTCAGTACTACCAAACATCGTTCCTATCATTATGAATACAGGTACTTCCTACCAGAAGTGACTCTATTGACTATGATGTTGTGAGATAAAACTAGTGGGGGAAATAATGAGTAGTTATCATTTATCGTATATTTACTATGTCAGGCATTGTTATGTATTTTGTACTCATTCAGGTATTCAATCAGCTCATTGATACTATAAGTTATTTATACTATTTTACTTTTAAGGATGAGGAAATGGATAATTAGACAAATTTTCCCATGGTCTCACTGGTAGTGAGTAAGGAGATAAAATTCAAATCTAGGCAGTCTAATTTTAGAGTTCATAGATTTCATATAGGTCTCAAGCGTACTGTCATTCTACAAAAATTAAAGTCACTAATGACAACTCAGAGGGCTTGGGATATTCAAAAGACAAAGAATCAATATCTTCCTTCAGGAGCTTGTCCTCTAAAATGGGAAGTAGGTCATGTGTAAATATGTGTGGGCGTGTGTGTGTGTTCAGGCACACAGCACTCCTGTAGATCATTCTGAAGAATAATTTGCTTGATTGATTGAGTTATTCATTCATTTTTGTTTGGGTAGAAATAGAAATAAAGTATAGAACATGAGTCACACTTAGAATGGTTGGATTCGTTGATAAAATTACAGATGAATATTTTATTTTATTTTATTTATTTTTTTTTTTAAGATTTATTTATTTATTTGACAGAGAGAGACACAGCGAGAGAGGGAACCACAAGCAGGGGGAGTGGGAGAGGGAGAAGCAGGCCTCCCGCTGAGCAAGGAGCCCGATGCGGGGCTCGATCCCAGGACCCTGGGATCATGACCTGAGCCGAAGGCAGACGCTTAACGACTGAGCCACCCAGGTGCCCCCAGATGAATATTTTAAAGAGGTTTTTGTAGATCTTTACATTTATCCAAGGAGTAAATAAATATATAATTGATGACATTTTTCTGATTTAAAATATGATGGAAGTTGGCATAAAAGCCAAAAATTAACAGGATTTAGGAAAAAAATATTCCAGGTAGCAGGATGTACAACCATGGGTTGCAATGGTTTACAAGATTCAATTTTGCAAAACATCTCAAACAACCATGGAATTAATAATGTTGAAAAAATGATAGTCAATTTGAATTTGTCATATCCTGTCTCACCAGAAATTTACCCTATGTTAATTGAAAAGCAAGAAATAGTTATTTCAGCCTTCCTATTTCATTATGTTTTTTTGGTATTGTAAAATAAATTGCTTCCAGAATACCTCCTGATATTAGGGATAGTCCATCGTTTATGGAGCTGGGACTCAAGGAACTTATAAGTTAAAGGGAAGAAGCTATCCTGTTGTCTGGTTACAAAAAACAAAACAAAACAAAAAAACCCTCAAGGCTTGTATAATATAATTTATATATTAATTCCATTGCCTTCAATACAGAGTTGATATAGAAAGTATAGCCCTTGATTCTTTAAGCAGTTATAAGATTTTTTCTTTCATCTCTCTTTTTTTATTTTTTCAAAGATTTTATGTATTTATATGAGAGAAAGAGAGATAGAAAGAGAGAGCACAAACAGGGGGAGCAGCAGCGGGAGATGGAGAAGCAGACACCCCATTGAGCAGGGAGCCCGATGCAGGGGTCGATCCCAGGATCCTGGGATCATGACCGAGCTGAAAGCAGCCACTTAACCTACTGAGCCACCCACGCGCCCCTTTCAACCCTTTTTTAAAATAAACATTTAATTTTAGGGGCGCCTGGGTGGCTCAGGTGTCTGCCTCTGGCTCAGGTCATGATGCCAGGGTCCTGGGATCCAGCCCCATGTTGTGGGGGGGGGTCCTTGCTCAGTGGGGATCTTGCTTCTCCCTCTCCCTCTGCCTGCCTCTCTCTCTCTTCCTCTGTCAAATAAATAAATAAAATCTTTAAAAAAATAAAAATATATGTTAAAATAAAATAAAACATTTAATTTTAGAATAGTTGTAGATGTAAAAAAAATTGTAAAGACAACATAGGCATGAGGAGTGCCCGGGTGACTCAGTTGGTTGGGCAGCCAGCTCTTGATTTCGGTTCAGGTCCTGATCTCAGGATGGTGGGACAGAGCCCCACCTCAGGCTCCGTACTCAGCAAGGATGCTACTTGAAATTCTCTCTCTCTCTCCCTCTGCCCCTCCCCACAGCACGCTCTCTCTCTCTCTCTCTCTCAAATAAATAAATAAATTTTTTGGGGAAAAAAAGACAATACAAAGTTCTGATTTACCCCCTACCTAGTATCCCTTATTATTAAAATCTTATATTTATATGATACATTTGACATAACTTATGAACTAATAAAGATACAATACCAAGTGAAGTCCGTACTTTATTCAAATATCTTTAGTTTTTACCAAACGTCTTTTTTTGTGTTCCAAAATCTTATCCAGAATACAATATTGCATTTAGTCATTATGTCTTTTGAGGTTCCTTTTGGTTGTGACTGTTTTTCAGTTTCCTTGTTTTGATGACCTTGACAATTTTGGTACGTAATGGTTAGCTACTTTGTAGAATGTCCTTCAATTGAGATTTATTTGATGTTTTTCTCATGATTGTTCTGGAGTGAAGGGTTTTGGGGAGCAAGACGACAGAGGTAAAGTGCCTTCCTCGTCACATCTTTTTTTTTTTTTTTTTTTTTTAATGTTTTATTTATTTATTCATGAGAGTCAGAGAGAGAGAGAGAGAGAGAGAGAGAGGCAGAGGCAGAAGGAGAAACCGGCTCCCCGCCTAGCAGGGAGCCCGATGCGGGGCTCGATCCCAGGACCCTGGGATCATGACCTGAGCCGAAGGCAGACGCTTAACCATCTGAGCCACCCGGGCGCCCCTTCCTCGTCACATCTTATCAGGAAACATTAACAGCATGATTTACCACTCTTCTTTTTTTTTTTTTTTTTTTTTTTTAAAGATTTTATTTATTTATTTGACAGAGAGAGAGAGATAGCGAGAGCAGGAACACAAGCAGGGGGAGTGGGAGAGGGAGAAGCAGGCTTCCTGCCGAGCAGGGAGCCCGATGTGGGACTCGATCCCAGGACCCTGCGATCATGACCTGAGCCGAAGGCAGACGCTTAACGACTGAGCCACCCAGGCGCCCAATTTACCACTCTTCTTTTTAACTGATCACATTCTTGAAATAGTGTTTGTTTGACTTTTCCATTGTAAAGTAACTTGTTTCTCTCCTTTTCTATACAGCATTTTTAAAAAAGGAAGTCAATATATGTGGTTTACTCTTTCCTTACATCAAGAGTGAGAAGTTGTGATTGTCACTTAATGAAATTATATAGTATATATCCTTTTCAGACTGGTATGTTTTATATAGCATCATGTATTTAAGATTCATTTAGGTTTTGTGTGTCTTGATGGAACATGTCTTTTCAGTCACTAAATAGTATCTCATTGTATAGATATACATAGTTTGCTTACCTATTCAACTATTGAAGAACATTTTCATGGCTTCTAGTTTTTGGCAATTGTAAAGAATAACTTGCTATAAACTTTGCTTACAAGTTTTTGTATGGACACAAGTTCTCAAGTTAACTGGATAAATACAAAGAAGTGTGATTGTGTACTAAGACTATGTTGCAGCTTTTTAAGAAATGCCCAGGCTGTTTTCCAAGGTATTTACACCATTTCTATCCCCACCAGCAATAAAGGAGAATTCCTGTACTCTGCATCCTCACCAATAATTGTTATTGTCAGGTATTTGGGATTTTAATACATGCATAATGGCATCTTGTTGTTTTAATCTGTAATTTCCTAATGACAAATAATGTTGAGTATCTTTTCATATGCTAACATGTCATCTCTATATCTTCTTTTTGAGGTGTCTGTTCAGATCTTTGGTCCACATTTAATTTTTTTCTATTTTTAATTTCCTTAAAGTTCCAGGGATATTTTGCTAATTTGGATATAAGTCCTTCATCAGATGTGTTTTGCAATATTATCTCCCAATTTTAGCTTGTTTGCTTTTTATTGGCTTACTAGTGTTTTCATGGAGCAGATGTTTTAAATTTTAATAAAGTCAATTTTATATTTTATTTTCTTTCATGTATTATGCTTTTGTTATTTCATCTAAAAACTCATCAGCAAACCCAAGGTTAACATAATTTTCTCCTATATTTTCTTCTAGACCCTTATAGTTTTACATTTTACAATTTCTTCTATGGTGCATTTTGAATTAAATTTTGTGAAAGGAGTAAGATCTGTGTCTGGGCTCTGTCTTATTTTGCCTATTTTTCTAGTATAATTTGTTAAAAAAAAATTACATCTCTCTCTCTCCATTGCTTTTGTGCCTTGTCAAAATTTAATTGACTATGTTTGTGTTAGTCTATTTCTAGGATCTCTACCTTGTTCCATTCTTTCATGTGTCTAACCAATACCATGCTGTCTATATGATTCTATTTTCAAAATAAGTTTTAAAATCTGATAATGTGAGTTCTTCAACTTGGGTTTTCTTCTACTATATTCTCTTGGCTATTCTAGCTCTTTGATTTCCACATAAATTTTAGAATGATTTGTCAGTGTATGTGAAAGAATTTGCTGGGATTTTGATTGCATTGAATCCAAACTGGGAAGAATTAACTCTTATTGGGGTTTTTCAGTGAAAGAACACAGAGTATTTTCCCATTTATTTTAATCTTTGGTTTATTTTTTCAGTTTTGAAGTTTTCTACTTATAAATCCTGGACACATTTTGTTAGATGTATACCTAAATATTTTTTTTTTGGTGCGATTGTAAATGGTACTATGCTTTTAATGTCAAACTCAAATTTTTCATCACTAGTATTTATGAAACAAGTGGACTTTTGTATATTAACCTTGTATCCTGTAGTCTTGCTCTGATTTCTTATTAGTTGCAGGAAGTCTTGGTTTTTTTCCCTCTGTTTCTTTTGTAGATTATTTGGCTTTTTCTACATAGACAATCAGATCATCTGCAAAGAAAGGCAGTTTATTTCTTCCTTTCTAATATGTATATATTTTATTTATTTTTTATGTCTTACTGTACTTAAGGAATTCCAGTTTGATGTCAAATTACAGTGGTGAGAAGGAAATCCTTGACTTTTTCCTAATAATAAGGTAGAACTTCCAGTCTCTCACCATTAAGTATAATGTTAGTTGTAGGTTTTTTGGAAATATTCTTTATCATGTTGAGGAATTCTCCTTCTATTCATATTTGGTAAAGTTTTTTTTATCATGGATGAGTGTTAGATTCCATAAAATGATTATTCTGTTTCAATTGATACAATATGATGGATTACATTGATATTTAAATGATAAACCTGCCTTTCTTTTGAATAAATCTCATAATAAATAAAATACTTTATTCCATTTCCACTAGCTCACCTCAGTGCTTAAAAACTCTCTTGCCTTTTGTTTCAACAGAGATGAGTTCATCTCTCTCCTCTTTTGCAATAGTCTTAAATAAAGTCTTCCTTGCCTGTTTAACTCCATCCAGTGCAATTTTTCTTTGACAATATTAGGTGCTCCAAATTCCTGTATTAGCCATATGTTTGTCTCCTGTATTGACTTCCTTATGTACTTCTCCCAATGAGCTTGTCTTCAGCTACTCTTTTTATGTATTATTATATTTGCCCCCATGTGTGTTGTGTTGATACTTAAAAGGGGAGGGTGAACATTCTCTAAACTTCTGATTAAACTTTAGTCATGTATTGCACCTTTGTCTGAGATATCTGTCCTTCATAAGTGTTTCTCCGTAGCTTTCCCCTGCTTTTCTCCACTTTTTTTTACCTGGCTGCTGTATTCCTAAACCATTTCTCTGAAGGGATACAAAGCCATGAGCCCTGCTGACTGTGCCTTCCAACTTTAATGAGGCAGCGCCTTGAAGAGATACAAGTTGGGAGAAATTTCTCCTCACCCCAAGAGCAAATTTCAGAATATGCTAGCTAAGTTCTTTGCCCTAGAGAGTATAGCCCATTGCTATGGAGACGTCTCTGAGATTGTTTCGTAATACTTACTCTTGGTTTTTCCTGTTAGAGGTAAGAAGAGATTTTTTTTTTTAGATATCCACCATAAAAACCTAGTGAATATTCACTGTAAAAATTCCAGAAAGTAACCTCAAGAAAGTGCTGGGAAACCCCTAAGTCTGAATCCCCTGGGAGTTTTTTCTTCTCATGCTGGTCTCAACTCAGTCTCCAGCAGTTCATCAAAATTATGATTTAATGCTCTTATTAGTTTATTCCTCAACAGCTTCTGCTCTAATTAAATTGATCTTGATTTCTATATCTCTCTGGATGAACCTGTCTCTCAGGATTGCAGGGTGGCAGTTTACCCAGTAACTTTAGTTCTTGATGGCTCCAAGAAAAGTTGTTGCTTATCAATTAGTCCAGGATGGGAGTAAAGACTGCTAATCTAATTATCTAATAATAATTCTAATTATTATTATTAATTCTAATTTTTCTCTTCTTCCACTTTAACATCATATACCAAAACTTCATGTTATATAAAAATGGCTTGGTGATTTGAACTACACAAGTGAAAAATTCCCTAGAAACACCAGAGATACAAAAATATTTCATATTTTTATCATTGTATATATTTTTCACTTCCACAGAAATAATATCTCAGTGGAGATCCACACAAGGCAAGAAAGTTGGGACAAAGAGAAAAAGATGGACAGTTTGGGAACAATACAAGAAGGGGTTTAAATCAGACCAGAATAGAAATTTTCTCTTTTCTATTCTCATTAGAGACTATCATAAATTCTTTTAAGGATAATAAAAACATATAATTTATTGTTTTACCTATATCTATACCTTTGATATCTATATGACTATATCTATATATCTCACTTTAGAATCTGCATTCAGTTGCTTTCAACATTTTTTTAAAATCTTCATTAAATGTATTCATTAAATTGTGATAACATATCTTCCTGATTGTGGTACTTAAAAAAAAAAGATAGATATAAATATTTTGGTAACTTCACTAGAAAAATATGTTTACCAGTATTGCTTACATATCGTTGTTTAAAAGCTTTAATTCTGTGGTGTGTTTAGCACACACCATTCTAAAAGCATTTAAATGTAAATTGTAGTTAGCATTTTAAAGTAAATATAAGCAAGTTATATCCTGAGGTGGGAGTATAATTTGGCAGATTATGTTTGGACTACTTTAATAATCACTGTAAAGATAATCATTATGCATATATAGTAATCTAGACTATACTTTCAGGTAAAAAAGACAAATCATTATTTTCTAATGTTTCTTATGGATATTTATTATTTATTCTTTCATTAATTTGCTACATGTTGAAAAATGGGCCAAAGGGAATGAACATTATTTAAAATTTTGGTTAAACTTTTTAAATTTTCTCCATGAATATAACAATTCACTCTCAGTCACACAATGACTGAGAATGCCTGTATTTTCATACTTTTTTCAGATTATAGAGATATATAAACTGCATGTATCTGAAATATGTAAACACCTGTGAAACTATCAACACATAAACTAATAAACATATATATACATCTATCCCAGAAGTTTTATTGTGCCCCTTTGGAACCCAACCATTTCTCCCCTTCCCTCTTTATCCCTAATCACTGATCTGCTTTCTACACTATAGATTAGATTGCATTTTCCAGAATTTTGTATAAGACAATGAAAGACAATGAAAAAATATGTAGTATTTTTGGTCTGACTTTTTTCACACATGATAATTATTTTGATATTTGTCCATTTTCTATAAAAATAAGCAATTAATTTTTTGTTCCTGGGTAGTATTCCCTTCTGTGGATATACCGTAGGTTATTTATCTATTACATATTCATGAGCATGAGGCTTCTTTCCAGTTTGGATCTATTTGGATCTATTATAAATAATGCTGCTGTGAACATTTTGGTCAGTCTTTGTGTTGACATGTGCATTTTTTATGGGTAAATACCTAGGAAAGGAATATAGTAAGTGTATCTTTATTTTTTTTATTTTTTTTATTTTTTTAAAGATTTTATTTATTTATTTGACACAGAGAGACACAGCGAGAGAGGGAACACAAGCAGGGGGAGTGGGAGAGGGAGAAGCAGACTCCCCACGGAGCAGGGAGCCCGATGTGGGGCTCGATCCCAGGACCCTGGGATCATGACCTGAGCCGAAGGCAGACGCTTAACGACTGAGCCACCCAGGCGCCCCATAAGTGTATCTTTAATAACTAACTTTTTAAAGAAACAGTAAAAAAGTACTTTCCAAAGTGTTTGTACAATATTACATTCTAACCATTGATGTATAAGATGTCCAGTTTCTCCACATCTTCACTCTAAATGACATAATCTTTTTTTTTTTTTAATTTTAGCCATTCTCAGGAATGTGTAGTGTATCTCATTGTAGTTTTAATTTATATCCTCTTAATGACTAATGATGTTGTAGTTATTTGCCATCTGTATATGTCTTCTCTGATAAAGTATCTGTTCAAATCATTTGTCCTTTTTTCAACTTGGATTGACTTCTTTTGCTTAAATTGTAAGAATTCTTTATATATTATGGATATGAGCTTGTTGTCAAATACGTACTTTGCAAGTATTTTCAATTTGATGAAACCAACTAATTGATTACTTCTATTATAGTCCATGATTTTTATTCTGTATTCAAGAAACCTTGCAAAAATCAATGTCACTAACACTTTTCCTCTATTATCTTCAATAATATTAAAAAGTTTAACCAAAATTTAGAGATGACCAACTTTGAGTTAATTTTGGGTCAAGATACTCAGTGCTTATCTGTCCAATTGTTTTAGCGCTCTGTTGGAAAGACCTTTTGTGAATTGGTTTGGCACCTTTGTTGATTAATTGACCATATATATTTTAGGACTCTATTTAGAGACTTTATCATGTTTTTCTTTGGTTGGTTTTTTGTTTGTTTTGTTTTTTGGATTTTATTTTACTTATTTTGTGTGTGAAAGAGAGAGAGAGAGAGAGAGGGTGCAAGCAGGGGGAGGGGCAGAGGGAGAGAGAATCTCAAGCAGACTCCATGCAAGCCCGACTCAGGGCTTGATCCATGACAGGAAGATCATGACCTGAGCCAAAATCAAGAGCCAGCCAACTGAGCCACCCAGGCTCCCCATCATGTTTTTTGATCTATATGTGTACCTTTATGCCAACAACACACTCTCTTAATTACTGTAGCTTTATAATAAAACAAGTCAAAGTTACATAGTGCAAGACCTCAAATTTTGTTTCTCTATTTCATGGTTAGTTTGGCTTTGTTAGGTTTTTTGTATTTTCACATAATTTTTTAATCATTTTGCTAATTTCTACAAAAGCCTGCTGGGATATTGATTGAAGTTGCCTTGAACAAAGATCATTTCTTGAGAGAATAGACATTTTAACAATAATGAGTTTTCCAATCCATAAACATGATATATTTCTCCATTAATTTGGCTCTTCTTTAATTGTCATCATCAATGATTTCATTTTCCAGGATAATGGACTTGCATATATTTGCTGAAATGTATTCCTAAGTATGTCACATTTTAGAGATCACATATCTTGATCATAGAAGGAATACCTTCAGTCATTTACCATTTACTGTAATCTGAGTTCCAAGTCTTTTGTGGATGAAGTTTACAAGGATGATCATGCTCTTTGTATTCATTGTTTACTGAATGTTTTTGTCAAGTATGACTGTTGAATATTATCAAATGCTTTTTGTACTCCATTGAAATGATATTTTTATTTTTTTATATGTTAAATTTTATGGATTAATGTTTCCAATGCTAAATAAGACTTACATTTCTGGTCTGAAAAAAATTGATTGTGATATATTAAACTTTTTCTATATATTTCTAAACTAAATGCATATTGCTAAACTAAATTTGGTAATGTTTTGTTGAAAATATTGGCTTTTGTGATCATGAGGGTTATTGGTATGTAGGTTTGGGGCTTTGTATAATATGAATTTAGAAGTATTTTCTCCTTTTTAATTTTCTGGGAAAGTTATTTTAGAATTTGTGTTATTTCTTTCCTGAATATTTCATAGAATTCACAAGTCAAACACTATAGGTCTGGAATTTTCTTTGTGGGGAGATTTTCAAATAGAAATCCAATAATTTTCATGGATAGTTATCAAATTTCCACAAGTCAGCTTTGTGAGTTTATGTTGTTCAAGGAATTTGTCGATATCCTCTGGGTTGTCAAATTAATTGGCATAAATGTGTTTATAATAATTTCATGATTCTTTTTATGGTATAAATATTTATGTATTCTTTAAAAAAATTTAGTCTACTTGAGTTTTATCAATTTTATTGCTACTTTTCAAAAAGAATGAGCTTTTGTTTCATTGATTTTTTTTCTTTTTAATGCACATATTTCTGATTTTTCATTACTATTTTTCTTCTGATTTTATTGATTTAAATTACTTTTCTTTTTTAGATTATTTTTAGGTGGAAGCTTAGGTCATTAAATGAGATCTTCCTCTCTTTTCTAATGCAGACAGTCCATAATTTATGATGGTTCGACTTATGATTTTTTTTTACTTTACAGTGATGCAAAAGCAATACACATTCAATAGAAATTGTACTTTAAATTTTGAATTTTGATTTTTTTCCCCCAGGCTAGCATTATGTGGTACAATACTGTCTCGTGATGCTTGGCAGCCAGCTGATGCTCCCAGTCAGCCATGCAATCATAAGGGTGAACAATCAGTACACTTAAAACCATTCTGTACTCATAAGACCATTCTGTTTTTCACTTTCAGTAGAGTATTCAATACATTACATGAGCTATTCAGCACTTTATTATAAAATAAGCTTTGTGTTAGATGAGCTTGCCTAACCATAGGCAACTATAAGTGTTCTGGGCAAGTTTAAGGTAAGCAAGGCTAAGCTATGATATTCAGTAGGTTAGGTGTATTAAATGCAACTCAAACTTAAAATATTTCAACTTAGAATGGGTTTATCAGGACTTAACCCCATTGCAAGTCAAGGAAGATCTGTAGAGGTATTTCTTGCCATAGTTTTCTATAAGAGCTGTTTCAGATGCCTCACATGAATTTGAGGTCATCTTTTCATCTTCATTCAGATCTAACTACTTTTCATATATACTCTCTAATCCATTATTATTTTAATTGTTAATTGCTTTCCAAATATTTGGGAATTTTTCAGGTTTCTTTATTTTATTGATTTTAATTTTTATTTTCCTTTAGTTGTAGTCTGAGAACATGCTATGTATGATTCAAATCCTTTTAAATTTATTGAAACTTGTCTTTATAGCCCAGAATATAATCTACCTCAGTAAATATTATAAGTAAATTTAAAAAGAATATGTGTTCTGTTGATTTAGTTGAAATGTTTTGTAATTATCAATTAGATTAAATTAATGTTACTCAAGTCTTCCACATTCTTAATGATTTTCTGTGTACTTGTTCTATTAATTATTGAGACAGGGGTGTCAGATTATGGAAACATAATTTGATTTTGCAAATTTATCCCCTAATTTTTATACCATTTGGTTCTTGATTTTGAAACTTTGTTATTAGGTGCATCAACATTTAGAGGATTTTTATCCTCTTGATGAATTTACCCTTTTATCAGTATAGAATGACTTTCTTTATCGCTGGTAATATTTTTTTTCTCTAAAATCTACTGTTAATAATATACCACTACTGCTTTCTTTTAATTAGTGTAGATGTAGATGCATTTCTGTTTTAAATTTAATTTTTTCACTGTAGGGAGTGTATAGTTGGATCTTGTTCTTGTTCTAATTTGATAATTTCTGCCATTTAACTATAGTCATTAGGTCATTTACATTACATTTAATACGATTAAAACACAATTGATATTGTGTTTAAAGTTAATATCTTTTCATTTGTTCACTATTTGTCCCATCTAGTGTTTCTTCTCTTTTCCCTGTTTAGCGTTATTAATGTCTTTTGTTACTGTCTTTAAGTCTTTTGTCATTTTATTAGCTATCACTCTTTTTAAAGAACTTTTTTTAAAAAACAGTCTTAAATGTACTGAATAATTACAGATATAATAGAGAGTTTTTATGTGCCCTACACTTAGTTTGTTCTATTCTTAATTTCTCTTGAGATGTTGACCTATGGCCTATTTAAAAGTCTATTGTTTAACTCCAAATATTTTGTGATTTTCCAACTATGTCTCTGTTATTGATTTCTAGTTTAATTCCACTGTGGTCTGAGAACATACTTTGTAAGATTTCTGTCCTTTTAAATTGATTTAGGTGTGTTTTAGGGCCCAGAATGTGTTCTATCTTGGTAAATGCTCCATGTGAGCTTGAGAAGAATGTGGATTCTGCTGTTGTTGAATAGAGCAGTCTATAAATGTCAATTAAGTCTAGGTGATTAATGGTGCTGCTCAGTTCAACTATATTCTCACCGATTTTCTGCCTGCTAAGTCTATCAGTTATATTATGAGGGGTTGTTGAAGGCTCCAACTCTAATAGTGGATTTGTTTATTTCTCCTGTAAAATCTATCAGTTTTTGTCCCACCTATTTTGGCATGCTGATAGTGCATACATACTAATGATTGTCATGTTATAGGAGAATTGACCCCTTTAGCATTATGTAATGTCCCTCTTTATCCCTGAAAATTCCCCTTGTTCTGAATCTGGTTTAGTTAAAAATTAATATAACTATTCTAGATTTCTCTTGATTAGTATTTGTGTGAAGTATCTTTCTCCATCCTTTTACTTTTAATCTATGAGTGTTCTTATGTACAAAGTGGGTTTCTTCTAGACATGTTCTCTCTTCCACTCTGAAAGTCTCTGTCTTTTAATTGATGTACTTAAAACATTCATATTTCAAATAATTATTAATATAGACAGATTAATATCTGCCTTTTCTGTAACTATTTTCTATTTCTTGTGCTTATTCCTTTTTTCCATTTTATCCTCCCCTTCCTTTTTGTCTTTGCTGGTTTTACCTCAACATTTTATATGATTCCATTCTCTCTCTGCTTTTAGGACATCAGTTATACTTATTTATAAAAACTTTTGTTTTAGTGCTGGCCCTAAGTATTCAATATACATTTATAGCTAATCTAAATCCTCTTTTATTTTATTTTTTTTTTAAGATTTTATTTATTTATTTGAGAGAGAGAGAATGAGAGAGAGCACATGAGAAGGGGGAGGGTCAGACGGAGAAGCAGACTCCCCGCCGAGCAGGGAACCCGATGCGGGACTTGATCCAGGGACTCCAGGATCATGACCTGAGCCGAAGGCAGTCGCTTAACCAACTGAGCCACCCAGGCGCCCCTAAATCCTCTTTTAAATAGTACTATACTGCTTCATGTATAATGCAGGTAACTTATAAAATAGTGTTCTATTTTTTTATAACATGTACCCATTTCACTTATCATATGATACAACCACAAAATACATTGTTGCTATTATTATTTTGAGTAGTGTTTATATTAACTAAGAATAAGAGAAATAAAATCTTTTATTATGCTTCCATTTACTCCTCCCACAATTTCCCTTTCTATACATAGATCTGAGTTTCTGACCTATACCATTTTATTCTGCTTGAAAAATTTATTTTAACATTTTTTACAAGTCAACTGATGACGTCTTTGTCTTTCACTCATAAAGGCTAATGCTGCCTAATGTTGGTGTTTCTTTATCTTTCAATACTTTAAATATTTCAGTCCACTGTTTTTTTTGCTTGCCTGTTTTTTGACATGTCTGGTAAAATTTTTGTCTTTGCTCCTATGTAGATAAGGTGTTTTTCCACTTTGGCTTTACTTAAGCTTTTCTCTTTGTTTTTGGTTTTCTGCCATTTAAATATGATAGTCCTATTTGGTATTTATCCTGTTTGATAGTCTCTGAGCTTCCTGGATCTGTGGTTTGGTTCTTAATATCATTTTGAAAATTTTTGGCCATTAATACTTCAAATATTTCTTCAGCTCTTATCTTCTGACATTCCAATTATACTTCTTTTATTCTTTTAAAAATTATCCCATAGTACTTGGATATTCTGGTCTTTTTTCCCCCCATTCTTTTGTTCTCTTTGCATTTCAGTTTTGGAAATTTCTGTTGACCAATCTTCAACTCACTGATTCTTTCTTCATCTATCTTGAAGCTCCTGATGAGCCTATCAAAGACCTTCATTTCTGTTACCTTGTTTTCATTTTCTAGCATTTCTTTTCTTTTCTTTTTCTTTCCGTTAACATTACCTTTTGTTTTTTCATGTTGTCTGCATTTTTTGCTGGATTCCATAACATATTATTCATAGTTATTATACATTGTCTGATAATTTCAAAATCTGTATTATAACAGAATCCATTTTTGGTGTCTGCCTTGTCTCATTAAATTGTCTTTTTCTTACCTTCTAACATGGCTTATAATTTTTTTTCTTGAATGTCAAATATACTCGGTAATAATAACTGAGATAAATAAGCTTTTCTTGTGAGGTTTTATGCTTGTGTGGCTAGGAGTTGTCTTGTTGGCTAGGAAAAGTGTTTTTTGTTTGATGTACCTATAGATGCCTGAGTCCTCATTTGGTTTCCCCTGATGTTTTTGTGTCTCTAAGTACTTCTAAGTCTGTACTATATGGCTCTTTAACCTATAATCTATTGTTTTTATATTGGAGTCCTGTTGGTGCAGTTGTAAAATGTGGGGGAATGGGTGTCTTCCATAATTTATGATTAAATCTCAGTCTTTTATTGTGCCTCTGTCTCCACACTGTGACATTCACAAATGTCTGTTAGTTTTTTCTTCTTCTTCTTGTATGTGACAGGAAAGCTAAAGGGGACTGAAGTTGGGTGATTGTCCTTCTTCCAGATAAATAGGTTCTGATTAAATCTTTTTCTCCCTTTAAAGTAGGGCTTTCTTATGTAGAATGCTCCAGGTGTATTTTAACTGGTTGCTTATTCTCCACCTCTGCTTGACAAGCCAGGAGATTTTTCTTGACTCTTCAATGTGAGAAACTGTTTGGGTCCCTAGATGTAATTGGGGAGGCTCCTCTAAAACTGTAGACCCTAGTATTCCTACACTCTTATGGTTGTCCACACTCTGCCTCCAGGAATTCATCAAAATTCTCATGTAAGCCTCCCTTCCATCTCATTTCTCTAATACTTTATTCTATTTCTGTTTTATATTTACTTTACATATAATATAAATTCTAAGTTTCATTTTTTATTTGCTTTTAATTATGTATCTTTGAAGAGATTTAAAATTAAGAAAGTACAGTACTTTTTATTTACTTGCATATATACAATTTCTCTTGCTGTTGGTTTCTTTGTGTAGATCTAGATTTGCATCTGGTATGTTTTTTATGCCTAAAGAACTTCCTTTAATTTTTTCTAAAGTACAGATCCCTTGTTGATTAATTATTTCAGCTTTTAATGTCTGAAAAAGCCTGATTTCATATATATTTTAAAAAGAGATTTTTATCTCATATAGAATGTAGGGTAGTATTTTCCTTTTTTTTCTTTCAAACCTTAAAGATGTTTCTCCACCATCTCCTCATTTGTATTGGTTCTCATGAGGAATCTACCCTCATTGTTACCTTTTTTTTTTTTCGTGCTTTAATGTGTCTTTTTCTCTGGTTGCTTTTGAGAGCTTCTTTTTAATACCTATTTTTGAGCATGCTGATTATGATATACCTTCTTGGAGTTTTCTTCATCCTTATTGAGTTTTGAGTTTGTTAATCTTCTTGAATTTGGGGTTGATAGTTTTGATCAAATTTAGAAAAATACATCTTTTGCCTCTTTTTTAATAGTTTTCTATCACCTCCTACTCTCTCTTCTCTTTTAGGAACTCTATTTACTTTTATATCAGTAGGATTTTTTCAAAGATTGCTGATGCTTTGTTCATTTATTTGTAGTATTCAGCTATAGGCATACAGAGAAATCTCTGTAGGTAACTGGGGTTCTGCCCTCTGCCACCTTGTCTTCTCCTTAGAGATTCCTCCTCTCTGGCCTACAGATTCAAACTATTTTTGAAGTCTTGAATACTCAACTCTGTCTCTTCAACTCAGGTAAAACAGTAGGCTCTATTGGGTTTCTAGATATTTACTCTGTGGCCTGATAACTCTCTCCAGTAAGCTAAGGAATTCTATAGTATGACTTATCTAATTTTTTCTTCTATCAGGGATTACAACGCTGTCAGCATTGTTGTCCAATGTCTGAGAACTGTTATTTAACGAAGTTTGTTTATTTTCCACCTGTTTATGGTGGAGATAAATTTAATCCATCTTGGCTAGAAGTAGAGGAATGTAAGTTTCTACACCTTTAAGCACACTAGAGATCTGTGTGTATGTGTGTGTGTGTGTGTGTGTGTGAAACCATTTGGTCATCATATATGCATGATGTTAGAATCACTTCCTCCAAGACATTCTTTGCTTTAGAATTATTATTTTGCCAACCAAATCATATTTGATTTTGTAGACTTTACTTTTACCTGTAAAATTCTGTAAGACCTTCTCTTTACAGATATTTAATATATGCTAATCTGGCATTTTTTCTTAATAATTTAATCTCATATTATTTATACTGGTTAAGGCTCATGCATGATTTGGTATGTGTAGTATTTTCTGCAAAATTAATATTCTTCTTTCTGCATTTACTCTGATGTTGTTTGCTTTGTTTTTATTTGTTTGTTTAACATAGCCTAAGACTCTCACTTTCTAACGTTGATGAGCACTGAGAAAGTCCAGACTTTCTTTTCTGGTTTAATTCTTTTTTGCTAAATTTAGTTGGATGGATTGATTTTATACTGATTCTGAAGAAAAGTCACTGCTTTATAGGAGGTAGTGCTGAAAACACTTAATTTTTTATTCATCCTGTGTAAAACCTTAAAGTACCTTGGCAGACTTACATAATTAAGTATTTAGGGATCAAAAATGGGTGAGTTGTGTATTACATATATACTTAAGAATTCTCACATCAGATGTTAAGTGATTTAAGGTGTTTTTGAAGTATAGAAGGATATACAGCCCTTAAAGGATGAAACTAAAATAGTATATTTAACTCCAAACTCCCATTCTTTCCTATCTATCATCTATCTATCTATCATCTGTCTGTCTATTTATCATCTATCTACCTATCATCTATTTATCATCTATCTATCATCCATCCCCTAAGGGAATGTTTCATCTCTCTGTTTATGTACCACCTTTGATTATCTTCTCTGTATTCTTAATTAACTTAGCATTTTATAAACACCAGCAGAATATTAACAAATACATGTTTCCTGATGAATGTTACCATAATGAATAAATATTTATTAAAGACCTTCCTTTTATGGCATTCTTTCAAGTACCTTGATAATGACACTGATCAAAGAAAATATAGATCCCACTGTTTGTCTAACAATAAACTTGCCCATTTATTTCTGTACTTTCTAACAATCTCAGTCATTGCATAAATTTTACAACTTCTTCATATGTCAGAAGCCTGGGTGGCTCAGTTGGTTAAGTCTCTACTCTTGGTTTCAGCTTGGGTCATGATCTCAGGGTCCTGAGATCAAGCCCTGTGTCAGGCTCACGCTCAGTGGGGAGTCTGCTTAAAGATTCTCTCCCTCTGCTCCTCCCCTCATTCTCTCTCTCTCTCCCCCTAAAATAAATAAATAAATCTTTAAAAAAGTTTAAAACTGCTTTATATGTAATATTTTTCATTATGAGTGCCAACATTCTCCTATATTTTGCATTTTAAGATCTCCCAAAGTGTTCCATTATCTGTCTATATGGCATTATAAAAATTTCAAGTGAGAATCATTATGAATAAACATGTCTCAGCATTTTGTGAAGGGGGACTTCAAATATGAGAAGAATTATGTGATGCCATATGATTATTTTCTAGAATTACATTGCCCACTCATTCTCACCTGCCAATTCAGAGATCTTCACTTTGCTATCAAATTCACCTCCAGTCCTCTTTTCTTGTTTAGCTGCCAGTCATAAAGTCTGCATTTGACTTACAAATATATAGCTACAGGTAGTATGGCAATGGAAAAAAAATAATTTTATGCATTGATATTATGCATATATATACACATATATACATATATAAAGAGACCACATGTATTTTATTTATGGAATATTTGCTGTTAGATTTTCAATTTCTACAGTTTTATAAAAAAGGAAATATGCTATATGTAAACTTCTACTACATTTTCTGTTTACCCAATATTATGTTGATAGCCCCATTTGGATTGTTGTTGTTTATGAAGCTTTATTCATCTGGACTGCTGATTAATATTCCATTGTATGGATAAAAAGTCAAACATGGTTATATTCTGTTTTGTGAATATAACAAAATTTATTAAGCTATTCTGCTGATGAGCTTTTGGATTCTCCCCCCAGCCCACCAATATTTTGTTAGTAGTCCTGAGGGCTACTCAGAATGTTTTTTCCTACATCTTCCTGTACACAATTGCAATAGTTTCTCTTGAATACATATGTAGGAGTGAAAAATCTGTATGCATATATGAATATACACATTGACAGTGACAAACTTTTTCTAATGTGATTGTGTCAATTTCACATCCACCAACAATGGATGAGATACTATTGATTACATACTCTCCAATGCTTAAAATTTTCAGATTTTTTAACATTTACCATGGGATATAACATGGTAAATTACTCTTCTGTAAAAGTAGCTCATTAATTTTTAGCTGTTTATTCTTTTTTTTTTTTCTAAGATTTTATTTACTTACTTAGAGAGAGAATGTGTGAGCAGGGGAAGGGGCAGAAGGAGAGGAAGAGAAAATTCCAAGCAGACTCCACACTGAGCACAGAACCCAACGTGGGGCTTGATCTCACAACCCCAAGATCATGACCTGAGCCAAAATTGAGTCAGATACTTACCCGACCAAGTCACTCAGGCACCCCAAGCTGTTAATTCTTTTAAATATATGAAAATCTATACTGATTTTTATTGAAATTGCTTTAAATCTATAGATCAGTTTAAGAAGAATTAACAATTTTAAAATATTTATTTTCTCTTCACATTCAAGTTATATGTATTTATTTAATAATTTAATGGCTTCCAATAAAGTAGTATGATTTTGATCATAGAAATTTGGGACATTTTTCTTATAATTATTTCTAGATACTTTGATACTTTATGCTATTACAAATGGTTTCTTCTTTTAAAATATACCTCTCGTTTGTTAATAGTAATTGTGTGTCAATAGGTTTTAAATATAAAAAGTATGCCAGGTATAAAAAGTAATGTAAAGAAACTTCAATTAAAAAATATCAATGAAAAAATAAAATACTTAGAAAGAAAGGTAGTTTTCTAGAACTGGCTCAGGTCTGGATTTATTTTGCCTCAATGATTTATCACCATACTTAATTATTTTTTACATTTGATGACTCTCTCTTGTTGGAATTCCAGCTCCATCCTTTCATTCAAGCCTTCAATATTTACTATTAGATGCTAGACACTCATAAGGACTGAGAATATATAAACATATAAAACAGAAAGAATATCCATACTTAGAGAATTCACATTGAAGAGGGAGACAGAGAATTAAACACAGATTCATACACACAATGTAGTATCAGCTATTGACATTATAGTAAAGGAAAATAATCAAAAACAGAATATGTTGAAAAAGTTATTTTGCATAAAGTTATCAGAAAAAAATCTCTCTGAGGAAGTCAAATTGAGGTAGATACATGAAAGAAGTAAGGGGGGTAATCCATCTGATAGTCTGGGACAATAATTTCAGAGAGAAGGAACAGAAGTGACAAAAACCCAGAGGCAAGAATGACCTCACCATGTGTAGTCCGTGTTAGAAAGGGCAGTGCAGCTAGAGACGTGGCAGCAAAATGGAGAGTGTGGAAAGAGGAAGCTGGAAATATGGGTAGGGCTAAGACTCTGTAGGATCTGGCCTTTTTCAGCTGAATAATTAATTAATTTCTGAAGAATATATTTGCCTCCTTAATAATTATATAAAGCTTTTTTTCAAAGCATGTTTCTATTTCTAATAGTATTTTTTTAATTTTTTTATTATTATATTCAGTTAGCCAACATACAGTACATCATTAGTTTTTGGTGTAGTGTTCAACAATTCATTAGTTGCATATAACAACCAGTGCTCATCACAACACCTGCCCTCCTTAATACCCATCACCCGGTTACCCCATTCCCCCACCCTCCTCCCTTCTGTACCCCTCAGTTTGTTTCCCGGAGTCCAGAGTCTCTCATAGTTTGTCTCCCTCTTTGATTTCTTCCCATTCAGTTTTCCCTCCCTTCCCCTGTGGTCCTCTGCACTATTCCTTACGTTCCACATATGAGTGAAACCATAGGATAATTGTCTTTCTCTGCTTGACTATTTACTAATAATAGTTTTTTAAATTTAATGATTTTGATACAATGTTATTCTGAGCACATATCATCCTGGTGGATTTTCCATTATGACAGTATTAAACAATTATGGTGTTTTTTTTCTGTAATTATTTATTACTTGATTTTTTTGCTTCATCTTATGTTAACACTCTGATTCTTTAAAATATTTTAGTAGCCAATTTGCAGGTTTTTTAATCACTTTTTAAAAAACTTTTCAGCTTCTTTTTGTTATAGAATATATGACTATAGTTTTGTTGTTTTTTTTCCCCCAAAAATGTGAGTTTCTATTTTATCAAAGTTCATTTTAACCAATTATCATAATTGGTAGGTTTGAACTTATGCTGTCATTTTATTTTTTCTGTGTATCATGCTTAATTTTTTTGCTTCATTTGTCAAATATATGTTACATCTCTCATTTGGTCATTTAGAATCTCTACCTTGTTTTTTATTCTGTTAATAACTTTAATTTTTTTTTCATTTTTATTCTCCTTAAGTTCAAAAGGCAATATCATTAGTGTGTTTTTTTTCTTCTCAGTCATGTGATCAGCCAATTTCAATTAACAAATATTCCCATTATTTTTGTTTTTTCATTTGAGATTTTTAGGGCAATTTCTCCAATTATCCTGCATTGTATTTTAAAAATAATACTAATACTTTTAATTTTTCCTCATTCTGTAATAGTCTTCCTTTATTATTCATCTGTTTAAACTGTATGTATTCTTTATATTGTAGAGATCTATTATTGGGTAACCTCACAGCCTCTCTTTGTCTAGTTAGGGAGCATTAGCAGCCTTAAAATAAATTACAAGTCCTCTGTAATAGGATTTATCACAGCATTCTCATTCTAGCATAGAAATGAAAGCACTTAAATGTCTCACTCCAGTATATTGGGTAAATAAATTATACACACACCTACAAATAATAGAATGCAAGCTTTTAAATGATGATTATGGCTTTATCTATTCTGTCACAAATTCTTAATTATATTAAATATATGTGTAGAATGTTTTATAATGTCTTTTATAAATAATTTTCTAAGGAAAAAAAAAGTCTAGAAAGGTTTAATGTAACATACTGATATTGACCATCTCATGGTAATCACAGGTAATTGAAATATTTATTATTTATACTCTGTATTATAAGGTTTCTTTTAAAACATTATTATGCTATTCTTCTTTTCATAATATAGAAAGGATAAATAAGTGCAAAATTAAATCCAAGTAATGCAAATAATATTATTTCTCTTTGAGTGTGATGATTTAATTACTTTGGCTCTATTTCTTAATATCATGGCAACATAAAACTTTATAAACTCAACATGACGTTACAGGCTTTGAAAATGGAGAAATGGAGTCATGAACTAAGAAACCAGCCTTTCTATCCTGGAAGAGCCTGGAAAATGATTCTCCCCTAGAGTCCCCAGAAGGAGCACAACCCTGACAACACCTTGATTTTCAGCCGAGTGATACCCATTTAAGACTCTGACATCCAGAATAATAGTATAATATATTTATGTTGTTTTTAGACACTAAATCAGTCCCATGGAAACTAATACACCAAATAAATTATAAATTTTTATTTTATTGTATATCAAAAGAAATATTTTTTCTTAACCACTAAAGTAAATTAGATTCTATCTTTATTACTATAGCAATTGTGCAAGTTTCCAATATATAAATTGTCTTTTTTATACATTCTTTAGTATGATCAATATCTCAGTTTACTAAAATATATTTTCTAATTGCTTTTTACAATAATGATGATGACACTCATGATGCATTTGCTTTTCTTCATGTATTTCCCCTATGCTAGGCACATAGTAAATATATTTCATGCATTTAATTCATGACTCTACACGTAGTAAATGTTCTGCCGATGAGAAAACATGGTCAAAAAGTATTAGTGATGTGGGCGCCTGGGTGGCTCAGCTGGTTGAGCGACTGCCTTCGGCTCAGGTCATGATCCTGGAGTCCCGGGATCGAGTCCCGCATCGGGCTCCCTGCTCGGCGGGGAGTCTGCTTCTCCGTCTGACCCTCCTCCCTCTCATGCTCTCTGTCTCTCATTGTCTCTCTCTCAAATAAATAAAATCTTAAAAAAAAAAAAAGTATTAGTGATGTATAAGAATTATAGCATAAGAAAATACCAGTCAAGAATCAGAGCACAGACAATTACCCAAGCAAGCCTGCACTCTTGAGTTTGGATTTGCTATGCAGCTTCCTTCACTTCAATGCTGAAACTCCTCTCAGATCACAAACTTCAAGGGCCATCCTAGCTAACACTCCAGTTCAAGTTTCCAGTGTCTATTAGGTGCTACCTAACTCCACCCTCCTGTTTAACTGGAGAGGATTTTCATTCCTTTTGCCAGTTTTCCCACTATTCATAGAGGTATTTATTAGTGGACTTTTTTAAGGAATCCAGTTCTTTCTTCATGAAAAGGGAATGGAAATATGTAACCCCTAGTGTGCTCTGGACTCTTGCATTTTGTGTTTTTTACCACTGTCTATGCCTAAAATCATATCCCAGGAGGCAGGGTCCAAATGGTTGATAATCCTACTCAGACATATTTTTTAATGGAAATGACAATGAAGAATTAATGTACAAAGCATTACTAAAGATTTTACCTTTTTATGTGGTGCTATATTAACTTTATTTATTTTGGTCATTGTATAAAGTTGTCCCCTCTTTTTTTACTTCCAAATTCTTCTATACTTTTTTCAGAGCACTAACCTCATTTTAATTAAAATAAATTCTTCCTGGCATCTGACAGTATTAGCAGTTTCTGTTGAGAATTTTCATCTGTTTTTGTTTTCTTCAGTATCTTAAAGGGAAGGAGGAAAAGAGCTAACAATTATAATAACTTATATACTTGGTTTTGTTTCTATACATCTATATTAATACATCTTGATCTTATCCATTTCCTAAAGAAAGTCTACCATGAAAATAGTGAATTGACAATACAAAATGGGCACTCCATTTTCTTTTTGTCTGACACCTAGTTTTGTTTTTTTTTTTTTTAATGGGTAACCCTTTGAAAGATGTCTTGTGTGTGTTGTGTGTGAAAATTTAACCAAAGGCCACTTTACCTTGCACGCTTGTAATATTCATTTCTATAATTGAAAAGTTGCATTTCATACCCATGGTGATTCCAGTGAGCTCTCACAACTTGAAAATTCTAGCAGAAAACTGCTCAATTTGTCATCTTTCTAAAGATATATTGACTTAAATGTTGAAAAAAATGAGAAAGATAAATACCAGGTAAAATAAAATAATTATAAAAATGTTTTGAACATTTAACAACTGTGCAATAATTTTGTGAAGCCAAAATATGTCATAACCAAAGATCAAACTAATAGTGCGTAGTAAATATACTTACTATTAACTAATAAACAGAATAGAGCAACCAACACATCACTTAAGTACATATTCCAAATTGTGCATTAAAATCGACTTAAAAACACTCTATTGAGCTAAACAATTAATTTTAAATGTTTATTTATACTACTGCATTTTATGGTTTTATGAACACACACAGTTCCTTAAAATTTTTGTAGCAATTTAGCAAACACTAACTGCAGTGTTGTTTCATTTTTGTCAATTAGAAACTTAGGCTTTTTTCCCCAAATATACAAGAATGTCATTTTTTTATTTAGACATATTACATTTCAAACTTTGCCTTTAAATGCACCTTACAGGGGCACCTGGGTGGCTCGGTCAGTTAAGCGTCTGCCTTCAGCTCAGGTCATGATCTCAGGGTCTTGGGATCTAGTCCCAAAACCAGCTCCCTGCCAAACAGGCAGTCCACTTCTCCCTCTGCCCTTCTCCTCCCTCGCTCATGCGCAAGCGGGCGCACGCATGTGTGTGCTCTCTCTCTCTCACAAAAATAAATAAAATCTTTGAAAAAATAAAGATAAACGCACCTTACATCTCTATTCTAATTAGCATTTTATATCGAACAATGAAACAAATATGCACAAATAAAACTCATACAAAATATATACAGTGTAACAACAACAACAAAAATGTTCATCAGCTTCTTTAAATTTCTATCCAAGAAATTCTCATCATCTTTTGCTTAAAAACACAATCCAGGGTTAGCTTGGCATAAAATTCCCCTCATACTTTACTTTTTCTGATTAATCTGATTAATCTTCCAGGGCTCCTTAGCAAACACCATGGTAACTGACACTACTGGAGAATTCACCATTCCCTCGACACATCATGCCTTTTTATATCTTACATCTTTTTAAAAAAACCTTTCCAAAACTCTCTGTCAACTTGCATACCTATCTTAAAATTATTTTCCACATACATATCAAAAATTACTTCTTTGTCACTTTGTGATTCACTCCATGTGAATCACATATAGTCGTTAACCACAAATAGAACTGAAACAAGATTGAGGATCTCTAATTTACTGTGAAATATTTCCATTCAGAAAAATGCAAAAGCAGCTTTACATTTATAGGAAAGAATTTAATATTTATAGATCCAGGATTACAGTATCCAAAGACTTCTCTTGAATGATTAGTTTCTCTTCAACTAACAGGTGAAAACACAATGAAATATGTTTTTTTTCCCCACACTGTTTTCAAATGGTGTATATTTGATTAATCATAAAACTACTAAAAATGAATTTCTAAGAAAGCAAGTGAATAATCTCTGTCTGAAAATATATTTAACTTTTGTTTCTAAATAGCCTTATGGAACTAGACAGTTAATATTAACATCAGAAAGACCTAGGCTATAATCATATTTTTATCATTTATTATCTGACTTAAGCTTTGATTTTTTTTTATGTATTTTAATTCAATTATTCATTTGATATTTATCTGAGCATCAACTATGTATTGAACACTTTATTCAGAGTTTGTGATACATTTATTTAAAAATGAAATTTGTCTTTACAGAGCTACTTTCTACTGGGGCAAACAGATACACAATGAACATGATAAATACATCAATTTTACAGTATATAAGGGGAAGATAAATGCTATGGAAATAAACAGCATGGCAAAGTAATTTGGAAATGTGAGGGTGGAATAACAGGTTGTAATTTTAAATTCAAGGGTCAAGAGGGGCGCCTGGGTGGCTCAGATGGTTAAGCATCTGCCTTCGGCTCAGGTCATGATCCCAGGGTCCTGGGATCGAGTCCCGCATCGGGCTCCCTGCTCCTTGGGAGCCTGCTTCTCTCTCTCTCTCTCTGTGTCTCTCATGAATAAATAAATAAAATCTTTAAAAATAATAATAATAATAAAATAAATAAATAAATAAATAAATTCAAGGGTCAAGAAAATTTACATTGAGAAGTGACTAATGTAGCATTATCTCAGGAATTAGTGTTCTTGACAGAGGGGGTGACTCATGGAAAAGTCCCCAAGCAAAGGAAAGTTTCGACACATTCTATTAAGAGAAAGGGCGCAGCAAACTTGGCCAGAAGCAAGCAAGAGAATTAGAGAAGGAGGGGAGGCAGTTAGAGAGATAGAGAGAAGCTGGATCATACTGAGCCTTAAAGAGGGGGTTTTTGAATTTTGTTTTAGACAGGCTTGTGTGACTATTACATTTTATTGCTTTTAGAAATATTTGCATTTACAAGCAGCATATTGTTTTAAAATTTAAATATATAAATGCATGTGTATACACTTGCAAACTTGCAGTTGAACACATTTTGCTAGCCACTCTTCTTTGCATCTAGAAGTAGAAAATGTAGGACAGTTTAAGGACATGTTATATAGCATGCATAATTTCTGTAATACAATCTTAACTTGTTCAACATGCAAATATTATTTATCCTTTCTTTCAACTAGAATTACCCACTAGAATCTAACACTTATCAGCAAATTTACATATTTGTAAAACAGCTGCCATTATTTGTAAGTCTCACCAAAATTTTTAGTGCTTTAATATATTCTCAAAGCTATTAACACAATTACTAATTAGACTGTTGGAGTGCTCTTTTACGCACAGAAAGATAAAAGAAAATCTCTTGAAGATATAGTCCATTTTGTTATTTTATATTTCACATACTGTCAATTAAAAAAAGATTAGAGTTAAATGGGTATTCCAATTATGGAAATTTTATACAGCAATAAAGAAGTGTGTTAAGAAAAAATCGTATTACGAAAGTGATGCTTCACTATAAATAGAAAAGTGGATAATGGGGCATTTTGGTGTGTTGCATGAAAAATATATTATGTAATTACAGTGTAAGCAAAGAGGTATACTGACCCTTAAATAGAATTTATAATGTGGACATACACGTACCTTTATTTTTTTTTATTTTATTTATTTATTTTTTTTAAGATTTTATTTATTTATTTGAGAGAGAGAGACACAGCGAGAGAGGGAGCACAAGTAGGGGGAGTGGGAGAGGGAGAAGCAGGCTTTCCGCGGAGCAGGGAGCCCGATGCGGGGCTCGATCCCAGGATCCTGGGATCATGACCTGAGCCGAAGGCAGACGCTTAACGACTGAGCCACCCAGGCGCCCCCATACACGTACCTTTATAAGATAAAGTCAATATCATTTGATTTTACTATAAAATAAGCCTCTATTTTGTAAAAATGAAAATACTACTTTCAGAATGATTTCTCTTTCTTTAACTTGAAGAATTTTTCCTATGACTCAATTCAGTTTCATGATGTACAATGATCCTGACATTCTGTTGGCTTTCAAATGACATTATCTTACCCACCTAAAATTAGCTTACTGTCAGTCTGTTAGCAGATGCTTCAGAAATATATGAACCAGAGATGCACTGGGGAAGCACTGAGTAGTCTGAGTTTTTGCTTATTGCTGCTATTTTATAACCTCTAACACAGATATTAGTCAAAGATTAAGAAATGTCAACCTTTTGTCATCAATCCACATATCATCAACTTTAAGCTCTCAAAGTAGTATGATGATAAATCACTAAAGCCAAAATACATCCAGATGAGATTTACCTCTGAGCATTTGGTTGTTACAAAAATAAGAGAAAAAAAGACTTCATATACTCTGGTTTTATCACAGTTTTAGGTAATATCTATTGGAAGAAGAAGCAAAGAGCAGCTGACCAATCACTCCAGTTACTGTGAATTGTTTTGATTCTAGATTTATGACTTTGAGACTCAATTTTGTCTATTAGCTCTCAAGGCTACATGAACCCCAAATCCCAGCTTATCTGTCCATTTATGTCTTCATTCATTTTCCAAAAAAGGAACTTAAAAATTATGTACTGAATTCCGAATAAATGAAACATTATGCCTGCTTCCAAGTATCTAATAGTCAAATATAAAAGAAATAATCTCATAAAACAATAATTAAAAATTACTAAAGAGCAATTTGGAAGCACACAGAAGAGAGCTTTAGCTCTACATTCACTCTGAGAATGTTAAATTTCTTGATAATATTAACAATTACAGTATCAGTTAATTAGCTCATGTCTAAATGTTATTAGATGGTCATATTACTTCCAGCACTACCATCATTTAATGTCTCTAACAAATGCATAATATGTTGGGTTACTCTGGTCAAGCATCAAAAAAAAAATGAGATTAGCAAATGTTGACTGATACAAAACACCAATCCATTGTGGGGACATATGATTAGCCTGCTTATTGGCTAATAAGTAAAGATGGCCACAGTCTCAGGTTGGTCCTCAGAGACTGACACTGATACAAGATCCATGTAAAAATGATTTATTTAAGAATTCCTTTCCCCCAGTTGAAAATGGTAAAAAAAGTGAGGACTCTGAAGGGAAAGGAAGCCAAAATATCATGGACGTTAACTTGAACTCAATATTGCAGGGAAGCAAGCTCTGGAGCACAGAGATCACACCTCAGAGTGGTCCCCATCAGGGGAGAAAGACAATAGTACATTAATTTTTCCTCATCCTCCAGTCATTGTTTAAGAGCTGAGGGTAAAGAGGTGGAAAGGTATTATCACCCAGGGATTTCTACTCTGCTGCCCATAAGTACAACATGTCTCAGTATCCTAAGGACAACTTTTGATGATTGAAAAAGTTATGGAGAAGTGGTAATAGTATCTACTTGGATCACTTGGAATTTTCCGAAGTTTGGAAGTCTTTTTTAGTTTTCTTTAGAGATAACTTACATTGATATTTTTATTGCAGTTACCATCAAGAATTTTTAAGTGATTAGGAACTATATTTTTATTAAGCATGTTTTTATAATCTTTATTAAGTAATATTATTAATAAATAGAAAGTCTCAAAATTCAGAGAAATATGATAATTTCCTGCCCATAGAAGAACCATATATTGGTCAAGTAAATATCCTTTTTCTCTTACTCTATTTTTCACTAAGTCATATATTCTTGACATATTTACAATCCTGAAGCTTTTGTAAGTGGTTGTATGAAAGTAATTTTAAGTCTACAACTAAATTCTTTTATTAATTTCCATGAAAAAAACTTATTGGACATGGAAATCCTACAGATAACATCATGTTTAAAGGTGAAAGTTACTCTTTTGCCCAAATTTGGGAATTAGGAAAAGATGTCCAAGCTTATCTGTTTTATTCTACCATTTGTCCTGGAGTTTCTAGCAAGTGAAATAAGGCAAAAAAAAAAAAAAAAGGGTCATAAATATTGGAAATGAAAGGTAAAAACTATCTATCTTTGCATGCCATGATTGTAAACATAGAAAAATCCAAATAATGTGTAAAAATAAGTCATCAAAAATTATGAAGTAATTTTAGCAAGGTCATGTGACATGGTCAATATTAAAAATTAATTGGATTTATATATTCCAACACAAAATGCTGAATATTTAAAAATTGTGTGTTTATAAGAACATAAAAATAGAAAACAATAATCTAAAAATACAAGAACTCTACACTACAATTTTAAAAATTACTTGGAGATTTAAAAAAAAACATTTTAAAATTTAGATATATGACTTTAAATAAAAGATTCAGATTTATCAAAAAATATTTTATAATTCAACCCTAATCAACCCACCTGGTATGTCCAAAAAACATTATAAAAACATTTAAAGTTTTAAATAAATCAACAAATGTGGCAATATTAAATAATAGGATGAATCTCTATGCCTATGTCTTTAATAAGTCAGTCCTATTACTGAATTTCAAGAAACTTTAAAACTTGCTAATTTACACAACTTGGATTTTTTTTACTTATCTTTCACAATATTTTTCAGTTTTTAAATTTTATTTTGCCGAGAGGCGTAACTGTCGACAAGTGACAAATTGAAGTACATAGTGCCAGTTTCTCAGATTCTGATTAAATAGTTCTATCACTGAGTTTTCACTTTGGGATTAAAAAAAAAAAGGAAAAAATCTGAATTTCCAATATTTGTAATGTTTCATATCGATGCAGCAGGTTATCAGAATATACCCGCTATACACAGATTATTCATTAGTGTATATCGTATTGGAGATAAGCAAATTGAAAAAGCACTTTTTCTATTACCCAAGCAGCAGTGTCCTGTTTTTAAGAATCATTTTTCTTACATCTTTGGGAAAAAGGGTACTTTTTAATCTAATCATGATTCAACCACTCTGCAGTGAGGAGTAAATATTTGTGGCAATCTCTTGCTGAAACTCATTTCCTGCTCAATGCTCAGAGTCCCTCTTGGTCCTTGTTTTCCATACCATTCCAGAGTGAAACTCATTTATTTTTCATTCTAAAATCAGGATTATACTCTAAACACAGTATTTCTGGGCAGAATGCCTCATCATTTTCATCAAAGCTACTTGTATTTTGAGTCATGGTGTCCAAGGGGGCCTTGCAATAGAAGGTCTAGTCTAGATTATGAATCTTCACTTCAAATACATATTCCTACTTTAATATATTTCCTATATCAGGATACAACTTTCTATTTCACACTTTTTAACTTCTTTATTGAATTATAATTTCCCAAAATGTACTGCACATGTTGAAAGTATACAGTTTGATATGTTGTGCCTTATTTATTCACCCATTAAACCATAACCACAATCAAGATAATGAACATACCAACAATTCAAAATATATCTCTATGGCTTTTTGAAATCCATCCTTCACTGCCACATTCCAAGTAAACAACTGTTCTGCTCCATGACATTGTAAATTAATTTTAATTTTGTAGAAATTCATATGAATGGCATAATAGACTACATACTCCTTTTTTGTCTGGCTTCATTCACTTGGCATGATTATTTTTAGATTCATCCATGTTATTGTGTCATGTCCTTTCCATTTTTTCTGAATACTGTTCTATTGTATGGTTCCCCCAAAATTTATAAATATATTTACTTATTGGGCTGTTTCCACATTTGGGCTATTTCAAATAGAGATGTAATGAACATTAATTTACAGCCCTTTATAGGAATGTACCCTTTCATTTTCTCTTGGATAAATGCTCACCAGTTGAATATGAGTAATATAGTAATATATGATTTATTTATCAATATTGTTATTTATTTTTTATTTTTTTTAAGATTTATTTATTTGAGAGAGAGAGAGCATGAAGGGCAGGAGCAGAGGGAGAGGGAGAGATAGTGTTAAGCAGACTACATGCTGAGTGTGGAGCCTGACGCAGGGCTCAATCTCACAACCCTCGGATCACAACCTGAGCCAAAACCAAGAGTCTGACACTTAACCCAACTGTGCCACCCAGGTGCCCTGCTATTTATTTTTATTAATACTTTATATTTTTAAAGGAATTACTAGTTTCATAGTAAAACTGAGGGGAAGGTACAAAGATTTCCTAAATATCCCCTGCTCCCACACATGCACAACTTTCCCCACTTATCAGCTCCCCCCCGGAGGGGTACACTTGTTAAATTGATGTACCTACACTGATACATCATAGTGATCCAAAGTCCATAGTTTACATTATGGTTCACTCTTGGTGTTGCGCATTCAGTAGATTTAGACAAATGCATAATGACATGTATCCATCATTACAGTATTATACAAATATTTTCAATGTCCTAAAAATCTGTGCTTTGCCCTCCTAACCCTGGCAGACACTGATATTTTTTTGTCTTAAAAGTTTTGCTTTTTCCAAAATGTTATAGAGTTGGAATTATGCAGTATGTAACCTTTCAGACTGGTTGCTTTCACTTAGTAATATGCATTTAAATTTCCTTTATGTCTTTTCATGACCTTGATTACTTCTTTTTAGCACTGAATAATATTTCATTGTCTGAATGTACCACAATTTATTTATCCATTCAGCTACTGAAAGATATCATGATCATTTCTAAGTTTTGGCCATTTTGAATAAAACTGCTATAGATATCCTTGTGCAGGTGTGTGTGTGTGTGTGTGTGTGTGTGTGTATACAATTTTAATTCCTTTGAGTAAATACCAAGGAGCATGATTGCTGGATCATTTGGTAAAAGTATGTTGTTTTGTAAGAAAAAGTATGTTTGTCTTCCAAAGTGTCAGTACCATTTTACATTTCCACACTTCAAATTTTTTCTTAATCTGTGGGTTCTTTTCTAGAAATTTTATAGTTTTGAGATGAGGTAGAAGATGATCTGGGAGAAGAAGCTATTGGAAGCAGCAACTAATAGGAACAAGTAAGACTAAGTCTTTTTTAATTGGTAGATTTGACAATAAATGCAGATTTTTAATCACGTATTAAGCTAGTTTAAAAAGAAATATATGAAAACTGTGAACACAATTAAATAGGCTGTAATTAGAGTATTTGGACAAAGGTAACAAGGGCTTACAAAGTGACCTAAAATTAAGAATTAATTTCAAGAAAACCTCTCTTAACAAAAAGATAAATCTTCTGATCTTAAAGAACAACAACATATTTTCATGAACTAGATACATCTTATTAGGATAAAAAGAATGATTTTTCTTTGGTTAGAATGGTAATTTTCTTCTCCGGACTCATTTTATCATAATATGTTATAGAGGAATTTCCAAATGAAATCTAATTGAGAACTTTTACATGGTACTCAGTTTCTTAATCATAATGAAAACACAAACATTAATCCATTTAATGAAATCCATCTTAGGTAGAGAAAAAGTAATTTTTTTTTAAAGATTTTATTTATTTATTTGACAGAGAGAGAAACAGCAAGAGAGGGAACACAAGCAGGGGGAGTGGGAGAGGGAGAAGCAGGCTTCCCGCGGAGCAGGGAGCCTGATGCGGGGCTCGATCCCAGGACCCTGGGACCATGACCTGAGCCGAAGGCAGACGCTTAAGGATTGAGCCACCCAGGTGCCCCAAGAAAAAGTAATTTTTAAATATTTGACTTTCATACCACTCTAAATAGTGCCAAGTTGATACACCTAGTGACATTAAAGACACTAGACACACACACACACAAACACATACATATACACATTAGTTTAAATTACTACTTCAAACTTATATAAACAAAGGTTTATGAATAATTGGATGAAGTCATCCAGAGTGTCATAAATATAAAGAACCAATATGGGGTTAGTCTCACTGGGAAAATGACCAAGCCTTCCCACAATGTATTTCTTGTTGTGACAGTGAGAGGTGAGCAGGGGAATGCTGCAGAGACACCTTTTAGGTGCCTATGTGATTACATCATGGTTAAGAAAATAAGTTTCATAAGAAAATACTACTGAAAGTTATTTCAAAAAGGTACAAGTCCATTGTGAAGATTTTTTAAATAAAGAAATTAAAGATTGTTTGGCTAGAAGATAAAAAACTCTTCACACATGTTCTTTGGTAGTTAAACAGCATACAAGACAAAGCTCCTCCTTTCCAAGAGGATTGAAAACAACCAGTCTAATTACAGGATGTTTTTAAAAATAATACAGAAGCATTTTTTTATTTGTCAACTTAATTGCATGCCATACAACATGATTATAATACTGTTCTGTACAAGTAAAAAAGGACCAATATAGGTATAAATACATTTGCACTTGATCATGTATGAAATCCAGATGGATCCAAGTAGATCGTATATGTAACTAGATTTCCTAATCCACAAGAACGTCTTCTTCATAGAGTTGGCTACCAAATTATAAAAGTTTTTATTTAACATCCTTACCCTAATTTTCTTAATAGCTTGAGTTTCTCTTTGATTCATTTTTTTTTAAGATCTATTTATTAAAGACAGAGAGAGAGAAAGAAGGCACGCGGGTGCTCACACAAGTAGGGGGAGGGGCAGTGGGATAGAATCTTCCAGTGGACTCCCCAGAGCTCAGTCCCACACCCCATGAGATCACAACCTGAGCTAAAACCAAGAGTCAGACGCTAACCCGACTGAGCCATTCGGGCGCCCCAGTTTCTCTTTGATTCAAACATTATTCTGAAATGTATTTTTATTTCTAAATGTTTATTTTAATAACTTTGTTATTAGGTTACTTTTATTGCATGTTGGTGAGGAAATATGATTACCATTATTTCGAAGAGTGTCAGTTTAATAACATAACAGAATCCAGGCAAGAAACAGATGGCACATTCAAATAAGATAAATTTAATATAACTTAGTAAATAAATTAGTTATTAAGGCCAAGGCAGGATTTAGGAAATGCAACAAGGAATGGCACAATCCCCCAGGATTGTAACATCCTGGAGTCATTATCACTCCTAAGATTAAAAGGTGATGAGAAGGGAAAAGTTACCTGAACCTGAAAAAAGTAGTTATACAGACAAATATCATGCTAAAGAGTAAGTGTTCCCCAATTTCTCTTGACTGTATATGATATTATCATATATTTTCAAGTATTCACTTTCTCTGTCATTTTACTAATTTTGTAGTGACTGGATATCATGTATAGGAATCAATTTGGCATCTTAAACAGTCAAGTCAGAAAAATATATTTCAAAGGAAAAAATTTATCTAGAAATAATTATCAGTGGCATTGTAAATTATTTATCATGATAATTACTATATTTATGGAGAAAATAAATGAACCAAAGAACAGCAGATGTTCCTATAGAAAGATTTTTTTGTTCCTCAAATATGGGGATATTATGAATTGATGAAATAATAAATGGATTTTACTTCCTACTAATACTTACAAATAAAGTAGGCAAATGCTAACAGATATTTTTACTGAAGTGGTAAGGGGTAGTTATTTTTACTGAAGTGGTAAGGGGAAAGTTATGACTATTGAATTTAACAACAAAAATGTTTTTTACAGATCATAATTTAACATTCTTTATATAGTATGTGGATACAGAAATACTACCCACATTACCAGTATAATCGTATTTATTTCTACAAGTAGAATAAATTATGTTTCCTCCATGTCCCCATATGATTGATACAAGTTGTAATGCAAAAGCAAGAAGGATTGTTATAATGAAAATGAAAAAAGTTAATATGGGCAGGCTGAAAAATTATCTCAGGTTTCAAGACTCTAAATTAAAACTTTTTTAAACATTTAAAATCTACTTGAGTGACTTAGTTAATGAGCAATCATTTTATTCCACAAAATGCATTGGTTGTTTACATTGGATAAAGCACTGATGGGGATTTAGGGATATCATATAAGTAAAATAAAATGTTCACAACACTCTAATAAAGAGAAAAATAATAAACAATAAACCGGAGCAACTATTCTGTTAAAAAGTGATAATTACAGTAAAAATTCAGGAATATGAGAAAGACATCACTGAATATAAGGGAATAAGTTAGATACATATCACACTCAAGTGAGTCCACTCTAAAGTGGTGACATTTATGGAGAGATCTAAGGGGTGAGAAGGCATTCTGAGAAATAAACAGGGAGAAGTAAAGAGCCAAAACCCTGGGAAATAGTTCACCAAGTATAATGCAAATGAGCCGAGGCAAGAATAAGCTTCCTGTTTTTCAGATGCAACAAGACAACACTTATAGATAGGGTTTTAGGAATTAAAATACTAATAGGAAATTAGTGCAGATAATTAACCAGAGCCAAGATTTTATCAATATTTATAAACCATGGTAAGGACTTTTTATATTATTCTCATTGTAATGGGATTTTAATTAGAGAAATGACTGCTCAGATTTTATTTTTTGAAAGATAACTCTGCTTGATGTAGGAAAAATGCACCATAACAGAGTGAAAATGGTAACAGAGAAATACAGTCAAATCTTCCAGAACATTAATGTCTTAAGTTGGATTCAGTAGGTTCAGAGCCTAAAATGGAAATTGTTTGTTTGGGATTTATTGAGGGAGTACTCTCAGGAGAAGTAATTGATTTCAGAAGTAGGGAATCAGAATAAAGAAAAGAACTTCTTAAGAATGTGGTTTCAGGTGAAATTCAGCTATATTATTACCTCACAGGGAGCTCCTGAGTCTTTCCCATCTTGAGATAAGGAAATGGGTGTTTGTAGCTCACCAAATAGGCAGTCAGTGCACCAGTAAATCATTGAACACAGACCTTTAGGAGGATGACTTTCAGGCACGTCCAGAAAAGGTAACCTCCAGGGACTATCTGGAGAGTTTCAAAGAGAGCCATTAGTCTAACCACCCACAGTAGAGTATGGCTATAATGAAAGAATTGGTAAATAAAAGGTCAACAAAACAAATTTTGAAGGGGAAAAAAAAGAGTATTAAAAAACAATAAAATAAATGGTCCTATAACGGTCCATCATAAGCATTATATTTGTGGAGAAAATAATTGAACTAAAGAAAAACAGAAGTAGACATTTCTGTAGAAATATTTGTTGTCCTTTGGGACAACAGAGTAGGTTCAATGGAGGGACCACTTTATTTTTATCACATTGGTATTATTAGATAATAATTAAGTACATATTTATGAATCAGTAACAGTTTTCTATTAGAACAAATAGCCTTACTATAAGATGTTAATGGAAATACCACTATTGAATCATAAAGCATGCTTGCAATGGCACCTAGAAACAAATGATCCCTGAAAAAGAATTGCCAAATGGTCATGCTAACCATCAATTCTTCCATTGTATTAAATTAAATCTGCCATTCTAATAAATTAGATCACAAACAAAACTATTTATCTATACTATATAAGCTTAGGAACATGTCTCCATAGAATCATAATTTAATATGCTCACAGATATTATCAGAAGTTATAAAAAAACTTCAGTGGAATATTTATGAATCTTTTATAAACCTGTGATTAAACACGTAGTCCATTATATTGTTTAAAAACTTTTAAATAAAATTAACACAGTATATTTCTCTTTGAGTTCACTATCAAATATAAAAATGTTTGTCTATCCTGAAAAATAAATATGTTCATTAAAATTGATAATAGCATCTGTATAATCTATTAATTTTCCTTCCCCATGGTTGTTAAGAAACCCAGAGAAAATGAATAAAGCAAAATATGCTTAATCTTGGTTTCTAATGCAAATTATCCTTTTTTATTCACCTCGTACATGATTCTTGAGTTTTTAAATATTATATTAACAATCAGCTTTTATATGCATTTTATTGTGAATTTACCACCATCTTTTTGACTGAGATTATAGTAGGCATTATAAATAATGCTCGGTAAGCTGCATTAGAGCATTTCATTGTGGAATCTACAAATTGTAAGGACACAATGACAGTAAAACCTAAATTTCTATAAATATCTGGTTTTAAATAAAGTCAAAATGAGTGTTCATAATTCATTAAGCAAATGCAATGATTAGTTTCTAATTCTCAGAGGTCAATGTGTACTATGTGATATAGCTACAGTATAATTCAGAATCATAATAGCTGTTCTTGTCATAATTCATTGTTACAAAGAAATGTATTTATTCAAGAAAATGTATTTGCTTAAATATGTCATTTTCAATATAAAATGTTATAATTTGGTCAGTATAAATTAGGCCATGTTTGGCTCTCATGTTTAAAAATATGATTGCACTGGGCATTTATGACTTCCAATTATTGAAATATTGAAATTAAAGAAGTAAGTGTAAATTTATGAGAATAAGTCAGAACCACAACATTTGTTGTGGATTTCAGCTGTCATTTAGTAGCCATGATTTTTAAATTTTTGTCAGCTTTTTAGGGGCCAGTATTCTCATATGCAATAACTTGAGAAATGTGGAATGAAATTAGCACTAGACATTTATGGTACATTGAATTTATTCTTTTTTTTACTTACTATTTATGTTTATGTCTTTCTTACATAATAACACCATTTCAAACGATGAAAGAATAACTTCTCTTAAATGTCTATTCCAGTGCTTATTACAGTGCACGAACTATTGTAAAACAAACCAAATATCTTTTAATTGCAACTATTGTCCTGAAAAAAAAAATTAATAGTCTTTTTTTTCTTTAATATTTAACTATTTTCTTCATTTGTAAAATAAAGACTTTAATAGACTAGAGTTCTGCTTCAATCACAGCCAATGGGTATGCAACTCTATGGTCTATTTACACATGGATGTTGGGGGCAGTAAAGAGGGGAGCAAACCATGAGTGTGGAACGATGAAAGGGGTTACCAGACAACCAAATTATAATGTCAAAGTGATTAATGTAATAAATTTGGTTTCAATTTGTCTGTTACTGATTTCTAAGAAATCTGATTTTATGGACAGTTGCATGGTGGTAAAAGACCCAAACAAACAATGACAACCTACACGGTGAGGCAAGTAGTCAAATCATATTTCCAGTAATCAATCTGAGTTAAAATCAGATCCCTGTCAGATTTGATCATCAAATCTCTTGTAGATCTTGAGCACTAGGGCAGGGTCTGTCCTGAATTTCTTTTCCTCCAGAGAATGGGATGGCTTCTTCCAGAGCCAGTGTCCTGCACAGCAGAGCCAAGGTTTATGGGGAAAAAAAAGAAAAGGTAACTTGGGCAGAAGAAAAATTATCCTTTATTGAAAAACTTCGTTGTTCAGTGTATATTTTTCAGAGTCATCTGGTTCTATAGAAGCTCTGCACTTTTCATTCCCTTTGGGTTTTATATTTTTATAAGATCTGTGGTTTTTTCCTTTTCCAGGAAATTTATCTTTTAATAGTCTGGAAATCCCACCAAGATGACCAGTAAATTGATCTGACTAACCACAATAAACTGTATCTTCACAGAGGTGCAATTCAGGGGCTGTTAGAATCAAGTAACATCTTTTCCAGCCTCTGTCCAAAGGAGAAATAATATTTTGATGATTTTGTTTTTCTCTATTATTTTTGTATTTTGGTGTTTTTATACTTTTTGGTTCATTTACAACTGATACTTTATTTGGCATTAGTGGCAGCAATGATTGAAGATTTGGTATTATGATCTGACCACATGTTGAGCTCTGTTTGTTGTAGACATCTATTTTCTGTTGGGTGAGAAACCACAGAGAATCTGGTGTGTTAGCCTTCTTTATCTGCTTATATATTTTTCTGTTTTAAGCTTAAATCGCTTAAGGATTTCATTTCACCAGGAATGAAAACAGCTATTTGATAACTGGATGTGTGATTTTTTTTTTTAATGTTTCTGTGTTTACCATTGACACACAGCTTAAGTTGTAGAATTGAAGTTATAAATTATGTGCCTGTATGTTTATGTGTCAGGAATTCAGAAATATCTTTCTTATTGTGTGAGTATGTCATCTTTATGTTTCTGGAAAGTATTAATAAATTATATTGTAAATTATCTCAAATTATAAGTTCTATTCCCATTTTTGAGACAAATATATATATATATATGTATATATATACACACACACACACACACATATATATATATATTTGGAGAGAGAGAGAGAGAAATTTCCAGGAATTAAGGACATTGAATGTCTAATACTTTATGTGTGCTATACTTAAATATATAATACATATGCAGATGTGTATATATATTTATAGAAACTAAATCAGTTTTAGACAACACTTTTAATTCTTAGAAAAATAAGTTAAAAGATAAACAGGATACCAGTCTTTCATTTACTTTTCATATTCTTTTATACATGTATATTATTCAATGTCTGTTTATTGTGTTTCTATCATGTGCTATGAGCTGTCCAGGGTAGATGGGATTAAAGAGAACCAGAGGGATAAACTCAAGCCTGGACCTTAGAGAGCACTTAGAGAGAACTTTAGAGTGCTCAACAGAAATGTGATCAGGGCAATAGATAACATGGAAAAAAAAAAAAACCAAGGGCTATAAAGCAATCAGAAGAAAGGGAATCAGGCCAATAGCAAAAAATTTCTTTGCATGATTTGTAGAAACACAGCTATTTTGAGATACTTTTATTGGCCTCCAAAAAATGGATGATAGATATTGGCTCACACATATCTATCTATATACCATCTGATACAGTAGCAATTAGCCACAGGTGGCTATTTAAATCTAAATTAAAATGAATTAAAATAAACTGAAAACTCAATTTTTCTGTTGCACTAGGCACATTTCAAGTGTTCACAGCACATGCAGAGACAGACATTTTTCCATCATCAAAGAAATTTCTTTTTGACGGTGCTCATTATGTGAGGACAGTTTGTTCTCATTTAATATGTGTAGCTAGGAACATTTTTTATGTTTTGTTTCTTTTGTTTAACTAACTCCCTTTAATTTTTTTTTTTTTAATTTGTTTGCTTTTCAGGGGGAAAATTAAAGGAAGATAGACATTTGAGAAATTTATCTATTATTGTTTCGTACATAGTGTGTTTACATTGTTATTAATTTCCCTTCTTGTTACCCTGGGCTTTAAAGAATAAATTAAGATAAAAGAGTGGTTATGTAATCTGAAAAATCTTCAAGGTTTAGTTTGAAGGAAGGAACAATGGAAAGACTTTGCAATATTCTAATTTTCTCATCTGTAAATATGCCATCAGCACTTGTAGATGCCATCTATTCATTTGAAGATATTGACAAGTTATATGGAACAGTAGACAGTCTTGACAAATTATAGAGCTTTTGGGGAGAACCCCTAATAAACAACTTATAGGAGTTCATATATTACCATCTATTGTATTTCTTTTGTCATGGATCATCCATTTACTGCATTCTCACAGATTTCTAATTTTGTGGATAGAGCATATTTTCTATTTATCTTATAAATGAACTCAGTATTCATGAATTTATGTTATTTGCACTCTCCATACCATGTGCCTTGAGGGTACTGCAGAAGATTAATTCTACTAAGACCTTAATTTACACTTTTCTCAAATACTTTTAAAAAAATATGATGTTTTCCCTTTTAAGAAACCATGATATCTTAAAATGAGATAACTTTTTTGTGTTGGCTAATAAAAATTGACTGATAGGAACCAATTTTATTTAGGGCATAATTTCAAAACCCTTTAAGTAACTGCTAAAAAATGTTCTGTGTCTGTTGAATAAAGTTTGTTTGTGTAATTTGACAGTGCTGTAATAATACATGACAAACAAATGACTAAATAAAGGTCCCATTATTCATGTGAAACTGATAAAATATTATTAAATCTTCATGTAGTTATTTAATGTTTATCACCAATTTGGAAAAATTCATATACTGGGAAAGTTTTCACTTAATGGAACTTAAAGGTGAAGTGTTTACTGCATATAAGCTTTCTTTCTGTCTTTTCATAAATAATAACGAGTTCTGGAGGAGAAGAAATAACTTAAGGGAAAGAAAAAGAAATACTAAGAGCAAATTATTTTTTATGTTATAGAAAACAAAATCACTTGCCTTCACTAAGAATAGTGGTTTTCAAAATTTAAAGCCCTGGAATTCTTTCTTCAAATGAAGTCTTACCACAAACTTCAGCAAGTAAAAATATATTGAAGAGGTTGGAGTGGGAAGCTTAGGGCTCAGCACCCTTAGCCTCAGTGGTTTCCAAGTGGGCCCCGAAGGGCATTCTATGATATACAATTTGCAAAACCTCTGCTGTGAAATACTCTTTGTGTCATACTTCTTTGCTTTCTTTACAAATAGGCAAAAATCCTGTTTGTTTTTTAGGTTTTTGGTCTTTTTCTAATCACTACAGGAAAACACATAGGGGATAAAAATAAAAAGTATGAGAAATTTATAAAAACAAAGAATCCTTCCCAAAGTCTCAGTTTTGCTCCATTTGCTTAAATGCCTGACTCTATTACAAGATTTTACAGTCTCCTGGGACTTCTGTCTGATTTTTTTTTTTCCTGAGGTGTAATTCAATAAACCATCCCCTTCCCTCTGAGTCATCTTTTCTTGAAACTATGAAGCACCTACCACCAAAGTAACTTCTCTTCCTATGATGTAGTTTAATTTAGTTCTGCAGATATTTTTCAGGCTAGAAACAGCTGGTTACTTAAGGAACAAAGATTATTCATCCATTGACTTTGACAGTCCTCAAGGAGGTTAGAGTGAAGTGTGGAGAAGCAGACATATGGAAGGAAAACATCAAAACAGCTTGGTAAGTGGTAAAATAGTGTGTACACACATGAATAAAGGTGTTTAAAAGGAAGAGCACATTTTTTTTCAACATAACAGTGTTTTATTAGTTTCAGGTATACAATATAGTGATTCAAGACTTCCATACATCACCCTGTGCATCACAAGTGCACTCCTTAATCCCCATCACCCATTCAACCCATTCCCCCCACACCCTTCCCCAAGGAAGAGCACATTTTAAAGCTAATCATTTGCATAACTGAAGTCTGTTCTAAGGCTTTTAGAACATTCTACTCTGAGCTCTACATAGACAGTTTAAACACTGAATTAAAAATGTCTGTTCCTGTTGACCGGTGTTATTATATATTATATTTTATATTAATTATATTATATTAATTATATTATATTATATTATTATATCATATTATATAACTCTTAATTCAAATTGTCATATTTTGAATCAGAACCAGCCAAAGAAGACCCTTAGAGTCTGCATTTATTTTAAAATTGTTCATTGTAAAAGTATTGTTTAAATGATTTAACTAGTTTTCTGTAATTAGATGTATTAAGTACATTGTATTTTAGTGAAGAAGCATTACTGAACACCTTGAGTGCACAGTTCACCTCAAATATTGTTTTTTATAGAAACCTTAATATAAAATTTTATAAATGGAGATAATTATGTCCACTAAAATAATTATTCATTTTGTATTAATTACATTAACAAGGAATGTAAATAAGTTAAATATACCCAAATTCAATCACATTATATTTGTATGAGTAACAGATTCACTCATGTTTAAAAGACATTTACATTGCTTTTAATTATGAATATATCTTTTCCTAAGCCACGCAAGATTCCTAGATATTCCTAGATTAAAACAACTTGTCAAATTAAAAGACTTACTTCCTTTTTTGATATGTGATATAAATAATTTAAATTTAATGTTTCTGTAATTTCTTCTTAAAGATTTCAAAGTGGCTAGATTATAAATTAAATTTGTTACATGGGAGGAAATGCACATACTAAAAATTTAAGTTTTACTAATTCTTTTGTATATATTTACAGCAACAACAACAATAACAAAACACATACAGGAGCCCTAGAGTTAGAAAAGTGAGAACTAGAATTTAAAGGCCCAGCTTATAAAAATGATTTAGAATCATCTATGTATGTTGCAAAGCATCTACTTGTGACTATAAAATGCCTTTGCATATAAGCAAAATATCATTTGAAATAATAATGGCTTAAACACCATGTGCTTCTCATCATACTATTGTTCTAAAGACCAAATTGCTACTTTGAATGGAAATTTTTAGATAAATATCAATAATGATTTTTTAAATGAGAAATAGGTTTAACCTAGTGAAGTACCCAATAAAATATGGTTGAATCAGCCTGATGGGTTGAAATGAAAATAAAGTGTATTCATTGACTGAGTCCTTGATTTCGTGAAACTTATGTTCAAACAGGAAAGAGACTCCAAACAAGATTAAATATAAAGCCAGGTAGTATGGTAGAGATGATTAACTTCCATTAACAATTTGTGTTCCAACTCCCCAAATTAAGGAATTGGTGGGAGGAAACTGCCTTGAAAAGAGAAAAATATTCTCTTTGCACACACAGAACCTTGTGATATGTTCTCTCCAAAGAAATTAAGCAGAAAATATGTGTACCATTTCTTAACTAGTATTTTAAAGAGGCCAGTGGGGCTGTTGCTCAAGTTTTTGTCTTCCTGGTTTTAGATTCCTTACCTTATAACCTTACATTTGATAAGTGCTGGTTGAAATTTCTTTCTTTAGTTTTGATTAACTGATATCAGATCCATTTTGTAATTCTACTCTGGCTTGTTTATTCTTTTTTTATCTGACTTTGAATGTAGATTTTTTTCTAATTTCACTTTATCATGCAACTTCGAAAAAGGATTATTACTTTGTTTCTTTGTCTGCTCTATTGAAGGTTATGTCTTCCTCCCTGGCTGAGAGGATGTTCCAGTCAAATGCTTCTCTGTCTGTATATGTTTTCACTTCTGTTAGAAATGTCCTTTCTCCTTTTTACTCTTGCCCTTTTTATTTAAAAAAAAAAAAAAATCCCCACTAAGCCTTCAAGATTCAGCTTAATCATGATTTCCTTTGAGAACCTTCTGGGACTCTTTTAAAAAGGTTTTTCTGTTCTGGCTTTGAACCATCATTTGTTTCTAATATAAAACTTTACAATAGAATTTAACCACAAAACCGTAATTGAATATTTTAGTTTACTTTTGCAAGTAGATTTAAATTTTTAAGTGAAAAAACTTATATCTAGATATAATATATATGTTATATCTAGACTAATACATATAATATATATTACATAATATATATTATATCTGGATATTTTCAGCCTCAAGAATAGTGTCTAGAAAGTAGTAAGCCCTCAAAAACTTATGGAATGCCTGGGGCGCCTGGGTGGCTCAGTCGTTGAGCGTCTGCCTTCGGCTCAGGTCATGATCCCAGGGTCCTGGGATCGAGCCCCACATCGGGCTTCATGCTCCACAGGAAGCCTGCTTCTCCCTATCTCACTCCCACTGCTTGTGTTCCCTCTCTCACTGTGTCTGTCTCTGTCAAATAAATAAATAAAATCTTTAAAAAAAAAATAATAAAAAAAACTTATGGAATGCCTAAGTTCAGAGGTACTAGGTCATTTCCTCTGAAGTTCACCCAATGAAGATGGTCAATTGTTTTTTTTTTAATTTTTTATTGTTATGTTAATCCCCATACATTACATCATTAGTTTTAGATGTAGTGTTCCATGATTCATTGTTTGTGCATAACACCCAGTGCTCCATGTGGTCAATTGTTTTTTACCATCACTCTACCAAGTATCCAGAGCTCCAGTGGGCTTGTATGAGGTTAATAGGTATGTGGGGAAATAGTGAATGGAAGGCCCAGTAGGTCTATTAGAAGGTCTGTATCTTTTTTTTTTTTTTTTTGGGGGGTCTGTATCTTTTATAGCTCCAAATAATATCCATCTACACCACCAGTAATGATGCTATCATTTTGATTCTATAATGCTAGGTAAAATATAGAAAGAGCAAATGAATTTCAAAGTCACTTCATTTATCTGTTGCTATTTTCTCTCTGCTCTTTCCTTCTAGCCAGGCCTCTTTCCATGTATTGGTGAATGAATGAATGAAGGATTGAAGGACAATGTACTCTGGGAGCTCCCACAAAGTTGGCTGTATAAGAAGAGATGGAGTAGAAAGATTGACAACCAATTCCTGAAATGACAAAAATTTTATTTAATTTACTTTTGGTTTTCTTCATTGTAAAAACACAGATAATCCTTAGGATATGAAGTGTTTGCAACTGTAATCGGATACCTAAATGATAACTAAAATGGAGAGAAAGGAACCCTCTTGCACTGTTGGTGGGAATGTAAACTGGTGCAGCCACTCTGGAAAACAGTATGGAGATTCCTCAGAAAGTTGAAAATAGCAATTTTCAGCAATTACACTGTGATTCAGCAATTACACTACTAGGTATAGGATACAAAAGGATACAAAATAATGATTCAAAGGGTCACATGCACTCTGATGTGTATAGCAGCATTATCAACAATAGTCAAATTATGGAAAGAGCCCAATGTCCATCAACTGATGAATGAATAAAGAAGTGGTACACACACAAACACACGCACACACACACACACAGGGATATTACTCAGCCATCAAAAAGAATGAAATCTTGCCATTTGCAATGATGTAGATGGAGCTAGAGTATATTATGTTAAGCAAAATAAGTCAGTCAGAGAAAGACAAATACCATATGATTTCACTCATATGTAAAATTTAGGAATCAAAACAAACGAGTAAAAGAAAAAAGAGAGAGAGAGAGACAAACCAGAAACAGCCTCTTAACTATTGAGAACAAACTGATGGTTACCAGAGGGGACATGGGTGGGGCGATGGGTTAAGTAGGTAATTGGGATTAAGGAGTGCACTTGTTGTGATGATCAATGAGTGTTGTATGGAAGTGTTGAATCACTATATTGTACTTCTGAAACTAACATTACACTGTATGTTAACTAACTGGAATTTAAATAAAAACTTAAAAAAAAAAAAATCTTGGAAGAGAATAAGAGTAAATTAAAATATAAATCTTGGCCAAAACACAAAACACAGTGAAAATTAGTAGATTTGTGAGACAATATTTATGACACATATAGATATATGTAGATGGTAGATGCTAGATAGGTATATACAGAAGTATACATATATAGATAGAAACCTCTCAGAAAAAAGGGTTGGTTACAAAATAAATAATTAATTTCCACAAATTAATTACAATCCAAGTACAAAAAAGAACAAAAGATATAAACAAGCAAGTTATAGAGAAAACAGCCAAGAAAAGTTTGAAAACAGGTAAAACCTAAGTAATAGTCAAAGAGAAATGCATTGAAGTAATAGTGAGATAGCATTTCATATCCACCACTCTAAACAAAAATAGAAAAGTTCACCAATATAAAATTTCAGAATGGATGTAGAGCAACATTGTTCATAGAAGTGAAAGTAAAATAGAGTAAAAACACTTTGGGAAGCCACTTAATAATATTTAATAATGTGAAGCTTAAAATCTATTCTATAACCCAGCAAATATACTGTTAGATATATACCCTAGAGAAACCCTGCCATGTGAATGTATGTGTTGACAAATAGTTGAAAGTGTAATCCAGAAAATAATAAACTAGAATTATATGTAACATAAAAAAATGTCTTAAAATACAGTGATGTTGTATAAAAATATCAAGGGGCAAAATTCATACATATCAGATTTCCATTTACATAAGGTTTATAAACATGCAAAATAATGCCAAATATTTTTATGTTGTATAGTTTAAAGTTATGCAAACAGAATGGGAGTCATAGACACCAAATGTAGAGTAACAGTCATCTCTAAAATAATGCGAGGGAATGGGATCAATTATGTGTAAACAAAGGAAACTTCAGCTCTATCTGTAATATTTTGGTTATTAAACTCTATGTGGGTACAAGTATTTGTTATACTGGTACCTATGGTTCTTTGTTTGCATGAAATGTTGAATTAAAAAATAACAGAACACTGAGTCAGAAGCTCATATACACGAAGTGAGTTGAATTAGGGGATCTGAGAAGACAGTGAGAGCTTTGAAAAAGCCACTTTAGGGAAAAGCATGAAGAGTTAAAGGTGAGTGAAAGAAAATCCATATAACACATTGTTCCTTCTACGAAGTGGGTAGATATTCATAAAAGCAAGACCACTGCACTAGAGAAGTGGTCCTCTTCACCTTACCTGGCTTTCTCCCCTGTCCTTGTCTGTCCTCTCAATACAATCCTCTCTGCCCCCTGCACAGCTCACAGCTAGAGGTATCCCAGCAGGTACACACCCAGCCCCCAACCGGTGCTAAACAAAGGGACTACAGGAGAATTACCTGAGGCTGCGCTCTTCTGCAAACCATGAGTCGGTCAGTCCAGACAGTTAGGAGAGAGTGGGATATCCTTGATCCCTCATCTCATTAGGCAAAGACCAACTAAGGATTTGTTTTCTAAAAAAAGTGAAACTCGATTAAAATGAGGAATCAGAAGGTGGTGGCAAAATTAATGAAATGTGCTTTGACTTTTTTTAATTTAAAATTGCTCTATACATCTATTTTAATTTTAATTATATTAAAATGTCTAGACTATAAATAAATCAGGCCTACTGCTTAAAATTGTTAACTAGGTAATAGAGCCAAAACTAAGATATCACTGTCAACTAGCGGTAGATTATCTTGTCAGTTCTTAAAATTTGAATCTATCAAAAGTCAGACTTGCATTCTTGAAATAAAATATTTTTATTAATTATGGCATTATATTACCCAAATTCACAGGAAATGTTATTTTCAAAATTGACTTCTTTAAATTCATACAAAAAATAAAATAAATTCATATGAGAACAATTAATGCTATAAATTAATGGTAATTTCAAATAATCATTAAAAAATGATCACTTGCAAAACAACCAAAAAATAACATAACTAAAGTGATATCATCTTATATTTAGAATATATAGGCTTTCCAAATCAAACTCTTTCATTGTGTAAAGAACAATGCTCAACATCAGCTTTTCCCAGAATTCCACCTTATATCGCTGTGATTCTCACAGTCCTAATTTGTAAACTACATGTTGTATTCATTCCTATCACAAGGATTATGGTAAAAAGTGAATATGAATACACATGAAGCATTTGGAACAGTGCTGAGCCTAAAGTAAGCAATCGATAATTGCTAACTACTTGTAATTATTATTAATATACGTACTTTAGAATGCTTCTTGTTTTGTAAATAAGTTACCTTGAATGGAAATTATGCAAATAACACACATTAGACTTTTTTGTTTAATGTTTCCACAAAGTGAATTACTAAACACTTAACATTAAATATGAAGTCACTTCATGAGTGGAATTCTAGAATACAAAGAATATATATGAAAGATAAATGTTCTTTATTACTCCTTTAGATTCCTTTCCTAATATCCTTTGCTAAAGGTCTTTTGCTTTCAACTAATTAATGGCTGAGGTTGAGCTCAGATGTGAGAATTCTATGAAGTTAATTTTAGACTCTCTTGAGTCTTCTATCTGAAATTCATTACTATCTATCTGGTCAGGAAATTCTTTTGCTCTAGAGAAGAGTCTCATAGTTACCTGTTGCTAAAAATATTTAGTGTCTTAGGTTATCATCCTTTCTGTGGAAACTGTTGCCTTTTCTTTTGTAAAAGGGAATCTATTGTTAACACTTCTTTTAATTTTCACTGACTCTTTTGTCAAATTATAAATTATAAATGGAGACAGAGTTGCTAATCAAGCTGCCATCCTCCAAGGAGGCTAGCAACATATAATAATGCTAATTCTTTTCTGAAGCAAAATTTCAGAGAACACACTTAAAATGCAAAAAAGCTGTACTTATTTCCACATCCATCATCTATTTCCTACGTCATTTTTTTTTAAGGTAAGTGATTATGAATCATAATAAAACTGAGCAAGACCTAGCCAGTTAAAAGCATGTAAGTGTAATAAAATCGGCAATATCAAAACTGAATAACATGTGCTGTTTCAGGCATCCACGAGGGATCTTGAGGGTCCCTTTGCAGATAAGGGGGGACTACTGTAGCAACTTAAGAAAAAGATGCTAGTGGCTCTCCTGAAGAGTCAGTGTTAACTGAGGGCAGATTATGCCCCAGGGTTTGAAATTCCAAGATAAATTATCAAACAAACAAATCAAGATGGATAGTTAGAATAAGTTTTCAAATTAGAAAGTCAGAGCTCAGAAAATCAGTGGCAATAAAACAGAAAAGGCTGAAATTAGTTTTATTAAGCAATTTTCACAAACATCAGAAGTCAGAATTAGGGATCAAGAAGAGATTTTAGATTTACAGCCTGTAAAATTTTTATTCTCTACTCTTAGTGGAGTGCTTAGCAGGGTAAATGGCTCAATAGTTGATTTTTAAGTTAAACTAGAGAGACAGACCTTCAGATCTAAAAGGATAGTCCATCAGGCTGTTAAATGCCTGGTTAATGCCTTTGATGGAAACAATTCCACATCCAGCCTCTGAGCTGCACGCTCATTTTTGACGATCTAACCCACTCGTTATCCCAAAGAACACTGACTGTGGAGAATCAGCAGGGTATTGCTGGCACACCTGTTTTCTAGTCAAAGCACTCTTTCCAACAAAGAATGACAAATTGATAAAATTGAGTGGGATCAGGAATCAGCATAGATTATTAGGGTGTTGTAAGTAGTGCTGGTCTTGAAAGAGCAAACATACCAAAATCCACTTTGGGATACACTCATCTTTTCCGATAAAAACCACTAGATTGGTCCCTTTAAAGGAATGTAGAGCAAGATTTACTTTGCTTGGGGAAAAAAAAATCTGTCATGTCACTGTGTTAATATAAACTAAGAACTTCAGTATTATTTTATAAATGTCTTTTTAGTGTTGTGCCCAATTCTTTCATTCTGAGAGCTGAATTGGGAGAAGAGTATGCTCTTAATATTATAAGAGTGTGAACTGTTCCTCAGCTTTATGTAAATGTAGATGGTCTTGTGATACAAAGAGATGCTTTAGCTGCAAAATTATTTATATTCTCTTTTGAACAGTTGTTTCCAGTTGAAGACAAGATAGGACAAAGGGAACTACAGAGAGATAAAAGGGCATGTTCTTTATTTCATGGCAGAGGAAGGGACATTAAAAAAGAATTAAATGCCATCTCTGATGTTAATTTGGAATAACCCCAAATGTACTGATGTTGAAAGGCTTCCAAAGTAATTTGTTTCATGAGGAACAAAGAGTGACACTAAATTGAGATTCTGTCTAGTGTGGGATTGTTTGTATATGTGTGTGGAATTCCCTGACACCGAACATGTTTTCAATGTCAATCTTTCTGAGAGGAGGACATGTTGAGACAGGAAATTATGAAGAAATAATACTAAGGCTAGAAAGGAATTTTCAACATCTGCACTATTGAGATGGGGGGGGGCTGTTCTATGCATTGTAGGGTATTTAGTAGCATCCATGGCCTCTACCAACTAAGATACTAGTAGACCTTCCCCCACAGGTGTGACAGTCAAACATATCTCCACTCATTGTTAAAAGTTCCATGGGGAGCAAAACTGCAAGCCCATGGGGTAGAGAACCAGTGGGCAAGAGTAATCAAGAAACAGTTTTCTCTCTTTGGGCCATATGGCATTAGGGCAGGGATATGTTCACAGGCATCCTGTGTGGAAGAAACAGTAATATATATATATATATATAAACAGCTGTATGAGAAGTCATTAAATGAACAATGAGAATAGGTTTGGGTCTGTTAACTTGGAAAATATACACATAGGATGGCAGTTATGATTGTTACTCTATGCTGTACTACTCTGGGTTTTCCCTGATCCATTGCTGGTGGGGGTATAACATGGTATGACCATACGACTACACTATGACCCAGCAATTCTAATCCTAAATATTTATCAAGAAAAATGAAAATTGGTCCTTAAAAATGAAGTTTACAAAAAAGTCTAAGGGCGCCTGGGTGGCTCAGTCATTAGGCGTCTGCCTTCGGCTCGGGTCATGATCCCAGGGTACTGGGATCGAGCCCTGCATCGGGCTCCCTGCTCAGCGGGAAACCTGCTTCTCCCTCTCCCACTCCCCCTGCTTGTGTTCCTGCTGTTGCTATCTCTCTCTCTGTCAAATAAATAAATAAAATCTTAAAAAAAAAAAGTCTATAGCAGCTCCAATCATAAAAAACAAGAACTAGAAACATTCCAGGTGTGCATCTATAAAAGAATGGATAAATAGTGATATATTTATACGATAGTTTACTACTCAGCAATAAAAAAAGAGGATCTGCTGATATACACACAAAATGCATGAATATTAAAAGACACTGTATGAAAGAAGCTTTATGCAACAGAATACATAGTGTATGCTTTCATTCATGTGATATTCTGGAATAAGCAAAGCTAATAAATGGATGAAAAAAAATCAGAACAGTGGTTGCCTCAGGGGTGGGGATTGACGGGAAAAGAACAAGGAAGCTTTCTGGAATGATAGTAATGTTCTATATCTTAATGGGGGTCAAGGTTACACCTATCAAATAGTATTGTTAGGTCACTGTAAGTTCAAAATAAAAGAGGCATGAACAATTGATCTCTAATGACGACATGTACAGTGAAGTATTTTTGCAAGACACACTGTATTTTGAATTACGTTGTAAAACATCAAAAATAAATGAATTGATGGACGAAGAGATGAATATATGGAAAACTATGTGATAAAGCAAGTATGTTAGAATATAATAGCGAATTCTAGATGTGGAAGGCTGGTTCCTTGACTCTTAACTGGATGTCTTCAGGTGAATTCATAAATACTTTTGAGTTTCAGTTTCCTAAAGTATTAAATAGAACCATCTTTTAAGAAGAATTATTATGAACAATTGAGGTAAGATGTGTGTGTACTTTTAGCACACTACTGAGTGATCTATATGCTTTAATTGGATCTAAGTCTCATCTGAGTTCAGGAGGGTATACATATATCCTTGCTTCTTTGTTTCCTGGGTTTGGGCTGGAATGAAAATTACTTTATTGTGACTTTCTTGTATAAAGAGTTGAGGAACAACTGCAAATTTATTATTGATTTCTCCCTATACTAAAAAAAATACAGTAATCATTTGATAGTTATCCTTTTCCTCCTTTTAAATTTTTTTCTTAGTATTTCTAATCTCCTCTTGCCTTTCACCAATTGAAGTTCTTTCCCTTGCTTGTTTGCTCTACTGGCAAATCCCCTTCCTTAATTAATAATCACTGCAATTGTGCAGACCAGGGAAGCAGAGCATCTAAACAAGTTTGACTTCTCCATCAAAATAATTTTAGAAGATTTAAATATTGCTTTTAAAAAACTATCATTCAGGGGCTCCTGGGTGGTTCAGTGGGTTGAGTGTCTAACTCTTGGTTTCAGCTCAGGTCATGATCTCAAGGTCTTGAGATCGAGCCCCGTGTCGGGTTCTGTGCTCCGCACGGAGTCTGCTGGAGATTCTCTCTTTCCTTCTTCCTCCCCCTTCTCACTCTCTCTCTTTCAAATAAATAAATAAATAAATAAAATCTTTACAAATAAATAAATAAGTAAAAATAAAAAAATATTATCCAGGAGTAATTATATTTGCTCTTAGCATAGAAGAGACGGTGCCTTGTGGTATGTTAAAGAAAGCAGTGCCCAGTTATCAGAGGCTTGTTTTCTGTTCTAATTATAGGTCTCCAATGATGCCCAGAGCAGGGTCTGCTACAAAAAATGTGATGCATAAATATTCTTTGAATAATGAAAGTGAAAAAACTACTACAGTGAAAAAACTATCCAGTAACCTACAATCAACTCTGTGACTTAGAGACTTGTTCCAAGTGCCATCATTCCAGAGGATGCCCTCCTGTGTCCTCCTGTGTCCATCCAGTGATGGATTCAACAGAGCCAAGGTCAAGGGCAGGAGTAAAACACTAAGGGACATTCTGTTTTAAAAAGGCATTTAGAGGATTAAGAAATGCAATGCAATAACAAATAATAAAATGAAAATCTGCTGAATACCAATGTAAACATAATAATGAAAAAAATTATCAAATATAAACCAAATATTTTTTAACTACAAAATCATATGCAATAAAACCAGTGTTAGATCATGCAAAAAAATGGATCATGAAGGAGGTAATTATATAAACAGGAGTTTTCATTTTCTGAAAACATATTTTCACAGGCATTTTGATCTCTTTAAACTTGATTAAAATTTACATTTCTAAGTGGACCTTGTGTTAATAATCATGTGGAATTTAGTGGTATTTTATCCTAAAATTTTAATTTTTAGTTTCTTTATGTAATATCTGATTTTAATATAAACTTAAACTGAGTTAAAGATCATTTATTCCTAATCCGTATAAGAGAACTGATTTACTTACATATGTAAAAGACCATGTAATAATGTCATTTATCTATCACTATACCAGAATTTTCACATATCCATGCATTTAGTGATTAATGAGTGGTGTGTGTTTTATATGAGATATTTATAAAGGAATACCAATGCATTAGGTAGGAAATACAGGGAAAAACTAAGACAAGAGAGTTGTCTATTCATGTCCTATACCCATTTTACTTCTGAGCTTCTATGGGGTGCAGAAATTTCTTGACCAGTAAAAGAATAATTCTCTTATACATTGTTAAAAAAAATATTTTTCTAGCCTGTTATGCATCCCTATAGGAGTTACATAAGAAGTTTTAGATATAATGATAGAAAATAATTACAGAAAAAATATTTTTATCACTAGATAAGTTAGTTACAATATGGTATTTGCCTACAGTGTAATACTATGTGGCATTATGAAATAATTAATTGGATTACACAAAGCAACATGAATAGATTTCACAAGCATAGCTCTGTTTAAAAATAAGAAATGGAGAGATATTTAACATAACTTGTGTAAATTAAACATACACATAAAACTGTGTTACTTTTTAATCAAAGACACATAAAACCAATCGAAGCTGTATTGGATGGACATGCATTCAATATACTAGAAAAAGTTCCCAAAAGAGTGAAGAAAATGGGAGTGTGAATAAAGTATAAAGTGAAAAATACTAAAATAAAGCAACAGAATGTTCTTGCCTTATACCAGCTAATAATGCTTTCATGACATGACTCAAGGGATAAAGACAATAAATTATTGTAAAACTGGCCTTCTGAAAAATGAAACATGCATGGAGTATGGCTCCAGTTTGAAGTTTATACTTTAATAGAATTAGTAAGAGTTGCATATGACCAACTATTGGCTTTAGGTAGAAAATGATGAGTACCATATCAAAATACATGGATTCATACATTCTTCATACATTCTGTTGACAAATGCTTATTGAGTGTCCATCATGGTCTAAGATTCAGCAGAGAACAGATTGGTCAAGTTTGCTGTTATAGTGAGATAGTGAAGAAACAAATAATGAAAACTTATATTATGTAGAGACATCACCCTAGATAGATAATGAAAATAGCATGAGAGACAGAGTGACTGAGTAGTTTCTTTAGATTGGGTAGTTAGGGAAGGTCTCTCCAAAGAGATGACTTTAAGCTTAGATTCCCATGATGAAGGGCGCCTGGGTGGCTCAGTTGGTTAAGCGACTGCCTTCGGCTCAGGTCATGATCCTGGAGTCCCTGGATCGAGTCCCGCATCGGGCTCCCTGCTCGGCAGGGAGTCTGCTTCTCCCTCAGACCCTCCCCCCCTCATGTGCTCTCTCTCATTCTCTCTCTCTCAAATAAATAAATAAAATCTTTAAAAAAAAAAAAAAAAGATTCCCATGATGAAGGGGAACCAGCCATACAGATCTGGGGAAAATAACTCCAGGTAAGTAGAAAGTAGAAAGGATCTTGGTACATTTGAAAACCTGAAGCCTCATGGACCAAGAAAAGGAAAGACCAGTAAGAGTTCTGAGAGATATAGAGGGAGTAAACACCTACATTTTATTGCCAAGCTAAGGGATTTTTTTTTAACCTAAGTGGGATTACGAACTACTGGAAGTGGTTAAGCAGTGGAGTGGGATGATCATCTGATTGATACTTGTAAAAGGTCAGTATGGCTACTGTTGAGAATGGATTGTGTTGAAACAGGTGATATTAAGGAGATTAATAGAGTGTAGAAGTAGAAAAGGACACAAAATACCTCACTCAGCTCTTTGTCCCTCTTTTAGCCAGACTTCCTAGAAGTTCTAACAGCCATTATTAGTATTTCCTTTCATAAAACTAAGTCACTGGGCCACATCTAACTTTAAGAGATCAGAAAATGTAATCTTTTACTTGGACAATTGGCATTCTTTAAAAAAAATATATCAAGTAATACTATAATCAAGGAAGATGGAAAAAATAGATAATAAGTAGGAAACAATTCAATATCTGCCATGGAAGGAAAGACAGTTCAGTTTGGGAAATACGGTTTGGGGTGAAGTTCTAGAGCATGATAAAGTCTCATATCAGGAAACAGGAAATAGAACCCAATCTGCTACTGAGAAGCTGCATATTCTTTATAAAAATTAAGCATCACCAGGTAGCAGGTAGTGAAGAAGTAAGGATATTATATTTGCATTCTGGACAACTGGATTCCAGTCAAAGTTGTCACTATTTTGCTGTATGACCATCAACATGTACTTCACTTTCTGAGCCTCAGATAGATCATATCCACTATAGTGTATTCTTGGAGTAGGAGCCTCCCAGGCCACATAAGAGTGAGGGTAAGGAGGTAGATAAGAAAGTGAACACAAGGCATAATTCTAGGCCTCCTGCCCAGTTTCAACCAAGCAATTACACTCTTACTGGTTTTATATAATTGAATCAATGGAAGTTTTCATCCAAATAAAAAAATTTGACAGCATCAAATATTTCTAAGTCCCTTTGAACTATAACATTCTATGATCCTATAATGTTCCAGTGGGTATGTATATGGCTAAATACTTGTCATAATTGAGAGAAGAGAATATGGCCCAGTGGTTCTCACTACCAGGGACAGATACATAATAACTGCACACAAATAGCAAAAGCTAAAAAACAATGTAAATAAAAAACCCATATTTTGGATTTTTATACAAGAACAACATTATATTAACAAAATAACTTTATCTTTTTTTCCATCTGGGAGGGCTTTTTGCCCATACCTAATGTTATGTTTACTGACTTCAAATATTGTTTGAATTTAAAATATATAATTTTCTCAGACCTCCACAGAATGTGAACTTCACAAATATTAGATATTTTATTTCAAAAATTAACTGATTAACTTTATTATTAAAGAATGTATCTAACTTCATATAAGTTAAATGTCTCTTAATGAACAGTAGAATACATATGCTTCTGGCATGCAAATTTAGGAAATCGTAAGGATTGTTAAGTATATTTACTTTGGATTTTAAGATCTTTTTATTTTACATAAACTGAATATGTAAATGATGATAATCAGGTAAACAACAGAATATAGACTCGGTAAAAACTCCAAGCAGATTTTGGGTCCAGATGCTACTTTTAAATTTTTTATGATACTGTATAGCATACAACCATCTAAATTCACACTTCAGATAAAAAAACAAGTTTAAGAACTTTCAAGAGAATAAGTATTTCTAACAAATCATAAAATTGCAAGGCCCTCACCAAATAACTCTAGAACTAGAGAACAAGAATGCTCAGAGTATTACATGTGCCATTTTACTGTTAGTGTTGCTTTTTGGCTTTTATTAAAGAAAACAAAAAGTACTGGAGGCATTTTAAAATTGCCTTCCACATTCAACCATACTTATTTAATTAGTATTCAGATTCTTCACTGAAAAGTAAAAAAAAAATGATTGAAGAAGAGGCGCTTTCTATATTAAAGAGAGAAAATGTTGAATTTCTATCTCATCACACTAATGCCAGAAGCATTAAAAAATTTCTACTGGGACTGATACTTACAATGATTTTAACATTTTATTGAGTACATAATGCATTCAAGGTATTAGCTTAAGTAATCTGTATACATTATCTCCTTTCATACTCAAAACAATCATATGATTCAGTAATTTTATATGTCTAAATGTACCATTTATTTTATGCTTCACACATCATTACGTCAGGCATTTCCAGTAAGAAAACTTTCGTATACCATCTGTTGTTTTTTGCAGTGACCAAAAATATACAAATATCATAAATAAACCACAGATAGATGAATGAATTTTAATGTATGGAAAACTCCTATAGCAAATGTAGTTTTAGATTTTAAGCTTATAAACATTTTCACATACTTGATTCCATATAATAATCATAAGAACATGGAAATCAAGGCAGTACCACTATACATTAATTTTTATATAAATAAACTTAGATTAAAGAATTCATGGCACACACAAGTTCACACGAATAATGACAGGTATTTCTTGAACAAGTCTTCTATCTCCATTGTTAGTATTAGTTTCACCATGATACATTTGTAAATTGCAGTAGAGATGTCTATATTTCAGATGTTATTCATTCAATGAGATACTCTTGAAATATGATTTATATTTATTATATATCCATTTCTTCTTGGAAATACACTTTTTTTGTTTCTTTTTTGTATTATCCTATCAGTTGAGGTAAGTTGTAACAAAATACAAATTCAAGACATCCTGAAAAAAAGAACAAGCAAATTGCCACTCGTTAAAGGCTGCCATGTCTTTTGGAAAAATAAAATAAAATAAAATAAAATAGATGTCTGAACTGAAATTTCGAAACAAAACACATTTAAAGGATGTGGATTTATAGACTAGTAAAATAATGCAACCATTACTTTCATTTTTGTAACTACTATTAGTAATTTCTCAAGTCAAATCTCTCAAATATGATTATATTTTATGTTATTATTATGATTGTTATATATTATGTAATTATTACAATGCATGTTATAACATATATTAAATATATATTAAACATGCTGATATCAAAGACGTACTTAGTAGGAAACTCTAGAATTTTTAGAATTATTATTTGTGCTTTATTTTTAAGATAATTTTTGAGCATTAAAATAAAATTATTTGAAATATTTTTTAAAATATTGAGAATTTTGAATCAAAATATTTTAATTATCTAAATCTTAAACATAGATCTAGAATGTTATTAATAAATAATATAAAACATATTAGTTGAATTAATGCAACTCTTTAAAATTTATGAATACTGTACACTTTATCAATCAATTTTAGACTGAACTGATAGAATCAATTTATCACAAAAAGGCTGTGTTGCAGTTGTTAATTTTAATAATTCTCATCACTGAAATATAGATGATATAGTGATTCATTAGGATATATCTTAAAAAGATTTTATTTGCATAATCAGTCAACATATTCACTATCAAATATGTTGTTATTTATATAAATATACTATATATAATTGTATATTATATATAAATATTTTAAATATTATAAATATTTTAAGTGAACTCTACACCCAACTTGGGGCTTGAGTTCACGGTCCCAAGATGAAGAGTCCCATGCTCTACTGACTGAGCCAGCCAGGCACCAAAAAATATATTTTTTTAAGTGCCAAAATAAATCTCCTAAAATTTTATCACTTAAAAAAATATCCTCTTGGGACATATATTTCCAGGGTCTTATACATTACTCTACCGTAAATATCAAAAGTGAGGTATTTGACTGTACTCTTAACGTGTGGGCATTTATTTCTTCTCCAGAATGGAAGATTATATAAAATTATTTCAAATGTTGCACATTATTCTATGATTCCAAGAAGCAATCCTTTATGGAGTTCCACATAGAAATCAGATTACATTAACAACTCACTACAGAATGATTAGCTTTCATAAACCATGCTAAAACTTTAAATATTTTATCATTTACCGATCTAGATGTTCAATTACCCTGTCTTTTCTGGGACATTACCAGAACCTATTGTGCTTACTAAAAGTTCATTTCAGAATTTTATTGATATGTCATGGAAAAAGCTACCGAAGTCTCTGCTAAACTTCATAACCTTAATAGATAAACATTTAATATTTTTTTTTCTGGCCTTCATAATTTTTAACAAGTTTCTGTGGTAGGAAACAATGATTTTTATAAGACTGCCTGGCAATAATTCTTTGAATAAAAAATATTGTTGTAACAGTTTCAGTAAGTTTAAAAATTTTTCAATGCATCTGTAAAATGAAATTCAGATAAATGTTATTTATTTTCAATTTTATGAAGCCTTCCTCTGTGCTTCACAGGGAGTGAGAACTTAACTTTGAACCTTACACTACCAAAAAGTGTTTCTGCACTTCAAGTAATTTCTTATTTTTTAATTTATAAATAACATTTATAAAAATTTAGAAGTTTCAAAATAGTTTTCTTAATTTCATACAGAAGTTTCAAATGCTTTATCAATTGAAATAAATACTAATAAAGTACTTTCATTTTATCTCATTTCTGACATTTACACAAAAGATATTAAGGAAAACTGAATCATGATATAGTAATTTGGTTTCATACCTATCTTAAATTTGTCTGGTTCAAAGTAGCATCTGGCTGGTAGTTCATGAAACATTACTTTCCAATTTCCCTCTCAAATACTAATGTGAATATTTTTAAGGCAAAAACTCATAGTACTAAAAATTAAAATTTACTGCAATAACATATAATCTGAAGGATTTTAATACAATTGTATGAGATTGTTTAAACTCACATGTTATGTAGGTTTCACAAAGTGCAACTGACTACATAAAAATGTTAGCAAAATCCTTTATCCTTCTCATGTTATGAATAGTTGAGTTTATTAGTAGGAATTATTTGTGGGTCACAGTTATTCAGGAATGCAAGATATTTACCAATCAGAAACAGGGTATATTTCCCTTATACTTCCAAATTTTTCTCAAAAAAAAAAAAAAAAAAAAACTGACTATTCTGTTCAATGTAGGTACCAAAACAGAAATGATTATGAACAGGGAGAAGGAAAGCTAATGTCCAAGAAGTTGCCTAGTAGTATGGTAGGGTACTTTAGATGCGTCATTACGTGTGGGCACATATCTGTTTAGTTCTAAGACTTTTCCTAAACAATGGTGCCTAGGGCTAGCAATATTGACCAGATGCATTTTCAATGATTCCTTTCCATAAAAATGATACAGAAAGAAGGAGCATTGCTCCATCCTTTACAACAACAAAGCTGAAAAACTAAAAATATACAACCTTTATTTTACCATCAAAAACCAGGGTCTCAAGAAAAATAAGTTATCCTGACTCTGGGGAGACATCACCAGATCTTGCTAGAAGTGACAAATAATTGCTCAAGGCTAAGTGCAGGCCAACAAGAGAATATAGAAACATTAGAGATCAAATATGCAAAGGAAATCTGTACTCATTGGTAGGCTCTTATTCATGAACTTTATTTAAATACTCATAAAAAATAGGCGTAAGTCCAGAGAAAGCATCCCTTATGAAAGAGGCCTGGGGTAGGAAAAGAGTAACAACCACAGGAAGGTATGAAATTAGTTCAGCTGCTTCTCCCTTATAAAACAAAAGCCTTAACTGGTAACAAAAATAGACAAGACATTAAAAGAAAAGAATACTGTAGATAAATATCCCTCATGAAAATAGAAAGATCATCAACAAAATATTAGCACACGGAATCCAGAAATATAGAAAAAGAGTAATATATCACCACAAATTGGGTGAACCAAGGCTGTTTCAACATTTAAATTGTTTCAACAATTAAATAATTCATCATAAGACTCTAAAGAAGAAAAACAATTTTCTCATAGAGACAAGACAAAATTTATCATCTACTCATGACAAAATGAAAGGAAACTACAAAAACAAACAGTTACAATGCTAAATAGCTCCTCTCTGTAACTTGGTACAAGATAAAGATGTTTTCTCTTAACACCCCATTCAACATCATACTGGAAGTCCTAGCCAGGGCAACAAGTAACAAAACAAAGCAAAACAAAACAAAACAGGAAAGAAAGAAATGAAAACAAATGAGAATAGGAGAAAAAAAATAAACTATCTCACTGTCTCTATTTACAGATGACATCATTGTCTACATTTTAAAAAATCAACAAAAATACCAAAAAAAGCTCTTAAATTTAATAAGTGACTTTAGGAAGATTGCAGGAAATCATATCAATATGAAAATATCAATTGTATTTCCATATACTAGAAATAAACAGTGCTAACTGTAATACCATCACCAAATAAGGTGAAATTCTTAAGTATAAATATAAAAAATATTGCAGGTTCTTTGCACTGAAAATTATACAGTACTTGTGAAGGAAATTCTAGATAAAAGGGAAGCTCAATAAATGGAGAATTATATCTTGTTCATGAGTTGAAGCCTCAAAATTATTAAGATACAAATCCCCTCATTTGATCTATAGATTCATTACTCCCAAACAAAATCCCAGCATAAATTTTATAGCTATTGACAAGCTCTTCCTAAAATTTATATGGAAAAGCAAAGATACCAGAGTAGCTAAAACAAAAGAATATATTTGAAGGATTTGTGCTGCCTTTTTTCATGACTTAATAAAAAGCTACATTAATTTTTTTTTTTTTTTTTTTAAGATTGTATTTATTTGCGAGAGAGAGAATGAGAGACAGAGAGCATGAGAGGGAGGAGCAGACTCCCTGCTGAGCAGGGAGCCTGATGTGGGACTCGATCCCGGGACTCCAGGATCGTGACCCGAGCCGAAGGCAGTCGCTCAACCAACTGAGCCACCCAAGCGCCCTAAAAAGCTACATTAAGACATTGTAGTATTAGTGAACAGATAAACACATAGATCAATGGTGCATAAGAAAGAATCCAGTGACAGACCACACAAATATGTTGAGATTTTTGACAAAGCCATAATGTTAGGAACATTTGGATATCCACATGCAAAAAGTATTATTAAAAAATCTTGACCCGTGGGCGCCTGGGTGGCTCAGTTGGTTAAGCGACTGCCTTCGGCTGGTCATGATCCTGGAGTCCCTGGATCGAGTCCCGCATCAGGCTCCCTGCTCGGCGGGGAGCCTGCTTCTCCCTCTGACCCTCCCCCCTCTCATGTGCTCTCTCTCTCTCTCTCTCTCATTCTCTCTGTCTCAAATAAATAAATAAAAATCTTAAAAAAAAAAAAAAAAATCTTGACCCGTATCCTGTACCCTAGACAAAAACTTATTCCAAATGGATCAGTCTTAAATGTAAAACAAAAAATGCAAACCTCTACCTAGAAATGTAGGAGAAATTTTTTATTACAATGTGTTAAGGACAGAGTTATTTTCTTTATCAAAATATTTTTTTATTTGAGAGAGAGAGAGCGCATGAGCAGTGGGGAGGCAGAGGGAGAGGGAGAAGCAGACTCCCCACTGAGGAGGGTGAGCCTGATGTGGGGCTCGATCCCAGGACCGTGGGATCATGACCAGAGCCAAAGGCAGAGGCTTAACTGACTGAACCACCCAGGCGCCCCAAAGACAGAATTCTTAGATGTGCTTACACCAAAGCACAAAGGTATTTGCAAATCACATAGTTGACAAATAAGTTGTATTCCTAAGAAATCTCAAAACTCCACCATAAAAGAGCAAATATCTAATTAGAATGATAAAAAATTCGGATAAACACTTAGTTAAACAAGATATACAGATAAGCACATAAGAAGAAACTCAATGAATTAGCTATAAGGAAAATGTCATTAAAACTACAATGTGATATTATTACACACCTATCAGAAATGACTTTTTCAAAGGCTGAAAATAGTTAAGTGTTGGTGAGGGTATAGATCCTACATTACTAGTAGATATGCAAAATAAAAATAGACACTTTGTGGGGCACTTGGGTGGCGCATTCATTGGGTGTCTGCCTTCGGCTCAGGTCATGGTCCCAGGATCCTGGGATCAAGCCCCACGTCGGGCTCCCTGCTTGGCGGGAAGCCTGCTTCTCCCTCTCCCACTCCCCCTGCTTGTGTTCCCTCTCTCGCTGTGTCTCTCTCTGTCAAATAAATAAAATCTTTAAAAAAAAAATAGACACTTTATAAAATGCTTGGCAGTTTTTGTAAAATTAAATACGTACTTAACATATACCCCAGCAATCACACTTCTAGTTATTTGTGCCAAAAGTAAAAATTTACATTCATACTAAAACTTGTATGGTAGTGTTTATAGAATCATTATTCATAATTTGAACAAATGGAAACAATCCAAATGTCCTTCATTCCATGAATGGATAAACAAAATGGCAGTATATCTATCCATACAACAGAATACCACTCCTAAATAAAAAGAAACAAACTATACACAAAACAGGGTTGAATTTTAAATACATTTTACTGAGTGAAAGAAGCAAGACTCAAAAGGCTGTAAACTGGATGATTCCACTTATATAGCATTATATAAAATCCAAAATGGTAGAAATGAGAACAGATTAATAGTTGCCAGTAGTTTGGGGATGGTAGGAAATGTTGACTACAAACAGTTGGCAAAAGGAAATATTTTCAGGCAATGGCATTCTTCTGAAACTTGAATGATGCTTCTAAGGTGCAGAAGATAATGGTTTGGCCAAGCATTTTGCTATGAAGTAACTAGGTCAAAGCTTTTCTGCTTGCAATATCAAAATATTTTATCCCTACCTCCTTACACCGGTCACTAAAACCAAGATGTCGTTTCAGGTTTTGGTACCAATATTATATTTATTGAATTAAGTTTAACTGCAAATATACAGAAAGCATCCTAAGATATAAGTTGTTTAAGGGAGATGGACATTTATTTCTAATTCTCATGAAAACAAATTTGTACATATGGCGTATGGGACTGATAGAGTGGAAATATTTTTCATCAGGGATCAAAACTTTCATCTTTTGATTCCACCATCTATAGTTTCTGTTTCCATTCTCAATTTCAACATGTGACATTCTGTGTTGGACCACCAGTCTTCATGCTCAAATCCCAATTCTAGGCCAAAAACATAAAGTAGTTGAAGACCAAAGCAAGCAAATGAAAGTATGCCGAAGCAGCATTTTAGTGTGAGTTAAGAGTAAACAAAGGTTTTAAATTCTGAGGAACTCAACTCAACAATTCATATGACTTGGTGGAAATGGAGCTTATTGAAAATCCTTCAATAAGAAGTGCTTGCAATTTACCACAGGGGAGCTAGAAATCTGGTCTTTCCAAAGATCGCTTGAGGTAGATGCTAATAGCTAAAGATGTATGCAATAGGAGTTCCTGTGCTTATGGGTTTATGTCCTATAAGTGTCACCAGAAAACAGCTCTTAGATGACTCCTGTCCACCTGCTTTGCCTGAATATTGTCCTGGACTCAGGATAGGAGGGAGGCCTGGTGGCAAAGGTGAAACACGCAGGTGTCCTTCCTCACATCCTGGGTCTGTCTGCTGGACTGCACGATCTGCGTCTTTGGCTCCGCGTGAAGGAGCTCTGCCCCATTGGAGAGCTGTGGGGAGGGACAGACAGTCCTTCCTCCTCCAGTTTCTGTGGAGAGGAGAACATTTCTACATTGGGGGTAAAGCCCTCTAGTTTCATTTTCTTACTCCAACTTTACCAGGGTAGGAGGAATAGCTATAACATGTTCACTTTAGGCTCTAAAGGGAAACATTGTGAGAAATAATTGCTGTTGCTATTGTTTTAGTATGGTCATTTTTTAAAAATATTTTATTTATTTATTTGACAGAGAGAGACACAGTGAGAGAGGGAACACAAGCAGGGGGGGTGGGAGAGGGAGAAGCAGGCTTCGCACTGAGCAGGGAGCCCGATGCGGGGCTCGATCCCAGGACCCCGGGATCATGACCTGAGCCAAAGGCAGACACTTAATGACTGAGCCACGCAGGTGCCCCAGTATGGTCATTTTTGTTATTACTATTATTACTACCATTATTCTATTACATGATAATTAGTATTACAGTCTCTATAGAAAGCACATATTCTTTGGAGAGAGCTGCAGGAAAAATCTTTGACTGCCCATGAGAAGTCGAAGGTGTCCAATTCTGCCGGTGACTAAGGTAAGAAGTCTTTCTAACCCAGACATAAAGTCTGAGCCTGTCCATTTAGCCATAACCTAAAGCCACCTTTCCAAATCAGTGTTAGTCGCAACACAGCCATCTGTTCATCTCCTATATCTTAACCTTTTCAACTTGTTCCAAATACGAGAATGAAAACTGTTTTATTTATCGTCCTTTAAAACTCCCACACGCTTGTTGCCTGTAACATGCCCTTACAATAGATGACGTGTGTGTAGAGTTGCAAGCCAGAGTCATGTTTAATAGTTAAAATGAACTCTTAACACCTTAGTGTGATGCTGCATCTTGCATGGACTTTGGATTTTGACAGCTGCTTCAGCTCAGGGCCCACCAATAAGAGAAAATCAAATTTTGTCAGTTCCAGGGTACCCACAATAAATAATCAATAGCAGCTTGGACCAGACTCAGAAAAATGTTAGGGGGCCCTGTAGGGAAGCAAGCAGATTGCAACAGAGAAAAATTTAACCTGCAATTGAAGACCAGGTGCAGAAAGAGACAGCAGCGGATACAGCTGTGCATTGAAGACCTCTCTGCTGTGACTCGGGCCTTTATTTTGTCTTGGCTCATTAGCCTAGGCAGAGTCACTTTTCCAGCTCCCACAGCTGCACACGAGGAGCCCTGGGCACGAGCAGTCGTGACGGTGGTTGCCGTGCTCCCACGCTTCCCTCTGGTTTGTTATCTGTGATTAACAGGAATGTGGATTTTCATATTTCTGACTCCACAATGGAAACCCGACAACAGTGGCATTAACTCCCTCTTCTCCTTCTTTTAGGTAACAATCCAATCCTCTTCCTTTGACGCAACATGTGTTAGAAAATGACAGAGAAAAAAAAAATCTCAAATTGACCAGAGAAAACAAAGTGTAATTGCCGTGAGGAAGCTGAAGGCTTTTCCTTTACACCGTCTCTCCTCTATTCAGTTTCTTTTTTTGACTAGTCCTGTCCATGATGTATGCCTTTCTTTTTCCTTTGGTTAAATTCCCTGGCAGTTGTCTCACTATATTTATAAACACCCCTATTACATTTGGCATGCTATCCATCATTTTCCACCGCTCCTGTCCTGTCTCCTGTTTTCGGCTAGCTTCTGTGTCTTAGTGGACTCCTCGGGCCTCTCATGTGGGCCGAAGATTCTTAGCGCTCAGCTCACTCTACAGGATAGATGCTCCCTACAGACAGGAACATAATAATAACAATAATAACAACATCACCACAACTAGAACAAAAAAATTAGGTATTTTTTTAGAAACTGAAGCTGCTACTAACATTATCCAAGCTTATTACCTGTCACTTAAATGATCGCAATCATTTCCCCCCTTAAAATGTATTGAAAACGCTATCTCTTCCTGCTTCCTTGTATATCTAGCTTATGCTGTAAGCCTTTATTTATTTATTTATTTTTTAAGATTTTTACTTATTTATTTGAGAGAGCGAGCAGGGGGGAGAGGCAGAGGGAGAAGCAGGCTCATCTATAGCATACTTTCGCCCATTAGTCAAAATCTGACCCAGAGGATATTAATTACCCCCACACTTTACTTTCAAGTCTTTCATTCATAGATGCTAGATGAGCCTGAGAATTTCTTGTGCCCCAACAGAAATAGACAAGTCTTGGAGTAAGAGCACAGAGGCTCCTATTGCAAGGAGGAGATGAAGCGCTATCACATTGGTTGTGTCCACATGCAACTCGAAAAATTACCTTTCCAGGTGAAATTCCCAAGAACAGGGTCTGAGATAGGGATTCTGGTGCAGACAGAGGGACTGTTCTTCAGTATAAACCTTTAAGTTATGGAGTAGAGCAGGTTATAGAAGGGGAAGGAGATGAGAGTGATGGAGTCTTTTTTTTTTTAAGATTTTATTTATTTATCAGAGAGAGACACAGCAAGAGAGGGAACACAAGCAGGGGGAGTGGGAGAGGGAGAGGCAGGCTTCCTGCTGAGCAGGGAGCCTGACACGGGACTCGATCCCAGGACCCTGGGATCATGACCTGAGCCGAAAGGAGACACTTAACGACTGAGCCACCCAGGTGCCCCAAGAGTGATGGAGTCTTAGCCTTAGTCTGACCCACAAGAAGACCACAGTTCCTCCCTCCCCTTGAGGCAAGAGAGTTAGACTTTTTAACCCATGTATCCATCCATGATTGGCAATAGGCTGTCCCGGGAGGGATAGAGGGGATACATTTCCAGTTTAGGTGGTTCTCATCAGCTGAGAAAAATAATCAGGAGAAGCCTTTAGGAGCTACTACTCATAGCAGGTGGGAGACATCAATCAGGACATATTAGCCCAGTAAATTGCACCTAGGAGTACCTGCTCCAAGGGACCCTTCTGCTACCCTCCATCCCATAGCACAAACTGTTGCTAGGTATCTCTTGTTTCTTTTAGGACAGTTGTTCCAGCCCAGAAAGCAGGGCAAGAACATGCACAGTAAGTAAGGCCTAAACTGAATCGAGATCAGATCATTATTCTACAAGATCACCTGAAGCTGTTCATGTCATCTCAAGGCATCTGTAACCTGATGCTGGGAGAAACAGCCACACATGTTTATTGAAAATATATTATTTGGTGAATGCTACTATATCATGAGAGAAAACCAATTAGTTAATAAAAAGGAAATAAAATCCAGGAATATAATATGCAGAGTGGTATTGGTATTACCCCAATAGACACCTTGATACTGGAAACATGGTAAATAAGTTGACTGGCTTAATGTGCTACATTACAAGTAAGCTTTTTGTTTTTTGGGTTTTTCTCACAGAAAAATGTAACACCACCAAATAGTAAATATTTCTCTCAGTGACTCTCTCTCCTTTGTACCCTCTTCTCCTCTCCAATACCTTTAATTCATTCTCTCAACTACTCCAAAGGCTGGAGACTCTCCTGCCTAGAACATTTCACATGTAATCCCCCCTCTGTCTTCTGCAAAGCACCTCAAGTTCTAATCATTTCCATCTCTCTTACTTTGTTTCAAAATAATTGCCCTATGTGTCTTTCAACCTGTACACAAACTTAACTATAGTTTCCTATGAATGGCTCAGATTAATTAAAAATTTACGCTATGTCTCAATAGCTGCCTTCACTTTTTTTTTTTTAATGGAAAGCTATGTGGGGAGAGAGTTTAAGTCAGAGACCCCCCCCCCCCCAACAGCCCCAACACCACAATGCTTACTGGTTGGGCCTACCCTCGAAAAGGTTGTTTTTTTGTTTTGTTTTGTTTTGTTTTTTCCCCTAATGTTATGGGCCTTACTTCAGAGTTTTAACCTTATAAGAAAAGTACATTCACATCCTAATATCACATTCCTGACACTAAGAAATAAATAGTGCAGTTTAAGAATTATTTTAAACTTGCATTTAGCACTGGTTTCCAAATACCAATATAAGAATTTCTATATGCAGATCAAATAGAGCCTTTAAAAGTAAACTTTCTCCTATCTTCCAGACAGGAGGTAGTTTTGTAACTTGGAGCAAGGTACCTGCCAAAGTTAGGCTCTGATCCTCCCATGGAAATTGAGAGATAGGAGCACTATTTTCCTTGATTACATTTCAAAGAGATGGCTCCCAAGTCCTTGAGAGAGACAGGCCTGGGTGGTAAAACTTGCAAGAAGCTTTTAAAAGAGATTTGCATCTCTAAGAGGCAATGAAAAGATTTACAATTACAAGTTTTCTGAAGTGTATGCTCTAAGAAAAGGCAGTTCAGGGGCTTAGAGCCAGGGAGAGGCCTGTCTAATATTTCGCCAAGCTGAGGGGAACATCTAAGCTATCTTGGTTGGAGTTCTCACTTTCTTCATATTTCTACTCAAATGTCATTCGCCTATTTTACTTTCCCTGGGCACTCTCTACAAAATAAACCTTCCCCTGCTCCCAGCATTCCCTGTCCCCATTGCCCTGCTTCATTCTCTCCCTGGAAAATATCACCATCTGAAACATTATATATTTACTTTGTGTCAGCTATCTATTGCTACAGAATGCAGCATAGCCAATAGAAAATAGAAAACCCCAGAAACATACAATAAAGGGGATGTAGAGAGCATTATTTATTAGCCTCCCCACCAATCGCTGATGATGAGGTGATTAAGATAGATATCGTCTGTGTCTTCAAAGAACTTACCTGTTTTTATGTGTAGGATGTTTTCTGAAGCCCTACATATCTTAAAAACATCCTTATTTTGTTTTCACATATAAAAGAGAATTGAATGATAATACAGTTGGTGGATAAATTGTTACTGCCCCTCCCTTGTCATTTGAAATGATCATTTAGATTTTGATGCTTTGTTGATAATTAGCCTGGATATTTATAAATCTTTTTCCCCTTCCCCATTTCAGCCTCTGCTTTATCTCAGGAAAATTTAAGCCCTTGATTTTTCCTTCTGTTACAATTGATCATTTTGTTTGTTCTTTTATTTTTCTTTTATTTTTTTATTCAAGTATAATTAACATACAGTTATATTAGCTTCAGGTGTAAAATATAAATGATTCAACAATTCTATGCATTTCTCAGTGCTCATGAGGATAAGTGTACTCTTAATCACCATCACCTATCTCACCCATCCCCCACCCACCTCCCGTCTGGTAACCACCAGTTTGTTCTCTGTATTTAAGTTTGGCTTTTTTGTTTGTTTCCTTTTTCTCTTTGTTTATTTATTTGTTTTCTTTCTGGGGCTCCTGGGTGGCTCGGTCGTTAAGCGTCTGCCTTCAGCTCAGGTCATGATCCCAGGGTCCTGGGATCGAAACCCACCCCCCCAATCAGGCTCTCTGCTCAGCAGGAGGCCTGCTTCTCCCCCTCCCACTCCCCCTGCTTGTGTTCCCTCTCTCACTGTCTCTCTCTTTGTCAAATAAATAAATAAAATCTTAAAAAAAAATAAAACTAAAATAAAATTTAAAAAAATATTTGTTTTCTTTCATAAATTTCACATATGAGTGAAATCATATGGTATTTGTCTTTCTCTGAGTGACTTATTTCACTTAGCATTATACCCTCTAGGTCCATCCATATTGTTGCAAATGGCAAGATTTCATTCTTTTTTATGACTGAGTCATATAATATATGTGTGTGTGTATATCACATCTTCTTCATCCATTCATCTGTTGATGGACACTTGGGCTGTTTCCATATCTTGGCTATTGTAAATAACACTGCAATAAATAGAAGAGGACATATATCTTCTTGAGTTAGTGTTTTTCTTTTCTTTGGATAAATACCTGGTAATGGAATTACTGAATCATATGGAAATTCTATTTTTAGAAAAATTTGGAACACTTCATGAATTTGCATGTCATCCTTGTGCAAGCACCATGCTAATATTCTCTGCATTGTTCCAATTTTAGAATATGTGCTGCTGAAGCAAGCACTGCTATTTTCTTTTTAAAAATTCTTTACCCCCCAAGAAATGTTTGAGCTGCATTGTTTCCCTACATATTGGTCACATTCTCTCTTACCTTTTGTCTTTAGTCTCCCTTTCTTCTGTACTCTGGGAGAATTTCGCTTACCATCACTGATTTAATTTTCCATAGTAGTAATTCTCCTTATTACTGTATACATTTTTTTTTTTTTGATCTGTTAGTCCATTATTGAAGTTTATTTTTTCCTTTGCACTGTTTTTTAAAATTTTGGACTGTTTTCTTTTCAATATAAACTGTCCCTCCTCACCCTTCTGCCAAGGCACTATATAATAACTTCCTAATTAAGCTTATACTATAATAACTTCCTAATTAAGCTTATACTAAAGGTTCTCTTTTCTTTCATGATTTTTTAAAATAAGTTCTATACAAAATTCAACAGATGTTCATAGCTGCTGGTGGTAATAGCGGTATTACTATTTTTTTATTGGTTCATTATGTTTTGGAAGAGGGAACTTTTGTGATTCAGCTTTATCATTTTCTTTTTTTTTTTTAAAGATTTTTATTTATTTATTGAGAGAGATAGTGATAGAGCATGAGAGGGGGGAGAGTCAGAGGGAGAAGCAGACGCCCCACTGAGCAGGGAGCCCAATGCGGGACTCGATCCCGGGACTCCAGGATCATGACCTGAGCCGAAGGCAGTCGCCTAACCAACTGAGCCACTCAGGTGCCCTCAGCTTTATCATTTTCAATGAGAATTCATCAAACTGTAATTTATTCTTTGGTCATTTAAATTTTATGATTACAGATTAAGTTTTGTCACTGCCAAACTATCAGTGACTTCTCATTTCACAGTAATGGAATTCAATCCAAATCTCCTTCTAAATAAATCTATAATATGGCTACACCCCAATTTACAAACTTGTTGCCTTCTCATACTCTGCACAGAGCCTGTGGTCTAACCATAAAACTATTAACTGTTACCTAAGATCATCCCATGAATTTATCCCCCTACTAGTTTGTGCAGATTATTACCCACACCTGAAATATACCACCTGTCTCTACCTCTCATCAACTTTTAAAATTGACAAACATTTATCTCAAAGATATATCCTTCAAAACCTTTTTCTGATTCTTCCACTCAAGCGTCTTTGTGCTTCTATTATGAGACTTTTCATGTGTCATATATTATGGTTGTCTGTGAAATCTATTAGCCTTACTACCACAGGAAAATTTTCTTATGGAGAAGGTTATTTGTAGATCCTATCCACCTTCAGAAAAAAAAAAAAAAAGGTAGAATCAACACTATGATAGTTTTTCAATAAATATTTGTGGCATGTAAAAGAACTTTTTTTGTCTTCAGATATTTTAGTGACTTCCCAAGGCCTACTAAATAAAGATAAATCCTTAATATAGTATTAACTGTTCTCCCCTTCTTCTTCCCTGGTAGTCAGTGTTCAACCATGATTTACTTTTTTTTTTTATTTGCTCATTACTAATACTCAGACAAATTATGAGAAACTTGGCTGTTTCTAGAACACCCCACATTTTCCCATTTTCATGCATTTACTCATGTGTCCTTATCTTAGAACATCTTAACAGTTGAAAAAAAAAGATTCCATTATTTAATGGAAGATTAATTTAATCTTATTTTAGATTTAATATGAGATTAAATCACTCTTCATTCATAGCTTTTTTACCTCAGTCTTGAGTAATCCTTCCTTTTCAACTTCCTATGGTTTTTCATTCATAATATACATCATATTTTGAATATTACTATCAATTCAGTCTACTGTTTAATTTCTACTCTATTATAAGCATAAGTGATGGAACTGAGTTTTTTCACTTTTATAACCCTCCCAGAACACAATTCATGGTTTTGCATAAATGAAAGATATCAACTGCTTTTTTAATTTATTTTGATTGTAGAAGAAATATATGAATGATGGCAAAACAATGCTATTCTAATACAAACATTCTGAATGTTAAAATTGAAATATAGTAATTAAATTAATTACCTAGAATTTTAAAAGTCTGATGGATATAATATGAACTGCACAAAAGGTGATATTTCTATAGGCTCATATACTCTTCTTTCATCCTTTTAAGTAGAGAAGCTTTTAAATAGTCTATAGTACATTGCATCTGGTTAAGTGTTGCTTTATAACTGCAAAGCTCTACAGCAATGTCTTTGGAAAGCTCTAGTTCTTGTACTAACTATATCAAATAGATTCTTCTGTGTTCAGTTCAGTGCAAGATTCTAATGCTACCAATTTCCCATGGCATGGACATGGAAGAGTAGTTAAGGACATACATGCCTTTTATTAATCATCCACAGGATGAATCTTGTTAAGTTAAAACACTAATTTTTTCCATTACTAGTCTACCCTAGTTTTAACCTTTTTATCTTTCAGTGCCCAAACAATTGGAAGACAAAAACCTTCCTTCTGTCATAAAAGAACGAAAGTTCTTATCATAGCCCAGCAAGTGTAGTCTTCAAAAGGATATTATTCCCCTATTCCAGTCATCATAAACACCATAAAACTCTACGAGGGGTGTGGATTTTATATACATAAAATCCCTATATATGTAAATCCATATATATAATGTATATAGAGAGATATAATAGAGTAGTAATAATAGAGACAATAAAGACATAATAGAGTAGTAATTTCCAATGATTTAATTTGTATATTTTGTTGTTGCTGATTAACCATACAAACTGCTATTTGAAGTACACAGGTATTGTGCATTTTATATTTTTGTCATTGCTATTGATTCCTCAAAGTAAACTCTTCCTATATAATAGTCCTATTCATCTTTGCATTTTCAGAACATGAGTAATATATGGTTGATAGTGTTGGAGACAGTTTTATGGAGAGTTTTATAATATATGTGAAAATCTTCACATATGCTATAGGTCATCCAGAGGAATTCTATCAACACACCTACATCATAAAGGCACCAACAAATGGTAAGTCAAAGGGAGAAGGAATTGGGAGCAGACTCACTATATTTTTGCAACAAATCTTCCTACTTTTGAACACATTTATTCTCACAAACAGAGAAACCTCAAGACTAATGAATAAGGAGTGACCAACTTCAGAAACCAGTAAAATACTGCAGAGAATTATTCTCCAGCTGCATATATTAGACGTCACTTTTTGGAACTTATAAGGGGATTTTTCTAAAGGAAAATTCAGATTTAGTAAATTTGCCAAGTCAAGCTTCCATTACAATATATTTAACATTATATAGAAAACAAAAAGCCTGAAAAGTTAAAAGATAGAAAAAATTTTGTTATTAATAAAATAAAGTGTAAATAATTACTGAGAGGAAAAGAATAAATTGGAGAGAAGGTCATGATCATTGCAAACAGGACAATTTGCTCATGAGTCACACAGGTCAGAGGGACTCTGAGCTAGCTACTCATGCCCTTCTAAAACAAACAAACAATAACAAGAAAAGTGTTTGAGACTTGAAAAATAAATTATGTTCTCTAGAATACAAAAAAAGTAGTTTAATTACCAAAATAATGTAAAATATGAAAGGACTACAAAAAGTAACATGATAGAAAATGCATTACTTTCATTTTTTAAGCACATCAGTATATATATATATTTAAAGATTTATTTATTTATTTGAAAGAGAGAGCATGAGCATGGGGCAGGGCAGAGGGAGAGAAAGAATCTCCAGCAGACTCCCCACTGAGCACAGAGCCTGACACGGGACTCCATCCCAGGACCCTGAGATCATGACCTGAGCCAAAACCAAGTCAGTCACTTAACTGACTGAGCTACCCAGGAACCCCAAGCACGTCAGTATATTTGAAAACCAACTTTAATTTTGTTGTTCCTACTTGGAGAAAATTTCTGAATATGCAAAATGGTGGCCAAAAAGTTAATAAACTGGAATGTAATGTTACTTGTAGTCAAATGATCAGAAGCAAAATTACAAAAATAGTTTTAATATTTTCCAGCAGCAATATCCTTAATTTGTAATATAGGTTTATTTGATATGCTTAATTTGGAGGGATGCTTCCAATTGTTAGTACTTTGGGCCTATGAAGTTTTAAAAAGAGGTGGGCTGTTAGTTTTTTTCAATGTAGGTGTATACATGAACTTAATTGTTCTTCAACAATCTTTTTGTCACCACCAGTGAGCATCTACTATGCGAGAGCCACTAAACAACCAAGTAGACAGAGTGATTCAGCTACTTGCCATCAGCCATCTGTTATTGACCCCCAGGCTGGTGCATGGGTTCATGAATGCAGTTTTGGGAACAGAACTGGAGGATGTGCATAGCCCTAAGGGCCTAGTCACCAAGTCTTATCTAACTAAACTACTCTCTGATTTCACACATGCCAACAACAGAGACTAACAGCAAACTCCCAGTTCAGTTTCTCAAAGAGATCAAGGTGCCATTTGCTAATGAGTTAATTATATTGGATCCTTTCCACAAGGGAAGGGGCAGTGATTCATTTTGGCTGAAATTAATACATTCTAGGTATGGATTTGACTTTCCTTCCCACAGTTCTTCTGACAGTACAACAATCTGAGAGCTTACAGAGTATTTCATCTCTGACAAGGGGTCTTGCATAACATAACTACAGAGCAAGGAAACTTTTTTTAAAGGGAGGTATGGTGTTACATACATGAGCATGGGATCTACTTTGACCACATGCTATCTCTCCAAGAAGGTGCCGTCTGAGAGAGCAATAAAACAGCCCTTGAAGACACTGCTGTTGTGCCAGGTTGGAGATTAGATTCCTTGAGAGGATCTGTTGCTATCATCAGTGGCAACTGTATGGTGCTGTGTCCCCGGAGGTAGAGTACACGGTCTGGTAGCTGAGGGTTTAAAGTGGAAGAGGTGCTGCTGACTGTTACGCCTTGTGATGTACTGTCAGTGGAGGTGGGTGCTGCTTCTCGCCCTTGCATTCTGGACTAAGAAGATTTAACGGTTCTATTTCCCAGAGGGAAATCTCTTCCATCAGTGACAGATCAAGAATTAAACTTTAGGCCATGGCTGCCACCCAGTTAATTGGACTCTGTGCCAAGGGACCAGCAGGCAAGGAAAGGAGACATTACCCTGGAAGATTATTGACTGACCATGAGGAGGAAGCCCAGCTGCTGCTCCCCAGCAGGACAGAGAGGAATACGCTTGGCATCGAGGCAGTGGTGTCCCAGGGTAGTCACTACAAACCTCACAGCGCCTGTTGTCTGCCTCTCTTCCCAACTCCTTGTTCAGTTACGCGGTATCGAGAGCCTAAAACCAGCCATGGTTGGAATATCTCACTATAGAAATCAGAAAATGCTTTAAAGCAGGGCTTTTATTTTCTTTCTTCCAGAGAGCTAGTTGTTAAACATTTGCCAGGACATTGTTCATCTAAGTGAGCTTCAGAGCCATCTCTTGGTATTCCCTTCACCAATTCTAATTTAAATTTAAATTACTGAGTACAACGGTCAAAACATGAGAAGGGGTTGATGATCAGGCACCACAAAGATGAGTGTCCAGGTCACTCCACCAGGTAAGCCACTTAGATGGCCCTGCTGATCTAGATTAGATTCAGGGGGAATTTAGATTTGATATCAGAGGGAAAAGGTAATAATTATCTCAAAAGCAGCCAAACCAGTGAGGACTATACGTTTTTCCACTAACTTTTTTTTTAAGTTTTTCCAGAAAAAGAGACTGCCCAAAATGCCTTGAAGATGCCTTCCCAGATGTATTGAATTTATTATACTACAAGTGGATTCAAGAAGTATAAAATGTAAGCTGTAGTGAATATTGTCATGTTCCACCTAGATTCCCCTTCAGGACTAAGGCATTCATGTCCCAGCTTCTGGGATTATTGGCTGTTGAGGGCATACAACTGAGTCCATCCATGGGAATTATTCGCGATCTAAGGTAAGCCTTCTCTCCAGGTCCATCCCACATTCAGAGACTATCATCTAACTCCAATAAGTCTTCACTGAATTTTACCACTAAAACCATCCTTTTGCCTTAAGTAAAGCTTTTTTTGTTTTGTTTTTTTGGCTAGATGTTAAGCAGTGTCTATTAGGACAGAGTATGTGACGAAAAGGAGCTTCTGGATGAGATTGTAAGGTTCTGGTGAATATGTGTGTGTGTGTGTGTGTGTGCGTGGGTGGGTGGGTGTGTGCACGCACGCGGACGTGCGCATGAGCACACATATGCATCTCAACTGCTTTTTAATAAATGGCTAAATTCATTTAAAAAATCAGTCTTCTATTTGCTTTCTTTTAATATGTTACCTGGTAGTGATATCGTAGGAGAGAAGTTATCTCTTCCTCATTTATCTTTAATTATTGAAGCTTACTGATAGCTATAAAAACTAACATAATTAGTGCAAATGCCATATTAGCTTGGTCATTTTGCCACACTTGATTTCGTCCTTGAATATACTAACTGAAATCTAAGCCCAGCAGCAAACAAGTCATAAACTGTGTTAAATCATTACCTTCACAACTGTTGTCATCCACATCCATGCAAAATGAAGATGCCCAGGCCAAGAAGGAATGCTCCTTTGAGGGAAAGAAAGGGAGATTAGTTGGCTGCATTATTTCTTTCATGATAATTACTATAAAGATCTTGCAATTAAGAAATTAATTTAATTGGCCATATGTAGAAGGTTAGGAGATGGAATGTACTGTCTGTCTTCCTTTTATCTCCTAAATAATTCGGAATCAAGGTCTATATACTATCCCTGCTAGATTTTCTACCTCAGTTCCAGATCTCTTGCCAAAAGATGCTCAAAAAGAAACTGCTACATATCTATAATAATCATCATCATATAAAGGCACTGTACAATCGAATCCCATACAGAATAAAAAAAATTATGAAATGAAGCTTATTTTTAAATCACATCCCCCACTTACCTTGACAAACATTCTGCTCAGATCTTCATACTAAAACTTATTTTTTGGTTTCACTGTTTTATGGTTTAATCAAAATACTTATTAATATTTGGGGAATGATCATTGTGAAACTGTATATTGTTTAACCAAGCATAAAACAAACATGTACTAAAGATGGGGGAAAAAATAAGCAAAAACCTTCTTGGTTCCTTACAACTACTCTTTATTTGTTGTCATAGGGAATTCTTCCATAATTCCTAGCATTACCTCTGTTTATATTAGTTTTGAGTTTAACTTTTTCAGATAGCATAAATTAACTTACTATATAGCCATCTGTGTTGGTTGTAAAGGACCCAGGAATGAAGAGACATCATCAGTTTCCTTGTTTACAGTTAGGAAAAAAATTACATGTAAAATAACATACAGAGTAAAACAATATCAATGCATATTATTTACTGCATGGTTACTTTGTCCTACTTTTCTTATGTATATTTCATATGTCGTATCAACTTAATCAGAGAAATAACAATAATTTGTATTTGGAATAAAAAGGGCTCATAGAAGTTAAGTAAATTTTTCCATCACAAAGTCAAATTTTGAATCAGATATATGATCATATTGAATTTTTTTGATCATCTTATGACTCAACAAGAAAGTGTGTATTTTTGTAACACAGTATAAAAAAGAAATATAAGGGAATTGAACTGAACATCTGCATAGTTTTTAGCATTTTTCCATATATTTACATCTTACTTATTTAAAATAATCAGAATCAAGGTTCATTATGAATAGGAATCACTATTTAAATTAAAAAATATTCATTGATGATTTGCCAATTCCAAGACATTTGGAGTTTTTTTAAAATGGAATACTTATTACTTGTAGGGTGGTGAAATTACATAGGATTTCAAATCTAGATATATATTAAAATATACGTAAAACAGCAAAAATGAAAAACTTAGTGTTTTAAAAATTCATTTAAAATAATATTTAATAATATAACTATTCGTAAACTGAGAGCATCACAGGGGAATTGAGGCATTGGCAACTAGGAAGAATTCACTGGGAGCATTGCTCACCTAACCTTTGATAAGTGAGAAGTTTGCCAGCTAAGCAAGCAGAGAGAGAAAACACCAACCAGTATAAAGAATATTTGGAAAGATGGTTTTGTAAGAAGGAATTCAGTTGGTTCAAGACACTAAAAAAGCCCCTTGTAGGGGGGAGTATAACAAGTAAAGTGTAGATGGATACACTAAGACAATCAATTGTTTCCCTAAGGTAACCTGTGATTTCTACTAAGAAGTGCATGTCGAATTGGCTCCATCTTTTAACCCAAATAAATGATAACGTGGTGACATTTTAGGCTAGTAGTTCTCATATATTAGAGGCGAAGAGTCTTCCCTGATCTCCACACACATGTAAGAATTCAGGACTCTGAACAGTAGAAAGAAAAGGCTAACTGGCTGTGGGCCTTGGGATCCAAGCAACATCAAAAAAGTGAGTTGGGGGGGGGGGGGGCGGGCTGTGCCTCACATATCCCAGATTTGGAGCTGAAGAACCCAGCAATCTAGAAACACCAGTGAATACAGGCATAAGAAACCACTTTCCAGCAGGTTAGAATCTAATAACTGACAGATATTGGAATCCTGAGGCTGCTACAATTATAATGCAGATGGACTCCTACCCCGACATATGTCATATGACATAAGAAATGACCTGAGGCAGGGACTGACTCCACTTCAGATGGGATGAGGTTGGGTCATGGTGTTACTGATTGCAGGAGGAAGTGGGCTTGCTGACTCCCAGCCTACTGACCTGGGGGCCTGAGTGGCCACTTAACTACCCACGTGCTCTTCTCCCTGTGCAGTACTTTTTCCCTAGGACTTAAATACCACCACCACCACTTCTCTTATGACTTGCCCCAATTCTCACCTGTTCCATTTCTTCTTTCTGACAGTCCTTCATGTCATTCCAGGGAATACAGCCCCGGGTCATTTAACTCAATTTTCCTTCCCACCTCCATTTAGCAAGGTATTCATTTAGGTCAAAACACGTGGTCAAGTTTACTCTCATTCCAAACTTACTCCATTTCTGCTATGAATATTCCAAATATATACTCGATTGCTGAGCCCTTTCCTTTTCCTTGTGTTAACTTTAAAAAATAAAACTGTCAATTATTTTACCAGCAAAAATGTGTTATTCAAGAATAACAGAGAATTGGCAAGCCTGCACAAGCAAGCTACAGCAAAACCATAGGCAAGTCCGGAAAACAAAGGATGGGAAAGTTCTTTTATACAGGAAAGGTGGGGGAGCTGTAAAGACTTTTATAAACAAAAGTCCTTGGGAATAATCTTGGAGTTTGAAATATACTTGCTTTTCATTGGCTCAGTTGTGACAGTCTTTCATTGGCTGGGCTGTTGCCAGGGGAGGAGAAAAACCTTTCTTCCTACTGCTGGGATAGTAAAGTAGCAGCTAGAATAGCGTAGTCTTGCAAAGTCCATTTCTTCTTGTTGGGTCTGCAGGTGAGGACCAGCGCTATGACGCGAGAGCTCCCCCTGCTGGCCTCCTGGCTCCATTTTAAATGAGGTTTTCTTAATTTTCCCACTTGAGACCTCTGTTGCTGTAAATGAACGAAATAGCACACTCTCAGAAATGAGACACCTTATATGTCAGACAACTATGCTTGCATTTGAAGATGAAGTTCTCGCATCAACAGCCTGCCTGCATCTGTTGAGCCTGCCGTGATGTCAGCGAAGGGTCTTTCTTAGATGGTCCAGATCACTCCATCCTTCAGAACAAGGGATGACATCTAGCTTACTCTACTCTCCTGCTGTGTCACAATCACTTAGCAGCTGCATGTGCATGGACATTTTACCTTTCTGAAACTGTTTCTTTTTTGATAAAATGGTCACAATAACATTTTTTTCTCATAAATTGGTAACATTTTTGTTTAAAAATACTTTCAAAATCACCAAGATGAATCCCTCCCTCTTCAATCATTGCATCACTGTTAATTTAACCATAGCCAAAGAGCGGAGAGAGCACAGTGCCTCAGGAGGATATTACACTGGGGGAAAGTGATACAGCAAAGAGGAGGTGGGAGAGAGATTTCAGTCATGGATAAGGAACCATAAAGAAGGAATATTTAGGGCACACAAGGCACAAGATTCCCAACTAGAAAGGAGATCTAAAAGAGGTTCTGTTGTCCTAATGACATCTTCAGAGCAAGAAATGGAGACGTATCATGGGAGGCCTCAAGGGGACCCCTCCAGCATCTTTCATATTTAACATCTTTAGATTTAACATTTGTTGTTGCTTTCTCTATCTTGCTAATCTGATCTCACTTCATACCTCACAAAACATCAGAGGTAACGTCTTCTAGAAGACTGTCTTGGAATTCCCAAATTGTGCTGTGTGCCACTCCTCTTGACTCCTATATCCTCTTGACTCCATCATATTTCTAGCTATAATATATTGAAATCATCAATAAATCTGTCAGTTATTTTCACAAAAGGGGCCATGTGTGTTCTTCTCTAGCCTCTAAGAGCCCCGGAGAGTGCCTTGCTGCCTGGCTCATAGTAGGTTGTTTTTAATATAAATAGAACTGAAATTAATTCCCCTAATCTTTTGTATATATTTACATGCCCAGCCTTTTTCTTCAAGCCTCCAAATGCTACGATCTTATTATTCAAATCCTATCTCCAACTCAAGTTATATTTTTCAGATTCTTCTATCCACTTTTCAGACATTGATTCCTTTGTTAAAATTAAAAATAAAGGCCAGACTTAAGAATTCTCTGAGCAGACAAAACAGTTTAAATCATGCAAGCAAAACTAAATCTAGCTTATTTCATGCACATAGTGAAACTTAGGTTATTTCTTGTAAACACCTTTGTTAATCATAAAAGAAACTTAAGTCATCTTCCTAAAAATGGTATAAGGTAATTACTTTTAACCAATCTCCTGTCATCTGGAAACCCCAAACCATTACCTCATTTTCATTTTATAAGCCCTCCCGTAATGTCATGTACCTGAGCTCTATACCAGTTTTAAATTTGAAAGTTCCCAGTTTGTGAACTGTTCATATATGCACAATAAACTCTCACTCAATACTATTAATTTATTAGGTGGTTTTAATTTTGCTATTTCTGAATTTTTGGCAACTTTAATCAGCATATTTTTTCCCAAAGACCTTGTCTGTGGCCTTGCTTTTTGCAGACTTACCTCAGGTCTTATCTATAGGGGACCTATCTATAAGAAACTTGTTTGACCCCCAAGTAAGAAGAATTTTATCCTATTTTCCCATTGCTTTCTCCCTCCCTATTTCAATGTATTAGCTCAATTTTATCTTACAGTTCTAAGAGAAGTCTAGTTTTGTTTTAAAACTGTGAGACCGGGCGCCTGGGTGGCTCAGTTGGTTAAGCGACTGCCTTCGGCTCAGGTCATGATCCTGGAGTCCCTGGATCGAGTCCCGCATCGGGCTCCCTGCTCGGCGGGGAGTCTGCTTCTCCCTCTGACCCTCCCCTCTCTCATGTGCTCTCTCTCATTCTCTCTCTCTCAAATAAATAAATAAAATCTTTAAAAAATAAATAAATAAAAATAAAAAATAAAAAATAAAACTGTGAGACCACTGAAAAGGCATGAAGTTAGAAGAATTTGAATTGCATCTTAGCTCTGCCATTAACTAGCCTCTAGGCTTAACCAAGTGACATGATTTTTGTAAAATTAATTCCCCTTATATTAAAAGCATATAAACACTACCTAAATATGTTATGTTGTACTCATATTTTTATGTAATATTATATATTTAAGATACAAAAACAATAACTAGGGCTTAAACGAGTTTATTTATTTGACATTCTTTTAAGAAGTGTGGGGATTGGAAACAATATTTAACAGAGTAAAAAGTAGTATAAAATCAAAATATGTGTTCTGCTACTATAGTAAAATATGTAACACCCATCTAGTCACTCCTTGTCCCAGAAGAATGTGTAATGTATTTGTTAGAATATGCAATACAATTCTGTATGTATAGTCTATAAATTTCAAACTATAAACATGAAAAAATATATTGCAAAAAAAGATTGATTAGTAAAATGGTCTTATTTTTTATCAGTTCTTGAGGGAGAGACTATGCTTGCTGTAATATCAAACACCGATTATGATTGATAAAGCACTCACTGTGCTAATAACTTTATAGAAAGGGACTTGTCATACTATCTATTAGAATCTAAGATGCCTTCTTCACTTTCCATCTCATCTTCCCACTTCCATAATTCAATCAATTGTGTTTTCTATGATCACATATTTAACTTCCCGTTTATTTTAATATATATTCATAATACATAAAAATCATGCCACTAAATTGGAAACTGTTCAGAATTATATAATTTATTGTTAAATGATTTTTCATTATTCTTGATTTCTACAGGATATGACATGTTGCTATTGCTAGTGCTAGTATTGCTTTTTAACTAATAGTTACAGGTTTTAACTAATCTGCAACTTCACTTGGGAAAATGAAGAGAATAGTACTAGTCTATTACTTCTAAGACTAAAATATCTTGACAAGATTATTCTATTTCTTAAAAATGTAGTTCAGTGTCATAAATATCATATCCTATACTATAATACTATAAAACACCAAGGTCAAATCAATCACGTCAAATCAAACACAAAAATTAAAAAAAAAAAACTATGTGTGTGTACATAATAGTTTCATTTTGACAATATAGTAAAGACTTAATATAAAAATTGGAGAAAATTCTTTTCTGAATTGGTATAAACCCTGGATTATAGTTGTTTTTTTTTTTAAACACAGTTTTAATTTAGGACTATCAAGTTTATACTGTACGTCTTGGGAAGAATCCTTACTTTGTAGAGTCCCTTGGCGAAACTGTTTTACTGCTTAGATAAGAACTATTTAAGATTAGCATTTCAATTATTTGACAGCAAATGTGAGCTTCAAAAGTGCTTTAAGAGCTCTAAAACACTTATTATCTTAAGTAGTTTGAAATAATATTTCACTTTTTATATACTATTAATTTGATTAATAAATCCTTTCCTAATAGAACTCATGGAGATAAATGTCAGCCTAAAACAGGGTGAAGGGCTATACAAATTAGACCAATGCCAACTTAAAATCAGACCTTACTGTTGTTCCTCCTTACACCCACATGGAAATGCTCAATCTCCTGGCACCCTGAGTTACTCTGACAGTGGTATGAAGTAAATGCAAGATTATTCTTAAATTACAAATCTATAGTGTATTACTTTAATATGTCTTAAATATTTGTATAATAAAATAAGGGATTTTTATACCTTAAAGAGTGATATTCCTACAGTTCTGAAGTTAGGAAGAGAAAGGGAAAATATTTATTTAGCAGCAAATTGACACAAGAGAAAACTGACATTCTTTTTGAAATGTAAGCAAAGGCAAGACCCACATATTTCAAATGAAGCTCTACAATTTTACGTATTAGATTTTGAAACTGTCATTTGTATTTTATTTTTTATTTTATTTTATTTATTTGAGAGAGAGACAGAGATAGTGAGAGAGAGCGAGAACGAGAGGCAGAAGCAGGCTCCCCGCTGAGCAAGGAGTCAGATGTGGGGCTCGATCCCAGGACACTGGGATCATGACCTGAGCCGAAGGCAGCCGCTTAACTGACTGAGCCACCCAGGCTCCCCTGTCATTAGTATTTTAAATATAACACAGTGAGATTGTGATGTCATGGGAAAAAATTAACATCTCTACAAACAAGCCATGTTTATTGACTCAAATTGTTGCCTGTTGCCGGGCATACCTAATTTCCATGATAATAAAAGCAAGGATGTCACTTTCTGCAATAGTGACGGGGTTTTGAAATATCGGTGAGTTTCTGTAGAGTGGAATCCGGAGCCGATGACCAAGAAAGAATTCTTGAGACGTCTTTGGAACAAAATGGTGGTTTATTAAAGCACGGGGACAGGACCCATGGGTGGAAAGAGCTGCTGCACTGGGGTTGTGAGGGGTGGCTGATTATATACTATGGGGTTGGGGAAGGTAAGGAAAAAGGGAGGTTTCCAGAAAGATTTTTCATATGTTAAAGAAGATTCACAGGATACTGGAGGCCTTGCCATTGTCAGGTTAAGGTTGTTTTCCCTCTAGCAAGGCATTAACATGATGATAGTTGGGAACTTCCTGGAGGAACATTACACTTTGCCTGCTTCAAGTATCTGTCAATGGGCTGCAGGTTATAAGGACATTTAATTGTATCTACATTCCCTTCTGGAAGCTAGGCCATTGATAGAAATGCTTTGTTCTTGTAAATTGCTAAGACATTTGTAAACTGAGGGAGACACAGGTCTTGCAGGATTATGATCTCTACAAGTTAACTGTTTGTTTTTCCTTTCCTTAGCTTTAGGGCAACCAGGAGTACAGGAGGAATGTCACATATATCCCATGGGGGGGGGGGGTCAGCTTCTGCTTTGTCCTCAGCTTGCCTTCTGTTTCCTCATCAATAGGATGCTTAGATTGGTCTTATCTCAGGAAGGTTCATGCAGCATGGCAGAAGAGTGAGACTTTCCTATCCTGGGGTTCCCCCAAGCAACCTACTATATAATTTGTAGAATAGATAAAGTGTTGAGGATATAGATCTAAAAGATTTATTAACTACCCAGAACTGACAGAGTCATTGGGAGAAGTAACTTGTCAGCAGAAGTAACAAGTCTTCAGATCTCCAGATGCCCTTAAACTAGTTTGTTTAGCTATCTATAATTATATAAATTACCAAACACCTTTTCCTTCATGTCCTCTTTTGATTCATTCAGGTTTCTGGTCAGTTCTGAAGCCTGGGTGAAATATGTACCACCCAGGGGAATTCCATAGTGCTAGTTATCTCAATGCCCAATTTATACCTACATACGTACTTTCTTGTATTACCAAGGCACTTTCTTGATAATAAACCCTAAGTACTTATTTCTTAAATAGTATTTAAACCTCAACATGATAATATATTTTGTTAATTTTATTTCTCATCATCTTACACACCATCAGTTTTTATATGATTATTGAATTTTGAGAGGTATAATTGGACTTGCATTTCATCTGAATCAAAACACTAATGTTCTGTGTTATAACCAGATGACTCTGTAATCTTTCGCACTCCAAAGAGGTCGCTGTTGTGATTAACCTAGACACTGGGCACTGTTCCACAGGATGTGGCTTTCTTCATATGAAATTGCTAAAGTCTTTAAACTGTGTGTGATAAAAATTGAGTGAATTACCTCTGAACTTATAATTAAGTATGTGACAGTTGATTTAAACTTCTTCCTTCAGGAGAAGGGCTCATAGGTGATACTGCATGACTTACACATTTAAGTAGATATGTTATGGATTAACTGTGATTATACAGTTTTTAAAACCATAAACCCACCTATTAAATTAAAAGAGCTTTCCTTATTTATATGCCCTTAAATTGCAAATAGTACTAGTTGAGTTACCACTGGTTAGTTTGATAATTACATGGGCACTTGTAACATGACCTTTCCCAAATCAATAAGGTATTTATTTAAAGCTATGTTAGACCAAATACAACAGGATATATGTAAATCTTATGGACATTTTCCATAACACCCAAAATATAATTTCACAGATATCACAAAGTTGCAGTATATTTGACATATTTGAAATAATGCCATGCTACTATGGATATAATATATCATTAGCATGTCCATTTGACCAACAGACACCAATTTGCATGATACACTCAATGCCTGCAGCATTCTAATTAGAAGTAAAGTGTTAATACTTTCCTAAATAACTGGTTTCAGAAGTCTAAGACAAACAGATTTGGAAAGCAAAACAAAACAAACAAACAAAAAAAACCTTGTCAAATCAAAGTTTGATAAAATTTTCTTGAATTGAAAACATCAGTGAAAATGGTTCAAATGGGAGAAGCAAACCAAAAACAACAATAAAAGTTCACTTTCAGGCAACATTTTTTTTCTATCTCTAACAAATGGAAGAATACTTAAATATTTTTAATTCAGAAATCAGTGAATGATGATTATTGATTAATAGTTTTTGGTTAAATGTCAGCTTCAATATCTTTTTTCTTCCAAATACACTATAGTCCTACAAAGGACCATTTAAAATTTAGCAAAATGAACACTGTGATAAGAAAATATTTTAGAAGTTACAGTTTACTGAAACAAGCTCAAGGAATCCATTCTCAGTAGAGCATAGTAGGAGAGACACAGAAGAAATGCTAGTGTTAGGAACAGTATTCTGACTGCCTAAAATGAAGTTCTGTTAGGTAGAAGCTAGATATGAGCAGTGGAAGGAATGCCCCAAGGAATCTTCATCCCTTGACCTGAAAGATTTCAGAGTCCCAAGTTTTTGAGGGGGGGGGAATGATAGAGTAGGCAGTTAGTTACACATGAGCTGGAAGGCAAGGATGGTGATAAACAGGTTACACATTAGAAGCCCAGGGGCACAACATCCTGACCTTGTGGCTTCCAAGACCTTGGGGCTGCCAGACCAAGAGCCGCTAGTAAGGAGCATGCGCTCTCCTCTTCTGCCTCTGCCCCAGGGTTAACCCTAGACTCATTATAATGCATTTGCACTGTGGGTACAGCCCTACCCCCCACGGAGGAAGGCTGCCATGACAGTTCCAGTACAAACCTTATAGGAAAGGGATGCCTCTCTTTTTGATCCCAAGAGCTTAGACCTCAGGACGCCAAGCTCTCTAACTCCCCCATTGTGTCTCTTACAGATGGGTGACCCAACCTCTACAATTCCTCCCGAGTTCCCCTGGGTTGCATCCTAGCCCACTGGTGGCTCTTTGACCCTGAGACCTTAAAGAGGAAGAGACTCATCTTCTTCTGCAACTTCTGGCCCCAATGTAAGTTTGATGACAGAGAGGTTTGGCCTTTAAATGGGAGCCTTAACTGCAACACCTTACTTCAGCTAAATTTCTTTTGTAAACGGCAGGGAAAGTGGAGTGAAATTCTCTATGTCCAGGCTTTCTTTGTCTTAAGGGACATGGAAGATCTCTGTAAAACCTTTAAGAATGACCCGGCTGTCCTCAATAAAGGGGTCTCTGTAGTGGGTTGTGTGAGCATGCACAGAGAGACCAGGCTAGGAAAAAAGAGTAGAGAGTAACCTCCTTTAAGGGAATTTTCAAGTTAAGAAGTTAGTTAATGATCACAGTTAACCCAGATTCTTAGTCAATTTTAAATCTTCTTGCTATCCACAAAAACTATTTTTACTTTGTTTACTAATTTAAATAGGGGTCAGAGACACTTCAGGGCAATCTGCACCATCTGGACCATTCTCCAAATCTAAACCAGAAACAAACCTTCCTCTAGTGAACCTGTGGTCCCAGCTTTTGACTCTCTGATCTGTATTTTAGAATCCTGAAAGAGCTGCCATTCCCTGTCCCTATCCCCACACACTGCCATGCCATCATTGTCTGGTCTCCCATACCCATAATTTAGTTTTAAGAGAAACTGAAGAGAAACCAATTTTACTTCACATTGGTATATGTGATATTTATGCTACGTGTGTATAGATCATATTTTCATTATTACTTTTATTGAGGTAAAATTTACATACAGTGAAATACACAAGTCTTAAGGATAAAGTTTGATGATTTTTATCAAGGCTACACCAACAAAATCCAAGCCTCAATCAAGATATAAAATATTTTCCTTATCCTAGAAAGTTTCTTTCTGCTTCCTTTTTTAGACAAGACTCTGCCACCCCAGAAGTAAACACTATTCTGATTTTTATCATCATAAATTTGCTTATTCATGTAGTATCACCAACATTTGGTAAGATCAGTATTCTTAAATTTAGCAATTTTAATGGGTATGAAATACCTTATTATGATCTTATTTTTCAATGTCTTAATGACTATCAATAAGCACCTTTTCATGTGCTTATCATCTGCATGTATATATTCTTTGTAACCATTCTTTTAAAATCTTTTTTTTAATTTTGAATTTAAAATTTGACTTTTATTTAAAATTTGCCCATTTTAAGTAGGTTGTATGTCTCCTTATTAATGAGTATTCTTGTTCTTATAGATCCAAATCATTTGATAGACATAAGGAACAGTGCAGAGGGCCACAGGGGAAGGGAGGGAAAACTGAATGGGAAGAAATCAGAGAGGGAGACAAACCATGAGAGACTCTGGACTCTGGGAAACAAATTGATAGACATATGTATTATAAATAGTTTCTCTCAGATTGTGGCTTGTATGTTCATTTTTTTGTTGTTAAATTTTCATGTAGTTAAAAAAATCTGATGAGGTCTAACTTATCAATTTGTTTCCAGGATGGTTAATGCTTTCTGTGTCCTCTCAGGTAAATTTTTGCTACCCTAAGATGGACAACATAGTATCTTAGTTGTTCTCCTAGATGCTTCACATGTTTAGTTTTTATGTTTAGGACTCTAATCTCAGCTCAAGATAATTTTTGTGTAGGATAGGATAGGGGTCAAAGTTTACTTTTACTATGTGATTATATAGTTGTCCCAACACCCTAATAGGTATTTCATTTGTCATACATTATTTTGGGGAATTTGTGGGACTTCAAATAACTGTGAATATGTGGGTACATTTCTAGATTCTATTTTTGTCCATTGATCTATAAGCCTTAGCCAGCACAATAAATCAAGAAAAGGAAAACAAGGCAGATAGATCGACAAAAAAAAAAGAATAAAACTGTCCATATTTGCATATGTTATGATTGTGTACATTAAGAAAAAAAACGTAAGAGTCATCAAAAAACCCCTAAGAACAAATAAGTGAGTTCTCAAATTTCTAGAACAAAAGGTCAACACATGAAAATCAGTTATATTTCTATTTAATAGTAACAAACATGTAGGAACTGAAGGTAAAAATGCAATGCCATTAGCAATTGCTCTGAGAAAAAAATGAAATACTCATGTGTCAATATAACATGAACATTTGTGAATGAAGGTTTCCCAGGGAACTGGGAGAAAGGTCAAATAATGACAATGCTCTAGAAATGGAAATTTATGAAAAATTCAAATGTAGTCTGCTTCTTCCAGTGGCCACAAGGCTGCTGGTTATCAGAGCTATATTATGGTTGCAGGCTGCTGGTTTTCAAGGCTATCACAAAGCTGAGGGAGTAGGTCAAGTTAAAACACCACAATTCCTGCTGTTCTTACTAAGGGTCAGAGATATTTTCTTAAATAAATAAGTCTCAGATTGCTGCATACTTTGGTTAATTTCCAGAGTTCTGTAAAAGTTGACTTCTGCATTTTGCCATTTTTTTTTCCACTGCTATTATGGAGGAGTGGATTTACAGAGGGCTTCTGGAAGCCCTGTGTCTCTTTGTATTATTTTAGCAGCTTCTTTATTTCTAAAATTATTTAAAAATAAAAAGTTTAAAAATGCTTGATTATTCAAAACACAAAATCATTTTGGAAGCATAGAAGAGCTGGTGAGATATAACATGTTAGATAAATATAACTGAATGTAGAAACTCAGATAGAAATGGAACATTGCTTTTGCCTAAGAACATTTTCCAAACTGTTGGAAGTGAGCTGTAGTTTTAATAATTTAACAAAATGTGAGTATAATACGACAAAACCAAGGATCTGACCAAAGGGAAAGTCTAATAAGTGATCTCAAAGGGCCACACTGTCAGTCTAAATATACATCAAGCCCAACATCAACCACTCTCTTCTCTTAAATGACTGCAAGAAAACCTGCCTTGGTACAGAGCACAGCAAGGAAAACAACTGTGCCTGAGAAGTGAAATGACTAATCAGCCCTCAGTTGAATTCACAATCTACTGTATATGTGCCCATAAATTATTTGATACTCCTCCTTTTAAGAGGTAGGACCTAACTTCTTTCCCCTTGATGAAAGGCTAGATTTAGTGATTTCTAATAAATAGGATAAAGGGAAAGTGATGGTCTGTGATTTCAAAGTCCAGATTTTTCCTCTTCCTTTTCAGATTGCTCACACTGGAAGTTAAATTCTATGTTGAGATCAGCTCTATGGAGAAGTACATGTCAAAGAAATGTTACAGCCAAGTGAGAGAGCTTTTTTATAAGCAGATTCTCCAGCACCAGGCAAGCCTCAGATCTCTGTGGCTCCAGAAAACATCTCATTCCCAGATTATTAACCTTCAGAAACATTGTACTCTGCTAATTTTTGTGGTAATAGATATTTAGTATACAGCCCAAATTGTTTAATACTCAGGAGGTTAGAAAAATAAGCAGTAAATTAAACATGTATCTGCCCAATAGGCCTCTGGTTTCTTGATGGAAATAAGAGAAATTCTCTCTGGAGAAATACACCTTAATTTTCACAGAATTCTGAAGGAATTCTCACAAATGTTATTCTCAAAAGAAAATAAGGAATTTAACATAAAATATTTCTAAGCCACAAAGAAATTAGCTGAATTGAAAATGTATATAAATATTGAAGTAACAGATCTAACAATTACACTGGAATTAGCAGAAATAGAATATAAGGGAAAAAGAGACTATTGTTGTTATTTTCTTTTTTTTTAATTTTAAAGATTTTTATTTATTTGAGAGAGAGAGAATGAGAGAGAGCACATGAGAGGGGGGAGGGCCAGAGAGAGAAGCAGACTCCCCGCCAAGCAGGGAGCCCAATGCGGGACTCAATCCAGGGACTCCAGGATCATGACCCGAGCCGAAGGCAGTCGCCCAACCAACTGAGCCACCCAGGCGCCCTTGTTGTTATTTTCTAAAAAATTAAAAAGCAACTTGAAAATATTTGAGGAAAACTACTGAAAAAGCAAGCTTGAAAAGAAAATACATTGCAAAAGCAAATATAGGTACTAACTGAAAAAGATTCAAAGGGTAGGTTTAAAGCAGACTAGACATAGCCAAAGAGATAAATGGTTAGCTTCAGAAGTAGATCAGCATTATCTACAATAGCCAAATTATGGAAACAGCCCAAGTGTCCATCGACTGATGAATGGCTAAAGAAGATGTGGAATGGAATATTATTCAGTCATAAAAAAGAATGAAATCTTGCCATTTGCAACAATATGGATGGATCTAGGGAGTATCATGCTAAATGAAATAAGTCAGTCAGAGGAAGACAAATGCCATATGATTTCACTCTTATGTGGAATTTACGAAATAAAACAAATGAGCAAAAGGGGAAAAAAGAGAGAGAGAAGCAAACCAAGAAATAGTCTCTTAACTATAGAAAATAAACTAATGGAGTGGAGGAGGGTTGGGGGGTGGGTTAAATAAGTGATACGGATTAAGGAGGGCACTTGTGATGAGCATGGGGTGTTGTATGGGAGTGTTGAATCACTATATTGTACACCTAAAACTAATATTACACTGTATGTTAACTAACTAGAATTTAAATAAAAATTTAAAAATAAAAAATAAAGTGAAACAAATATAAAAATTATGTTATGTACCTTAAACTTATGTAATATTATATGTTAATTATATCTCAATAAAACTGAAAAAATGAAAAAAAATTTCCATAGTGCTGCACAGAGAGAAGGAAAAAATATACATGAAGAGAGGTTAAGAGACATGGAGCATAGACTGAGAAGGTTGAATATGTATTGTTGGGGAAATAAAATTAAAATCCTAGAAAATTTCTCTACAAAACAAGAGAAAGAAAACAGTTTTTTATTGAATAAAGATTTTAAAAAAATATGTGATATACATAATAGAAAATCTGCTGAGGATTGCAAAGGCAGAAAGAAATCATCCTTTTACATAACCAAGCAGATCCAGCCTCTCTCAGACATGCTCTCAGAATAAACCATAATTAATCCTGAAGTCCAGAGACAGATGCACATAAAGAGTATGTCAAGAGACTTAGGTAGAAGACAGCCTTGTAGGGGCAACCCAAGAGTCCTGGAACAGATCCTTCCCTCAGAGCAAACAGAAAGAACCAACCCTTCAGGTACTTTGATTTCAGACTTCTAGTTTCCAAATCTGTGAAATAATAAATTTCTGTTTTTTAAGCCATCCAGTTTGTGGTTCTTTGTTGTAGCAGCCCTAAAAAACTAATATAAAGGGTAAAATAAAGATATTTTTCAGACAAATCTGTGGGAGTTTCCCACTAACAGATTCTCATTAAGGAAAGTCTGAATGATGTGCAAGGTAAGTGATCTAGATTCACCATGAAAAGAATAATAAAAAATATTGGATATATCTAATAAGAATGTTGAGTACAACAAACTAGTTCAGGTAAAAATGGAATGATAAATTTAATTAACAAATACAAGAGAACACAAGAGGGGCACCTGGGTGGCTCAGTTGGTTAAGTGACTGCCTTTGGCTCAGGTCATGATCCCAGGGTCCTGGAATCAAGCCCTGTGTGGGGCTCCTTGCTCAGTGGGGAGCCTGCTTCTCCTTCTCCTGCTCCCCCTGCTTGTGCTCTCTCTCTCTCTGTCAAATAAATAAATAAAATCTTTAAAAACAAACAAAAAGAAACAAGAGAACACAAGAAAAGAGAAAAAAATGGAAATATCAGAACAAATAAAATCACAAAAATAGGTGATAGATATGCATCCAAATATATGAGTATTTATTGTAAAAGTAAATGGATAAAACAATACATTTAAAAGGCAATTGTTTTGAGATTTGCTTTTTAAAAAAATCCAACCTTTTCTTACATGAGACATAGCTAAACATATACTTAACAAAAATATTGAAAACAGATTGCAAAAGATGCATTTCTGGCAGAGATAATTGTCAAGCACAAGCTTGTATAGTTATATTAATGTAAAATTAATGCAGATTTTTCTATAAGACCTAGCATTTTCAAACAAAAAGAGAGTTATTAAATAGTGATATCAATTCCCAGAAGGAAGTATTTATTTTAAATGTGTAGGCAATTGATAATAAGGTCTCAAAATATATAAAGACAAATTTGTGTAAAGCAATTTTAAGTATTGCTAATGATAATCCTAATTGATGCAAAGTATTTTCTCTGTGAATATCACATGATTGGAGCATCCTCTATAACTGCAGTCTGTAATTATGCGGGGACTCTTTTAGTGCTTATTCTGAGAGTTAAATCTCTAATTGATAACTAAATATATTAGTGTTGGACATCATCTGGCTCCAGCCCCTCATTTTAGGAATATAGGAATTGAGATCCGTGGGTATTAAAGAAGAGCTGCCTAAATAGTATTTTGTGGAAGAGCAAGAGATTAGTCTTCTAACTTTCCAACCAAAGTTCTTGGCACTATTTCACAATGTCTGCAGTTACCATTTCTGCACTGAAAAGAAAGAGATAACATAAATATTTCAGTCTCTGAAAACTATAATTTCAAGTGACCATTTAATTTTGGCTCCAAGCTCTAGATGAACTTTCATGCACTGGAGACCTGGTCTCACAAAATAGCTCACATTTTTTTTCTCCATACAGCCCTGTATTGTGATTGTGTGCATGTATGTGACCTAGTGAGTATGACAGGAATGGTTAATAATGTGCTAACTGTACCAAAAATAATCTGTGACAAAAGAGTAGTATTTAGAGCAATAGCAAATTATCACTGCTAGAAACATTCGTAGTGAGGACTCTACTAATGGATCTTAGACTTAAATATGCTAATATTTCAAAAATAAGTTTATTTTTCTCCACAGGACAGATGATGATACTTCTGACTTAAAAATGAAATTATGGGCTAGAAATTTAATTACAGAATTTTATTTTATGTGCTTTTTTAAAAAAAACAAACAATACCTAAAATATTTAAACTTTAAAATTCATATTTAACAGTAGCTCTTATTTCCAGGTAAGAACTACACACTTTGTAGATATTTCTTCTTAACTTATATTAATCAGGTACAGTAATATTTAAAAGCATGGTATCAAACTATCTCAGATTAAATTTCATTTATTTTTATCTGGGAATCTGGGCAAGTTACCTTATCTCTCAAATAGGGGAAATAACTGCATTAACATTTAGGTGGCTGCAAGAAATAAACTAACTGTATTTATATATATGAAGTGTTTAAGCAGTACCTGCACCTACTTCCTAATTATGGCAGAGGCAGCGAGTATCCTGGCTGGGCAGAGGTATTGGTATTAGGCATATTTATTATATTTGGAAAAAAAAATGGAAAAGTAGTACATATTTCAGAATGATTAAGAAATAGAAATAAGAGATTGATGTCTAGAAAAGGACAAAAATAGAGAACATATTATGCATTATTGGACAGAAGATTTCCTTAGCTCCTCCTTTCACCTTGCTCTTCTGAAAAGCAGTCAGTATAGATTGGTCAGAAATGAGGACACTCAATACTAGGGGAATGAGGCTGTAACCTGGGAGAAAAATAAAAGTCACTGTCTGCCGGAACAAATACTGTTTTCTCTTCCCTGGCTGGCTTGATTTGGGCTGGTCTTTGTCAAGTTGTATTAACATCTAAGATTTGGGTGTGGGATTATAAGGAAGTGGGAAAAGAAATCATTCTGCCTTATTGTTCTGCCAGTTTCACTACTTAACTGTATCTTAAATCTGCCAGTTTATCTTTCTTACTTACAATCTCCCTATTCTGTATCACCATCAACTTTCACCTAGACTATTTCAATAGTATTCTAACTGCATTCCCTGCAACCATTTTTGCTCCTTCTAAATCTAGTTTTTAAAATCAACTTGAGACATCTTTTTCAAACAAAAATGTTTATTACCCTCATTCTTTTCATGTCTTCAGTTACCAACTCTTATGTTTAGAGAAATCTCAAATCATTTGTCCTAATATGATACTCTAAGTACTTCTCTAGCATCATCCACCATGAGACCTTTCTGCCCCCATACAGTCCAGTCACCCTGCCTTATCTTCAGTACTTTAGAGAAGTTTTATTTCCAGTGTCAGGGTTTTGCCTGTGCTGTTTCCCCTGCCTGAGAGGTCCTATTACCCAGTTATTACCTGGTTAACTCCTACTCATTCCTCATTTATCAACATAAAAGCCATGTCCTCAGAAATGCTGTTGCTAATAAAAATGAATCTAAATGAGTCCCCTTTATCAGTTAAGCCTCAATTACAGGAGGAAATACAAAACAGCTCTGGACATTTTAATCAAAAATAGATTTATTAGAGAAAATTTTCAGAAAGCTCTAGAGGTTAAGCAGTCAGATAGACCACCAGCAATTACTCCCAGAACAAGAGCAGCTAGCTACCCAGCCAGGATACTCACTGCCTCTGCCGTAGTTAGGAAGATGGAGAATCAGAAGGCCATTACTGGTACTGACCTCAAGATCACACTGCTACAGTCATGGCATCGATAAACTGAATTTACAGCCAACTGCCACATCCCCTCAACTTCTACAAAGCAAGTGACTAGATTCTGGAATTACAATGCAGAAAAAATCATACTAGATTTCTCTTCAATTAAGCTTTATGGCACAATAGCCCAAGAAGCCTCATTTTTGCCTTCAACATCTCAGAACTTCCCAAACCCTGACTGGAAGTTTCCTAGCCTCTGCAGGATAGAAGCTGTACCAGAGGAAGTTTAAAATGGGTTCTGAGTGCTGACCACTGTATCTACAACATGTTCCTTTTATGTTATTATATCATATTCTTCTTACTATGATTTTACTTGCTGCTATATACAATAGATTTTTCTTGGTTTGTTTTCTTTTATACTACCTATCTCCTCCATTAGATTATAAGCTTTGTGAGGACATGAACCAATTTTGTTTACTATTATGCAGTGCCTGACCCACAGACGGTCTACAGTGAATTTTTGTTGAGGGAATTAATTGGAAACATTGGGCCTCATTTCTAAGTGGGTTCAATACTCATCTCATTCACTAATTTGTTAAACAAATGCAGAAACTTCTTAGTCTGTGTGGGCTTCACTGATTTGTCTGCAAATAAGGCTAATAATGTGGTATGAATAACACCCATCCCTCTCTGTTCTTCTTCTATGTTAAGCAGCTTGTTGCTAAATATAAGGCCTAAACTTCCTGGAATGGGGCAAACAAGATCTTGGCTGAGTGTACACAATGCAAACAGCTAGCCCCCAAAGGCCTCTATCTAAGTAAGTGTTTCAAATGTACCTTCTTTTTTTTTTAAATTTTATTATGTTATGTTAATCACCATACATTACATCATTAGTTTTTGATGTAGTGTTCCATGATTCATTGTTTGTGTATAACACCCAGTGCTCCATTCAGTACGTGCCCTCTTTAATATGTGCCTTCATTGTCACTCTCAGGTTGTCACTGCTCAAGCACTGCTGATCCTGAGATATCAGAGAGAGCTCTAGCCTTCTTTCAGGCAGAACTATGTACTGAGAGTCACCTACCAAAGCCCCAGGGATACATGTGAATTGCAGAAATTCTCGGAGTCTTGACTTCTCAGTCTTCCCCTTGGACCAAGGACAAGTCCAAACTCAGTGCAGAGAATTCATGCCACTATGTTTTCCTGCTTAAGACCTCTCCTTCTGGGTCAGTTCTTCAGGCCTTCAAAAGAATTGCCCATCGTGGACTGTTTGTGTGGGTGTGGATATGTGGGTATGTGGGCATTGAAGGATGGGGGATTAGAGAGCAGTGGGCAATAGCAACTAGATACCTCCTCTTTCTTCTGTATACATGGGAAGTGGGGACACTACCAAAATGGAGAATACTGGGGGAAAGAGAGAGGATAGAGAATTTTCTATCCTCAAAACACAATGTGGTTTGGAATGAGGATGGAAGTCATTATTGTAAAGAAAATACTTTGTGTATGGTGTAAGAGAATGGTTGAGTTTCATTCTTCTGAATATAGCTGTCCAAGTTTCCCAGCACCACTTTTTGAAGAGACTGTCTTTTTTCCATTGCATATTTTTTCCTTCTTTGTTGATTAGTTGACCATAGGGTTGAGGGTCCATATCTGGGCTCTCTATTCTGTATCCATTGATCTATGTGTTTCTTTTTGTGCCAGTACCATGCTGTCTTGCTGATCACAGCTTTGTAATATAGCTTGAAATCAGGCAATGTGATGCCCCCAGCTTTATTTTTCTTTTTCAACATTTCCTTGGCTATTCAGGGTATTTTCTGGTTCCATACAAATTTTAGGATTGTTTGTTCCAGCTCTTTGAAAAATGCCATTGGTATTTTGATTGGGTTGGCATTGAATGTATAGATTGTTCTGGGCAGCATTGACATTTTAACAATGTTTATTCTTCCGATCCATGAGCATGGAATGTTTTTCCATCTTTTTGTGTCTTCTTCAATTTCTTTCATAAATGTTCTGTAGTTTCTACAGTATAGATCCTAATGGTGCTGGGAAAATTGGACAGCTATATACAGAAGAATGAAACTCGACAATTCTCTTACACCATACACAAAGATAAACTCAAAATGGTTGAAAAACCTCAATCTGCGACAGGAATTCATCAAAATCCTAGAGGAGAACATAGGCAGTATCCTCTTTGACATCGGCCACAGCAACTTCTTTCAAGACACGTCTCCAAAGGCAAGGGAAACAAAAGCAAAATTGAACTTTTGGGACTTCATCAAGATAAAAAGCTTCTGCACAGCAAAGGGAACAGTCAACAAAACAAAGAAGCAACCCACGGAATGGGAGAAGATATTTGCAAATGACACTACAGATAAAGGGCTGATATCCAAGATCTATAAAGAACTTCTCAAACTCAACACCCAAAAGACAAATAATCCAGTCAAAAAATGGGCAGAAGACATGAACAGACACTTCTCCAAAGAAGACATACACATAGCTAACAGACACATGAAAAAATGTTCATTATCATTAGCCATCAGAGAAATTCAAATCAAAACCACATTGAGATACCACCTTACACCAGTTAGAATGGCAAAAATTGACAAGGCAAGAAACAACAAATGTTGGAGAGGTTGTGGAGAAAGGGGAAACACTCTTACACTGTTGGTGGGAATGCAAGTTGTTACAGTCACTTTGGAAAACGGTGTGGAAGTACCTCAAAAAGGTTGAAAATAGAGCTACCCTATGACCCAGCAATTGCACTACTGGATATTTACCTCAAAGATACAGATGTAGTGAAAAGAAAGACTACATGCACCTCAATGTTCATAGCAGCAATGTCCACAATAGCCAAACTGTGGAAAGAGCCGAGATGCCCTTCAATAGACAAATGGATAAAGATGTGGTCCATATATACAATGGAATATTACTCAGCCATCAGAAAGGATAAATACCCAACTTTTGCATCAACTTGGTTGGAATTGGAGGAGATTATGCTAAGTGAAATAAGTCAAGCAGAGAAAGTCAATTATCATATGGTTTCACTTATTTGTGGAACATAAGGAATAGCATGGAGGACATTAGGAGAAGAAAGGGAAAAATGAAGGGGGGAAATTGGAGGGAGAGATGAACCATGAGAGACTATGGACTCCAGGAAACAAATTGAGGGTTTTAGAGGGGAGGGGGATGGGGGATGGGTAATCCTGGTGATGGGTATTAAGGAGGGCATGTATTGCATGGAGCACTGGGTGTTATATACAAACAATGAATCATGGAACACTACATCAAAAACTAATGATATACTTTATGGTGACTAATGTAACAACAACAACAACAACAAAGTATGAAAAGAAAATACTGAGAGGGAAAGCTGCTCCCTGCTCCTAAGGGAGATAGGACCAGGAATAGCTTAATTCTTCCCCTAGAAAGCCTGTAAAATCCCTTTTTTATTGTTCCCATTCTCTTAATTCAACCCCTGCTCCCTTATACCCCCCAAGTATACTACTGAGCTCTCTCTATTAACACTCAGGGACACGGCTAGGAATGACCACTCCTGGCCACTCCCCACTAAGATTCCCCCTAGGTAAGGTGGAGAAGGATAGATAGCCTCCTTTCTGGTCCTTAAGGCCCTCCAGGTCCTACCTCTCATGTGGGCCAAGGAGGATGTTGACAAGATAACTTCTGAGCCTAGGAAATAAATGCCTGCCTGTTACAGATGTCTCTAATGCAAGGCTAACTAGACAAGGTGAGGATATGTAAGTTTTTCCATTTGGGTATCAGGGGTTACTCACTCTGTCCCTCCTCATTCAGGAGCAAAAGTCTCATCATAATATCTGGGCTGCCTTCACACAAAATCGTGGAATACCTCAAAACTTTAGGGGGAAAAGGAAACAAACTAGAGAATCGTGACACATGGCATTCTTAGAGGTTATTTGTATTAATATTAAACCCCGAAATTGGTTTAGAAATCCTGACATTACCATTTATTTCACCTTATTTATCTCCTACATTATCTGGAGTTAACATATTTACACACATTTTGTAGAGAGTATCTAAATTCCTTTTCTCTGATGGTCACACCTGGGCTATAGAATACTGTAGGGAGATTTGGCCTATATGAAATTTATACTGTCTGGCTTTCTTCTGGTCCACATCCTTAATCATTTTCCTAGTGAACTCCCCAAATAAACTTCTCAAACATCTTATTTCATTGAGTTGCAACTGCTATAGCTTTCCACTTCACTACAGCCTACAGACAACAGAGAACGTCTCTCATTTCTGAGAAGTCCTATATCATGGAACACACATTTGCCCTCTTTCTAGCTCCATACAGCCCTTTATTTATATGTGATCTCATTTCCACTAGAGCCTTACATGAAAGTCTTTATTAATGTTTATATTCTAAAGTTAACTGCTCACTAAGATGAATCTCTATGCTATAGACATCATCTCTTCCTAAAATATCTCGATCTTGTATTTATGCCTCCCTTTCCAGCATCATTAATCTTAATATCCCTCTAGTCAAGCTCCTCTACGGTCTTACATATCACTGCCCATGTTATGTTTTAAACAGTGATTTTATCATGTCACTCCCTTTTCAAAAATCCTTCAAAGACTATTTCTTTCAATAACTTCCCCAGTTTTAGGGCCTCCTCTATTTTACTTCCCTCCTATTTTTTTTTTTTAATTCTACCAAACATTTATTTTTTTCCCTTTTTTTAAAACTTAAATTCAATTGGCTAACACATTACTTCCCTCCTATTAACTCAATTGTATATTCATCATTTCTCCCAAACATATTCTTCACTGTATTCAAATCAGTGTTTATGGTGATTCAGAACTACTGTATTCACGATACTCGACATGTAATGAGCATTTAGTACATGGTTGAAAAGTAGGTGTATGCAAGTTCATTTCTGTTGTCATCAATTCAAGTTACTTCTCACCTCTGAATTGGCATTTTCTCATTCTTTAGGCTATCAAAATCTTAGCTGATTTGAGGTCTAACTTTAAATCCATTTTCTTTCTGAAGCCTCATTGTAATATTCAAGTCTTAATTCATACTCCTTTGTTTGAATATTTTAGTAAACACTGAATACGCCAAACAAATTTATATTAGTCAGGGTTCAGTTGTAGGTGACAAAAATTCACCAAATATTTCAAGCTTTTGACAAAGGAAAATAGAAAATATAGGCTAACTAAATTTTTAGAAGGTGGTAAGAACAGACTTTCCATTGATGGGGCATCCAGGAATGACATATCAGAAAATACTATTAAACTGAAAGGTTAGGGAAGCTGCTAAGTCTACCATAATTAAGGGAGACCACTGTGCCTGTTGATGACTGTGAAGAAAGTATGAGAAAGATCTCCCAGAGTTATTGACTCTAGAATTAGACTGTGTCTGTTAGATCCAAGCAAAATTGAAGCCTGAATCCCAACACCCAGGGATACATGCAAAGAACTTGGTTAATATCACTCCCCCCAAAACTCAAATGTTTCCATGATAATGCTTGCAAAAGTGCAGCATTTGCCATACTGTCAACTTCTAAAACATGTATGAGTTCATCCAATTGACTGAGCTTTAATAACATAGGAAATGCTAGTTGCAAGAAATTTTGAGGAGTTGAATTTTTTAGTCTTCAGCTTACGGAGTGTATCAAGAAGAGGGATGAATATTGGATATCAATTCACTATATTCTCCATAAGTGGATTTTATTGCATTACTTTGTTATTGTTTGATACATAATGATCATATCTTCCCAAATATATAATTACTTGGTAGGGTTACTAGAATGGCATCATATTGTAGAAGAAGGGGTTTGGAGGGATGGGTTAGCCTGGTGATGGGTATTAAAGAGGACACGTTCTGCATGGAGCACTGGGTGTTATACGTAAACAATGAATCATGGAACACTACATCAAAAACTAATGATGTAATGTATGGTGATTAACATAACAATAAAAAATAAAATAAAAGAAAAGAATATTTGGTTCTAGTTTACACCTTTGTTCTCCACTAGCTTTTCTGTTTGTTTGTTTAACATGTAGGCAGTCACTTAGTTTCTTTTGGTCACATTTAATTTGAGAAGGTTTTATAGATGGTATCATAGATATCCTCCTGATTTACTAGTCTCTGCTTCCATGATTGACTGAACCATACCCTCTTCAAGTAGACAGCCCATCTGCTTGATGGGAGAAAATTGTGTTTGAGTATTAAATGTGTACTGTGTGTTTCACTTCAAAAGATACTAGAGGAGAGATCTAAGAGTCACATAACATTGACATTTTTCTTTTTCTCTGAAGAGTGGTTGAATGGACATACTTTTATTCTTTTTAATGATAGGTAGAGACTTGAAGTGCCCTGTCTTACTGCTGTTTGAAAGACTTTAACGAGTTACATGGAGCACTCACAATAAAAACCATGTCCCTAAATCCAATTCTACATGACTTAGAGAAGGTCAATATCGTTCTCACTTTCCCCAATACAAAATAACACTCTCTTGACTTGATTTTTACAGTATGCTCTCAGCCATTGATCCCCCACTTAGAATGATGGATCTTCCCTATCTTTTGCTATCACTGGCAGACAGTTCTTAAACAGATGGGACTCCAATCACTCCCTGTGGATGGTCTCCCTAAATAGCTACCTGTCGGCTGAGTGTAACTAGATTTGGAGACTGATGCTTATATTATTGCACAATAAGATAGTTTGGCTTGAGCTCCATAGTGATTCTAAGAATAAACTTGGCAATACAAAGAACCACACTTGAAGTGTCAGTTTCTGGTATGCATAGCTTCTGATTTCATCTGGAATGATATAATTGGGGATTATTTATTTTTGGGGGGTAATCAATCCTTGATTAACTCCACTTCCAGATTCTCTAAGGAAGTTAGCAAGGATTCTCTACTGCACATAATAATTCCATCCTTAAATCTATAGACAACAGCCAAACCTAACTGTCAATAAATGATGCTTAAAATAAAATCTTCCAGCAAAAACCTTATAAAAATACAAATTTGAATGTAGATTCTTGTCAACATTCTAATGTATACTATAAGACTCCTGTTTTTGGAACCATCAGTGGGTAAAGATATATAACAAGTCTCTTATTGATGCCAATAATTTAACTCCAGATTATGATCACCAAAACTATCCTGGAAGAAAAAGTGTAATAAGTAACTAAATTTAGAGTTTTCTATGTTGTGTTTTCCTTGAGATTCCCCTAAATAGCCTCACACTCAGTACTACTGCCAAGGACTTATATGGCTTTGAAGTCTAATATTCCTTTTCAGTCATTCGAATATATCACCATAGGTGAAAATAAATATAAATCAATACTTTTGGTGATTAAAGTGAAAAGAGGCCATAAAAAAATCTTACATTTTTTTTTTTTTGACAAAGATTTTAACAAGAGGAGTAGTGATGCAAGTTAAAGTTATTCTCACTTTGAAGATGTAAATCTCAACTGAAATCTTGAACCTTTTTTTACCAACGCCTCAGGCTCTATCAATTTCAGTGTTGATTCTCTTTCCTCTTAAATTAAACTTTGGACTTTAAAAAAATGAAACATTTCAAAGGACAATACGTTGTATTCTTGGTTTAGATTTTTTTAAATTTATTTATTGAATCATTATTTACTTCAATATAAAAAGATTCTATTATCCTAGAACACATTTTATATATATCATTTGTTTTAAATATAAGTCATTAAAATGAGATTGCATAAATTGGAATTTTGGTGGCAAGTCTGAACTGAATTTAATGAGAATCTATGTGCCTTAGTAGGAATTTCTATATTACACTGATCATGGTAGGATTATACTGACTCCTTGGGATACTAAGTATTAGGAGTGAACAGTTCTATTAAGCACTTGTAAGTTTCATCTAAACAATGGCATTCTCTATTAAGATTTCATATAGAAATATAAAAGTGAGCTACCTGGTTTATTATTCTTTTTTTTTTAAGATTTTATTTATTTATTTGACAGAGAGATACATAGTGAGAGAGGGAATGCAAGCAGGGGGAGTGGGAGAGGGAGAAGCAGGCTACTCGCTGGGCAGGGAGCCCAATGCAGGGCTCGATCCCAGGACCCTGGGATCATGACCTGAGCTGAAGGCAAACTCTTAATGACTGAGCCACCCAGGCACCCAGTTTATTATTCTTATATGGGTGAAATTTTATTGTTTTTTTCCTACAGCTTTAATTCCCTCATTCTTGACACATAGGGTAGGAAACTATAAAAGTTTTTTTTTTTATTTCTCTGCACACCACTAGGAAACATGGAAAATAATACAATCAAAATATATATGTATATGTTACCCTGAAGAAATTTCATTTAGAAAACACACATGATTTCAAAACTAATAAAAATTTCCTTCAAATGATACTTTCAAAGTGGAAGAAAATCCTTACATATTTACCATTTGAAGGAATTATAACTGAAACTTACCAAGAAACATTTTTTAATATGTAGTGTACAATCCATGAGCATTGTTATATTCTTCGAAAAGAAAGAGAAAGATGACTGCAGCAAACACGATTTCTTCTATCTTTGGCTTATAAATATGTTTATGGCAACTTATTGAAAAACAATCTTCTTCATTAAAATGTGAAGCAAATGAATAAATCCACAAAGTTCATCATTTGCCTTTCTTTTGACTAAGTTAAACAATTCTACCTTTTGTATTCTTACAGATATTTCAAATTTTTAATTTAATTTAAATTTAATATAATCTTCACATATCTTTTTAACCTGAAAATACACATGATTATGGAGTTAAGCAATTACAAAATAAAAACAAAACCCTGTGTCACAGCTTATTTCTAGATTTCTAGAGTTCTGGGAATCATTTCCATTTCAAAAGTCTGTGAATATCATTGGAATGTTTTATATAGGAGTTTACCTCACACTGATAATCTTTCTTATTATAAGAACATTGACTAATAGAAGTATAATGTGAGTCACACATGTCATTTTTTAAATTACTTTTAATATGTTGTATTGAAGCCAATATATTAAAAATATTTCTATCTCAAGAAGTAAAATATAAAATGCATTTTAAAATTCCAAGTATTTGAAATGTACTTGTTATGTGCAACTTATCTAATTCAAATGCTAAATTTTCAGCAAAAATATTTGATCTCTACTTAAGATTTCATAAATTTACATTTGTAAAAGTAACCTCACATATCAAAGCTGTTTCAAACATACTTAAAAATTTCCAATAACTGGGGTGCCTGGTTGGCTCAGTCGGTTAAGTGTCTGCCTTCAGCTCAGGTCATGATCTCAGGGTCCAGGGACTGAGCCCCGCATCAGGCTCTCCACTCAGTGAGGAGTCTGCTTCTCTCTCTCTCTCGCTCTCTCCCTCTGTGCTCTCTTTCTCTCAAATAAATAAATAAAATCTTTTAAAAAAGTTTCCAATAACTGACTCAATGCTAAAAATAATTTTGCTTTAATATTTGTAATCAAATGGACAAATGGGTTTATCTTTTGAAAAAAATTGATTCGACTTTGAAGCAAAAATGTATTAGTTTCAAAAATATTTCTCCCTGTTATATCAATTTACCAACTCTTATATCAACTCAGTAGCATTAACATCAAATTCAAATAGAAATTTAATTGGTTAAAATCACTCTATTTATCCATATCAGCAAAGCATTCTTCAAAATTTTTTTAAAAAGTAGTTTTGCAGCCAATTTACTAACACTGTCAATTTATCCTGCATATTTATCCATATTAGAAAAAATATCTAAGTCATTATTACAGATTTGCATTGTGAAAAATTTCAATTTCTACATATGTCTTAGTATCTGTCTAGGTTACAAATAAATCTCCACCCTTGAAGCTTCACATTACTTCATTCAAATACTTTGGGATATTGGTGAGAAAGCATAAATCATAAATTTTGGTACTTAATAATTGAATATTGGCAACACTTGTGTTTCAAGAAAAACTTTAATTGGAAATTATAGTAAATTTGTGTGAAACTTCAACCACCCAAATAATAATCATCAGCAATAAATACAAAATCATATTTATTCTCTTTTGACTGTTGAGAGAAAACATCAAATTTATTATATTTTTGCTGAAAATGTCTCATAATATTTTCCATTTTATTTCATTTAACATTTTAACCCAACAAATAAAATGCTCTTCTCTTTTGCTCTGTTACAGCAACTTACATTAATCATGAAATTTGCAAATACCTTCTTCCAGTCTGTTTACTTTAATGTTCTGATTGCAGTACTAGCTTTTCTATCCCTACTTGACTCTGTGTTAAAAGTAAAGTTTGTTTTAAATTTAATTTTAAAAAAGGTTGGTTTTAAATTTAATTCTGACCATATTTATTTACTTACATGAGAAAAATAATTTAATTACATTGTAAGTAAAATAATAAGTACTTATAAATATTAAAAGTGTAACAATTTACATAAATATCACTCTAACTTATGCTGTCTACATAAAAATATTCAAATAAACATACTACCATGTTAAATCAGCATAGTAAAAAGAATCATTTGAATTGAACCAATACAACAATACTTACTAGAACAGGGATGTGTTTATGTGTAATATTAGAAACTACTTATGCACCAGACACAACATTATACTACAGCCATAATATCACATGATGCAATGATTACAGTAAAATATCACACAAAAGCAATAATGTTTTTAGTGGAAAAACTATTTTATACAACTTTAGGTTTCAAATTTAAGTTAAATTAATTAAAATAAAATTGAAAATTCCATTCCTAAACCACACTAGCTACATTTCGGGTACTCAGTAGTTGCACATGGTTAGTGGCTGCTGCATTGGACAGCCCAACTTTAGAGGAACAGGTGGGTACAAGTTGACTTGCAAGGTACTATTTTATGAATTAAATAAAGAGGATTGCCAATTGACATTCCTCTACTCACCATAGCCACTCTTTTAATTCATTTTTCATTTTGTTTCATAGTCAAAAACAATTATTCTCAGATGTGTGACATGGGGATCATAGCCTTTGCTTTGCCTAGTCATCTGCAAAGATCTAAAGTATGCACTGCTGTTGAGTTCTAAAAATTCATTAGCAAGAAACATATTACAATGCACAAAATAACTCTGTGGAGACCTACTCATGTAAGATTGGTTTATCATTTTGGAAAATCCGTTCATGTTCAAATTTAGATACATGACTTATGTAAGGTGGTGCATGTCTCATAAATTGTGAATAGGTGTTAACAGGAAAATGATATTTTCAGTCTGCAATCATGCACAAGAGACTAAAATCTACCCCAGAGTATGAAATTACTGTGAACTATTAAAGAACAAATTGTCAAGGATGGCACTGCAGGGAATGGCCAGCAATCCCTTTACCGGCAGATGAACGATTACTCCAAACTTTGCCGTGAAAGAGAGGAGAAAGCAAGGGGGGTCAAAGCTCAGAGATGAAGACCTTTGCTCTTCTTTGCTCCCGCTTTTATTGGTCCTTCAGGATAATCACAAATCCTTATCACTGTTTCTCAAGCATGTGATGTGTGACAAGGGGTCTTACTGAAACTGAGAGGATTTATGGGAAAGATACAATATGCTAATCTGAGTGTTCTCCTAAACAGAGTCTAAGGGACAATGCATCCATCTCTTAGATCACATGGTGGCTGTTTGGGCCAGGAGAGCTTCAGGGAAGGTAACTCCCTGCGGCATTCCAACGGCAGAGTGGTCACGCAGGCCTCGGCATTCCAAAGGCCTACACCCTTCTCTGAAACCCTCCCTCACCCCCAGTGGCCTCTGTGTTACATTTTAGCAAGCCAGGTATTATGGCTGATTTCATGCTCTACATTAACCCTAACATGGCACTAGAGAGATAACCCAAATACAAGAGGAAACAAAATCACATGAAAACAAGAACACTGACTACCCTATTCAATTGTATAAATGAAGAGAAAAATATGCAAGGCTCCCTTTTCTAAATGAAGAAGATAAGCAGTAAAACAAATAATATATATAAGAATCGCAATTGTGTTGTAAAATTTGTTCATTTCAGTTACATTCAATACAATATTGGTTAGAAAAGAGGCATTTTTATAAATATTATTTGTACATAAAATACTGTAAAACAATGTTATGCATATTTATCACAATTATGAAGAGCAACAATCTTAGTTTAGGATACATGGCATAACTATTCAATTTAAATATGGGTGGCTTCACTACCAAGTAAGTATATAATATTTGAAGTATGTTCTTAATGTGAAGGAATTGCCTAGGAAGTAAGTGCTTAAAAAAGACAATGCATTTGGGGACCATTAAAAGAATTTATAGCACAATTGGCTAAATTAATTTAATTAATTAATTAATTAATTAATTTATTTATTTATTTGAGAGAGAGAGGGAGCATGGTGAGGGGAAGGGGAGGTGCAGAGGGAGAGAGAATCAAGCAGGCTCTACGCCCAGTGCGGAGCCTGATCTGGGGCTCAAACTCATGACCCTGAGATCATAGCCTGAGCCTAAATCAAGAGTTGGGTACTTAACCAACTGAGCCACCTAGGAGCCCCTAAATTTATTTTAATTATGAAGACTTCTTACTAAGAAAACTATAAAAATTCCATATTTTGACTATAGAGATATAAAAATAAAATTCAAAGAAAAAAGTGTCTCTGACTCTGAATTAGGTAACTATAGTTATTCAAACAGAACTGATCAATAGCTGGAGGAAATGATCAGTTATTAGAGTGAAATGCATTTTGTTTGCAAGAGAAATAGAGATCATCCCACAAATTTGTCAAAATGTCAAAGTGTCTGTGAGAAAATAACTGTAGCATTTAGAAAACTGTGGAATTTGGAAATTAAATGTATTTGACGTGATTTTTCTGCTTTGTATCCATTGACTACTGTTTGGCATGAGAGATAGTTAATGGATTAATAATAACCTTGAAATTAGGACAAAATCAAATCTAATTGGAAAGCTGACTTTTCTGTGTTTCAACCCAAAACTGCCTGCTTTAAAAATATACAAAATGGGAGCATATTAAGAAAATAATTTTTTGTACAATTTGAAGATGATATACATTTTGGCACCTACATTTTTCTATACATAGATAACAATAAGCTATATATCATTCTGTAGATAAATCAAATATATATACATACATATATATAGAGAGAAATGTTTATGAAAAGCATGATATGCTTTCTTTATTTTTCACAGTAGACATTCCACTCTTACTGATTCTAATTCATTCTCCACACTGTTGACTAAGAGCTATGACTGATACAATTCTGACCATATCTGTTCCATCAATGATATCACACAGCTTTTACAATAAAATCAAAATGCCTCCATACCTTTTGCTTGGTTTACTATTTGAACATACAAGAATTCTTTTCACTTCTTTGAACTTTTTCTTCAGTGATGCTGCTTACATTTATCCTATTGTTTCAGTTTATCTGATATTTTTATCTTTATGATTGGTTTTTACTAGCTGTTTCCTGTTGAAAGAGGGAGAAAGGAAAGCCTGATCAACTTCTACATTTGTTCTAATTCTGACTTCTCTGCAGGGAGTTTCCTGATTACCCCCACACAAAGTATGGTCTCTCTTCTACATGGTATGGTAGCAATATTTACTTTTTCTATCACCTTTTTCATATTATAAAATACATTTTCAATGCTTGCCCAGTCCTCTAGATTTTATGCTTCTTGGTCATTTATATCTTGGTCACCATTATTTCCTGAAAATTTACCACAATGCTTGTTTTCTTCCTCCCTCCCTCCCTCCCTTCTTCTCTTCCTCCCTTCCTCCCTCCCTTTCTTTCTTTTTTAAGATTTTATTTATTTATTTTGACAGAGAGAGACAGCGAGAGAGGGAACACAAGTGGGGGGAGTGGGAGAGGGAGAAGCAGACTTCCCGCTGAGCAGGGAGCCCGATGTGGGGCTCTATCCCAGGACCCTGGGATCATGACCTGAGCCAAAGGCAGACGCTTAATGACTGAGCCACCCAGGCGCCCCCCTTTCTTTCTTTCTTTCTTTGCTAAGGGTGAAACTTCTGTCCAGTTTCAAATGTACAACACAGTGATTTGACAATTCTATGCGTTAGTCAATGCTCACCATATTAAGTGTAGCACCATCTATCATCATACAAAATTATCACAGTATATTATTGACTATATATATACTGTATATATAAAAGAGTATATATATATAAAGAGATGTACTTTGCATCTCCATGGCTTATTTTTTTTAATAACTGGAAGTTTGTACCACATAGTGCTTATTTTCAATAAATATTTATGTAATAAATAAATAAATCCATCTTAGAAGTCTCAGACTATATGTATTCACTTCTGGGGTTGGACTATCAAAATATAAGTAAGTAAAATAAAGGGCAACTAGAAATTTTGGGGACAGAGGATTTAGATATATAAAACTATCGTGATTTATGATTACAGTAACATCTTTGTACTCTATGAATCCTATAACATGTATTTCCAATGATGATACCATTCAATTTTTAAAGTATTAATTTTACTACTTGTTTTAATTTCTGCTGACATCTATTACTTCTTTTTATGAGTAATTATAGAGACAGTATTCCAAGGAATGTCAAAAAAAGGAAAAAAGAAGAAATTTAACCCAGTCAATTTAACATATCTGAAACAAACACTAATAGCATGAAATGAAAAGAAACCATTTGGAAAAAATGGGTTAATTATTCCCTATTATTTCAAATTCTTTATTATCACCATTACTAGAAATCATCAAAATTGAATGTGTGTGTATATATAGAGATATGTATGTGTTCAGATATGTGCATATACACATACATACATAGGCAAATTTAAATTTATATACATTTTAGTTACACAAACTCTTAAAAAGTTTTACATTTAAAAGTTAATTTTCTAGATGGTGATTTAAATATATCCTTTAGTTAAATACTGTTAATGCTATAAAAATGAATCTAGAATCAATTTATAAATAATAAAATAGTTTATCGTGCAAAATTTTTCCTCACATTTGTATTTATTTTATTAAATTACACCATTCAAATCTAAATTACCTCCACAGCTCTTAACTTTTTACACAATCTAAGTAATTTTCCCACTGATAAAATAAAGCCAGCAATAACTATTTGCATAAGGAAACTCCAGAAAATTAAAAAGAAATTCATGAAGACAAAAACAATATCACTTAATCTTGGGGAGGAAATACATGCAGGCATATTAAGACTCAAGTATGATAACTCATTTAACAAGGAATGATAAAATTGTTTAAAGATGTACAAAGCAACTTCTAGCTACATTAGTAGAATCCAGGGGAAAAAATTAACAGGAATTTTTAGTTTTGTTCTAGTGAGGGCTTGTGTTTTGCATCAGAGGATAGAATTAATTTCCAAGGCGAATAATTCAAATGGAGTCGAGCAAAGGATAAGTACACATTTTTTAAAAAGTTTTGTTTATTTATTTGAGAGATAGAGAGGGAGAGCATGCAAGTGGGGGGAGGGGCAGAAAGAGAATCTCTAGCAGACTCCTGTCTGAACCTGGATCCCTCGTGGGGCTGATCTCAGGACCCTGAGATGATGACCTGAGCTGAAATCACGAGTCGGACACTTAACTGAGTTACCCAGGCGCCCGAAGTACACATTTATTATAAGGGTTTAGTTGTTTAAGTTAGCTAACACAAATATGCAAAAATAATAACAAAATATTTATTTTGCAAAGTCAATGTGCAATGGTAGATTTAAAATATATTCATAATGCAGATAGAAGATCAAGAATCATCTTGATAGTAACACTAGATTCCTTATAAATTGAGAGGAAAATTTATAAAAATAAAAGTAAAATTGTATTCTAATTCATAATTCACAGCATTGTAATCAAATTACAAAAGAAAATAGGAAGATGCTAGAAAACATTAGGAAAATGTAAAATAAATACAATAAGGTAAACTTTATGCTTCTTAGATTCATAATTTTTTAATATACAAAAGAATTATACAATCTACTGGTAAAGATGGGACAAAAAACACACTAGCACATTGGGTGTAGAAATATGAAGTATTATGTTGTTTTTGTTCATTTATTCAAGAAATATGTATTGAACATAATAAATTATAGGCACTTTTCTAAACACATTGCTGAACAATAACAGAAAATTTCATATAGTCTTCTGTACATTTACGATATATTGTTGAACAACAACAAAGCTCCTCATGGACCTTACATTCTAGCATAATCTCCAATCTGGGAACATCAATTAAAACAAAATAAGCATGTGCATTTCAACACAGAAATTCTAAACCTGGTTTGGTAACTCATAATTGTGCTTTTATGCATAAATTATCAAAATTTAAACATTTTAGTATATAATTTTGTGAAGAGTAAAAAAAATCTAAAAACCAAGTGAATATTCAGCCTTCAAGGAGGAACTGACTCAATTATGTATATTCCAGAGAATATTATTTAGTCATTAACATAAAAGACCTATCTCAGATGACCTAGAGGAATCCAGAAGTTATTTTTTAGTGAAAACAAAGTAGCATTATGTAAATAACACAATCCTACTCCTGTAAAACTATAAGACCGGAAAACCTGATGTATATATACTGGCAATATATATATATATATACTCTACAGAGTTATATATCAATAAAGAAATTATGGTAGATGCACCCTATTTCTAGTACGACTGGGGAAATAATGTAGAAGAATGGCTGGAGTAAACAGGGGAATGTGAAAAGAGTAAGTTCAAAATAGTCTGCATTTGTATATGCATGTTTCTCCACATAAATTAAAATAAAAGAAATACTGGCAACTATAGCCACTACTTATATATTGTTCATTATTTCCTGGAAGCATGCTGCTAAATTCTACTCGATCGATCTTCACCTATGTTTCACTGGGGCATGCTATTATTATCCTCTTTTAACAAATAAAGAAATGAAGGTTAAAACCTTTCATTTGCTTGTCCCAGGTCAAAAAGCTAGAAAGTGGAGTCAAGAATTACACTCAAACCACCTGACCATGGGGTCTTGTTGTACCATTATTGTTGTACCATTATTACAAAATATAAGATAACTTGATCACTGGCAATGGGAAAATGACATTGCAACAATAGTGAATATAAGTTGTAGTTGGTTTTCTTTCTTTTTTTTCTAAAGAAAAGGAATTATTTTTTTAAAATAAATCAAATATATATGTGTCTGCTCTGCAATTTTATCACAATTTCACTAAAAGGTTGTACCTGGGTCTGAGTATGCAGAAAAATTATTTGTGATTATATATGTAAAATCAGTGGACTTTGTATAACTGATGAGAAAGCCAGATTTATTTTTTGATGTTGTCTGTTATTAATTTGATTCCTCGCTGATGCCATTTTAGAGAGGCAAGCTATGCTCCCAGCCATGTTATTCCTTATGACAGCAGGTCACACTCTTACCTTTGAGAAACTTATAGGTCAGTTAAACTTTATAATTGTCTCTGCCTTTAACTATGTTTTTTCCCTACTCCATTTTGTTCCCATGACAGTCTAGTGTCTTCTGCATTTAGTTGAGCATTGTGTTGCCCAAAAGAGAACTAGTCACAAAATGATTTTAAATTGAGTATGTTCTTTTCTTAGAGGGTGACTTTTTGTGCTTCTCTGTGAGTTGTAATGACAGAAAAATTAAGGTTGCTTGAAATATTAGCAAACAATTTATTTGAAGTCTATCTTGTGACTGAGATATCACATTAGAGTAGTAAGTCTCATCCTTATGTGTTTTGATTAAAAGCAAAATTCTTCAGAAATATTTATCCATTTATTTTTTTTATTTTTTTATTTTTTTTAAGATTTTATTTGACAGAGAGAGACACAGTGAGAGAGGGAACACAAGCAGGGGGAGTGGGAGAGGGAGAAGCAGACTTCCCTCCAAGCAGGGAGCCCGACGTGGGGCTCGGGGATCGTGACCTGAGCCGAAGGCAGACGCTTAACGACTGAGCCACCCAGGCGCCCCTATCCATTTATTTAGAGGAATAGTATACAATTATCATTTCCTAGAGATTTTCAAGAATAGAAGAGATTCATACTTGGGTTTTATAGGGAACAGGTATCTAATGAGATGACTTCAAAAGGCCAATTTCAGCTATACTATTTGATAAACATTTTGCTAGAAAGTAGAATTTATTAAAGTAAATTTGGAAGTTTTCCTTCCTTTTCTATTTTTTGGAATAGTTTGAGAAGAATAAGTATTAACTCTTCTTTAAATGTTTGGTAGAAGTCCTCTGTGAAGCCATCTGGCCCTGGACTTGCGTATGTTGAGAGATTTTTGATTACTGATTCAGTTTCTTTGCTGGTTATTGGTCTGTTCAAGTTTTATTTTTCTTCCTGTTTCAGTTTTGGTAGTTTTTATGTTTCTAGAGATTTATTCATTTCTTTCAGGTTGTCCCAATTTGTTAGCATATACTTTTTCATAATATTCTCTTATAATTGTTTGTATTTCTGTGGTGTTGGTTGCTATTTCTCCTCTTTCATTTGTGCTTTTATTTATTAAAATAAATTTTAGAAACTATTTACATGAATATACCAGAATATATAAAAGTGTACCATCCATAACTTTCAAGCAAAACTAGCAATGATAATTTTTCTAGATGTCAGTAAGTTAATCAGATCTAAAGTAATCAGTTATGTCAAAGGAACTTGAATAATTAAAAAAATATTTTTAATATCTGTTATTTCGTTGTATTACCTAAATAAGATTTTGAGAACATGTGTATTGGTTTGAGTTTTATCTGTAAAGTATATTGGACAATATACAAAAATTATTGTAATTTGTATGTGCTTCCCTGTGGAGGATCTAACCTAAGTCTTCAATGGCTATTCAGATACTGGTTTACTCTTACTGTATTTGCTGCTCCTTTTGAAAACCATCTGTCAAAAATAACTTTAAAAATTACTAAACATCTGAAACTTGCTTCAAGTTATTCCATTTGTAAAAAATAATAATCATATCCAATAAAACACTTTCTGACCCATAGATAAAGAAAAGCAAAATCGTTGACAAAGTATTATTATGGGTCCATGTTTACATAAATTTATGTATTTTAAGGCACCGCTGTTAGAAGTTTAGTAATTACATGGTATATATCAAGAAAATGCTTTTTTGTTTGTTTCTGTAAAGGGACATTTACTTATGACTTAGCAACTCAGAGAAATACTTTGTAAGGGAATTCATTTAGTTATGTGAACCCAAGACCTCAATTTTCACAGGTAAATAGTAAAGCAGTTTGACTAATCTTCTAAAGCCCGTCCACTTATATTTGACATGGCAATGCTTGTTAGGAAACATTTCATGGGCTAAACTCTGGATAGCAGAGCTATTTGTGTTTTCTCCTTAGGTGAAATGTGAAACTAGTGGTATTAAATAGTCCAAGCCTGATTGAGGTTGAGGGAACAAATGTATACATTTAATAGCACCATTATAAAGAATTAGTCTTACAATCTGTTAGACAGCAAGATATATTCTTATGTACACCTGAAATACAATTAAGAACTGCAGGAATAAATGCCATTTCTTTATAAACTCACTCCAATTGGTAGTAGTATAAGAAAATAAATTAAGCCTGTGTGAAGTTTTTGGAAGCAGCTACATTTTAAAATGTTCAGGAAGTATGACTTCAAAAGTCTTTCTTAGGTAAGATGATTTCAACTCAAAAACAGATAATATAACTTGGTACTTTTCCTTCTCTTCATTGTATATCATAGCATTCAACTCAAAAACAGATAATATAACTTGGTACTTTTCCTTCTCTTCATTGTATATCATAGCATATTTGGCAAAATCTTTGCTAACGCTGTCATGTATACATTGATGTTACATGGAACAAATGGCTTGAATTAAAGTTAAAATTCTTTCATGCCGTGCTGAAAATAACCTAACTGGCTTGAAAACCATGTGGATCAAAACTAGCTTGATTGAATAATTCAACATCATATATTTTAACACTAAAATCAGATAGAAACATAATAAACATGAAGCTTATGAAATATTAACTTTAATAAAATATATTAAAATGCTAGTTCTTTAAAAAATTAGTTGGATGCAAAATATGTTTAAGAATTTACCTATAAGAATAATAAAAAAATAAAGAAAAAAAAAGAATTTACTTTCAAGAATCCGTGCTTAGTCTGTGTTTTTAACTTTTGTGCTTTCATAGTTAATAGTTACTTTTTAAAATACTGGTCACTCAAGGGGTGCCTGGGTGGCTCAGTCGTTAAGCATCTGCCTTCGGGCCGGGTCATGATCCCAGGCTCCTGGGATCAAGCCCTGCATTGGGCTCCCTGCTCCGCGGGAAGCCGGCTTCTCCCTCTCCCACTCCCCTTGCTTGTGTTCCCTCTCTTGCTGTGTCTCTCCCTGTCAAATAAATAAATAAAATCTTTAAAAAAAAAATTGGTCACTCAATTTTCTATTGTATCTTCGTATAAATATATACCAAAATGTTTTCAAATTTAATAAAATACTATTAGAGTTTTGGGGCACCTGGGTGGCTCAGTCGTTAAGCGTCTGCCTTCGGCTCAGGTCATGATCTCAGGGTCCTGGGATCGAGCCCCATCTCGGGCTCCCTGCTTGGCGGGAAGCCTGCTTCTCCCTCTCCCACTCCCCCTGCTTGTGTTCCCTCTCTCGCTGTGCCTCTCTCTATCAAATAAATAAATAAAATTAAAAAAAAAATACTATTAGAGTTTTGTAGCCCAAACTACTATCATAATGATTGATGTACAGAAGCTTTTTCTAAAATAAAAGTTTATCAATGAGTAAATCTTTTAGACTTTCTTACTAAATCTAGATATACTCCATACCTTGCTACATATAGAAATGTGACTTGGGATGTAGTCTAATAAAAAATGTAAAGAGGTAAGTATAGAACTTTATGATGGGATTTTGCAGCATTTTCAATAACATTATCCGATAAGTCTTGGTACTAATTTAACATCTTTTTTTTCTCATAGCACATTTGTTAAAATCTGTATATTCAAATGGTTCCAGTTGAATTTATAAACAAAAAGAAATCTTCATGATCAAATAGTGTCTCTGAGAACATCAATCTCTCTGTGTATCAGCTACATGTTAGATTAAAATAGCACAAAGGGAACACTCACTCTCCTTTTCTATTATTATTATTGCTATTATTTTTACCTAGAGCAATTGTGCAATTGGAGGAAAGAAGATAGAGCATTGCTAGAAAGAAATGGATATATTTGGTTCATGAAAGCTTGGGAATGGGAGGAGTCTGCAGGTAAAAGTGGTGTTTTGAGCTAGAAGCCAGAGTTGAGAAATGGAAGAGGTCAAAGAGAGGACAATTAAAAGTTTACTTAGGTTGGTACCAAGATAGAAATAAGCTGCAGTTAAATGTGAACCCAACAACTCCTCATTTAAAAAATATTCTTGAAATGTTATTCTAAGTAAACTAATTATTTTGACAATTGAAGTTTACTTTTTAAGAATTAAATTTTTGTCCATTATTTAAAACAAACCAACAAAAAGACAACACTTGCTTCTAAAATGTATATATTTAAAAGAGTTGATCATTTCCCACCATCTCAGCTTGTAGCATTCTAGTTTGCTTTTTTCAATGCCAAGGTACATATATGTGATTTTTCCCAACTTCTGCATGTCCATGGATCCTTTGTTTTGTTATTATTTTAGGAGGATGCACACAGAGCGCAGATGCCTCTGGGTAACTGGATGCTGGCAGTTGGGCAACGGCATCTTCTCCCATTGTAACCGATGTAAAATGATGAGGTCATTGGTGAGATTTCCATCCATATGAAGTAAGAATGTTTAGTAGACAAGGACTCCGGCAATGCAAACACTCTCGATTTACTATCTCAGTTTGATGCTCTACACATTTATTCTCCTCACTAATCCTCAAACTCTGAAGTTGGACTAAAAAACTCCACTTAATATAGCAAAGGAAAGGACAAAATCAAACCTAAGTTTCTGCATGCAAAGTATGTTCAAGGGTCATACTCTATTAGATATACTGTATTTTCATTTCCTTGTTTTCTTATACATAGTATTTCAAAACATTAATGTTATTGAAACTCTTGATTCTGGGTCATATCATTGAGATTATTTTCCTTTGTTTGCTTTACTTTTGTCATACTTTTTTCTGTCTTCTTTGCTAAACTAATAGCCAACATTACACTAAACAAGAAAACTGCTCAGAAATTGTGTTAAAATAGTCATTGAAAGGATATTTTTTCTTTCCAAGTAATGGACTTGTATTCCCTCTTAGAAAGTGTCCCCCACCTCGTCCCAATTACCTAACCTTAAAATGTGGGTCTGTCAATTTAGTCTTTGTTTCCCTCTTCCAAAAACTTCTGATCAGGCATGATGCAAATAATGCAAATCTAGTCTGGATAACTTTGGCAGAAATAGAATGAAGTAGAAAGCTACTGTGTAACTAACATGATTGCCAGGAAGTCTAGAGGCCTAAGTCAGAATTAAAAAAAAGAAATCAATGAAGGCTAGCTATGGTGGAAATATACAAAACCATGCCAGTTCTAGGATGGCTGTTAGGATGGCCATAGCATTTTTCATGTAACCCTTGCCACATCAAGACTCTCAACTCTGTTACCATTACATCAGGATGGCTTTCCTTCCTCCAGGCCCCACATCCCCACTCTGGACAGGAGGGAGGACTGACGACCTATAATCTATTGCCTCCCAATGTCAAATCAGTGTTGCAGCTGTTTCCATCAAAAGGTATAATCAATTTCTCCAACCTTGATCTTGGTCTGGTTTGGGCATACGTCATGAAAAAGAGATGGGTCATGGGTGCCTGGGTGGCTCAGTTGGTTAAGCGACTGCCTTCGGCTCAGGTCATGATCCTGGAGTCCTGGGATCGAGTCCCGCATCGGGCTCCCTGCTCGGCAGGGAGTCTGCTTCTCCCTCTGACCCTCCTCCCTCTCATGCTCTCTGTCTCTCATTCTGTCTCTCTCAAATAAATAAATAAAATCTTTAAAAAAAAAAAAAAAAAAGAAAAAGAGATGGGTCATCATGAATGTACCCAGGAATAAAAGGGATATATAGCCTACAAACTGTAGTTCATTTAGTACATACCTTCTATGAAGTAGGAGTACAGAAAAAGGTGCAATTAGAGGGGATAAAAAAAATGAAGGTGAAGGAAAGCTAAAATGAAATGCCAAGAAAAAGAAGGTGGAAGGGAGCCTGGGTGGAGCAGTGGGTTAAGTCCCCGACTCTTAGTTGCCACTCAGGTGTGATCTCAGTGTCGTGAGATCGAGCCCCTAGTGGGGCATGGAATCTGCTTAGGACTCTCTCCCCCTCTCCCTCTGCCCGTATCCCCTGCTCTCTCTCTAAAATAAATAAATCTTTTAAAAAATAAAGAAGGTAGAAACATCTATAATTTGCTGCATGGTATAATTAAAATAGCCAAGTACTTTAAAGGATAAATCCTTTGGATTTTATATTGGTTTTTAAAATATATTTCTGAATTAGAACACAATTTTAAAAAAATTCTGTTTCTTGAAACTTAATGGAAATGTGGTCATAAACCTTTTGGATAAAAATTTACTGGAGTAGTGATTACAAGTAGCAAAATTATGTGACAAGAATCCAAGTGCCATGGACAGAAATTATTGAACTTCATCAGACAAAGAATATTGTGACAACTTGTTCCTTAATCTGATCAATAGCTTTTCCATGGATTGCAATCTATTATCCCTGTACTAAATCATCATGCTCCAGTTAAGTTAGCTTTGAAACACTAAGAGAATTTTAATATTTGTTTTCATATTAGGATAATCATTTTCAATTAACCTCCACTTAAAGGCTTTTAATTAAAATATAGTTGCTGATATTCTCAGAACTATCATTAACCAGAAAGCTGTGGGCCTTTTATTGCTTCCCTTTATATTAAGCTTTCCAGATTACTCATAATGTTTCCTTCTTCTGTTGGACATTTTATAAATTCTGCCCACATACCCAAAGCTGTAAACTGGAAATAAAAGGGCTTTATCACTTGTTAGGGAGATCCTTTTCCAGTTAAACTGTTCCTTACAGCCAATCAATTTGTCAGATCAGAAGCCTATCTTTTGTGAGAGTTCCTCTGAACTAAAGCTGACAGGGTTAGGCCAGGGCCAGCTGTCTGATAAATCAAAGCAAAAGACAACTTAAAGCACTACAGTAGAGAGGGTTAGGGATTGGCACAGATGGCATTATCTGGGAGTTGACACTGATAAAAAACTTATTTGTAAGAGTTAGCTTGCAAGACTTTAAAAAAAATAATAAGCCCTCCTATTCCCTGCCTTCCCAAATGACATTCAGATTAATTAGAAAAGTTAGAAAAGAAGGGACTTGTAAGCCATTTATCTACCGAGTAGTAAGCTTAAAAAAAAATTAAATCTTGATGGTCTTCAATAAAGAAGCTTAACAAAGATTAAGGGTTATCAATCTTTTCTGTAAGCTATCAAAACTGACTGACCTTAAATTGTACAGAAACAAGATAGAAGTGACCGTGACAGATGCTTTACTAAAGGTATATGTTCCAATGCTAAGAAAATGTAGACGTTTATTACTTAAAGTTTACAAATGTTATAATTAAAATACAGTAACATTTTCAAAATATCAATATTTACCAGAAACAAACTTATTTCTATAAGATGTTATTCATAATTACATCTAAACTTATAAGTTTATTTTAGGTGGAAAGTCTTGCTGTTTGAGTCTGATAAATTCTAAAAATTTTTTTTTTTTTAAAGATTTTATTTATTTATTTGACAGAGAGAGAGATAGCGAGAGCAGGAACACAAGCAGGGGGAGTGGGAGAGGGAGAAGCAGGCTTCCTGCCGAGCAGGGAGCCCGATGTGGGACTCAATCCCAGGACCCTGGGATCATGACCTGAGCCAAAGGCAGACGCTTAACGACTGAGCCACCCAGGCGCCCTGATAAATTCTAAAATTAAGTTTCAAAATCAATCATAAAAATGTTCTCAATTTATGAGTAATTTATGTATGTAAGATAATATGTAATGTGTCTTACTGATGTGCCATGTTGTCTCAAAATGAAAAAGCCATGCCCAAGTTAATACTGGGGATTCCTTTAGCAGTGAAATACCACAATCCTGCTTTGTGGCCCAAATAGAGATGTAATGGTATGCGGATCATCAACCACCTAAATGATTGTTACAAACTTCACAAAGAAGAATGTATTACCAGCTGGGGGTCTAAAAAATTAGGTAAAGTGAAGAATTTTTGAAAAATATAGCGATAGGCCCCCTCTCTACTTCTTTCACTTTCCTAAGAAGACACCAAACTCAAAGGAGGCTTTTTCTGATACTGCAAAAACGTTTCCAATGAAGAAAGCTAATTTAGCAAATCATGAAGATTTATCTGTACAAATAAAAATAAATTAAAATGTTTATTCCATAGATTCTGGCTCTTAATTTGGCAGCCCTTGATTTTTACATAAAATGGAATAAAGAAGTATTCTGTAATATTATATATACTTATAGATTCTTTGTAAGATGCCAAATCAATGCAGTGGAAAAGAAAAAAAAAAAAACTAGGAAAATGGAATCAATTGAAAAAGTTCTTGAGAATAAATGAAGCATTTTAAACTATTCTGTGAATGATAAAAGTTTTATTTATTAATTTTTCTCCAAACTTTGAAATAAGAATTGCATATTATAAGGGATATGGTGTGTTTATGAGATTTGACTTGTTATAAATGCTCATTTCTGATGGAACCTAGGACATATATTTGTTCGGGTAAAATTAAGAAAAAATGGTATTAAACATTCACAATAATGCTCTGCTATAATTGTCTGTTATATGAAGTCATTTTTTTAACCTATTAAACTGCACATCTAAAGCAATACTTTAAAGAAAAGATATTAAATATTTAAAGCTTTTAAATAAAATTTAACTATAAGCATTCATCCTTAAATAATTTATATTCTAAGATATTTGCTATGTTCATATATTTCATATGCTTAATGAATTTAAACACATAGTAATTTCTTGATAACTTTCACAGGACTTTTTTAAATCGGGATAGCATAGAGGAAATTCTTTAGGCTATTATAAGAAATCAAAATTAAAATATAAAGTAGGAAAACTATGTGGTGATTTGGATGCTTTTGGTAAGTAATCCAGTTATCCAATCTTGAATCTCTCCTTCTTCCTCTTCTTACTCCTCTTTCTTCTCCTTCTTTGGCATAACTTTTTTTTTTTTTAAGATTTTATTTATTTATTTGACAGAGAGAGAGACAGCGAGAGAGGGAACACAAGCAGGGGGAGTGGTAGAGGGAGAAGCAGGCTCTCCACCGAGCAGGGAGCCCGATGCGGGGCTCAATCCCAGGACCCTGGGATCATGACCTGAGCCGAAGGCAGATGCTTAAAGACTGAGCCACCCAGGCGCCCCTGGCATAACTTTTTAATGTATGAATTAGGAAAAAAAAACACTTATAGTTTTCATGACAAGTGAAATGACGCAATCTCTGTAATTGGTAAATTAAAAATAATACCAAGAAGTATTTTGTTTTAGATGCTACAATAACCTTAGGTATCTACTTTTTGGGAGATGTTCTGCATTGTGACAAAAAAGTCTATTTTTGTTTGCCAAACCTTACAGTGTATTTGGCTCAAAAATGTATACTCTCAGAGAAAAAGAGAAATAAATTGAAGAGAAATAACAGCCTCATTAATCAAAGTAAAACATATTTAAAACCTAGTGAATAAAATTATTTAAATGAAATGTTCTAAAGGACTTGGTACTCATTCTGGCTAGAAACCTCAGCAGGTATCTGTAAGGGCAAAGTCCATCAGGGCAGAGACGATAAGCAAGCATTTACCCCCATTCTTATATGATATCCAGGAACTTGGGGTTGTTGCATGAAATACATAAATGAGGTTTCAAAATGTTTTTTTAGATGGGAAGGAAGAGGAAGAATCTATCCAAGTGCTTGTTTCTTCCATGGGGTGAGGAGCAAGTCATTTGTATTTTGGGGGAAAGGGATAAAATGAAGTATAATGAAGACTTCTGTAATGGCACCAAAAAGAGCATGATCTGATTGTCCAGACTCTAAAGCTATAAAAGGGAGGGACTAATCCATGGTAAATATAAGTCATGGTTCTTTGACTCAGAAGAAAAGAGAAACACCACATATCTGATCATGATTATTGAGACTTAAACTATCCAACAGTAACATTAAGTAGGGTGAAAGAGATATCAAGATGTTCATCAATAAAATATTTTCCAAAGTTCTCTGATGCCAGATAGGTATTTCAGAGGCAGCATGTACATTATAAAGTGGAAGAGAAATTCCACAGATCTAATTTACACTATTAGTTACATCCTTGGTTAGGGCCGAAGCAGCATCATGGAAACTGTTCATCAAAGATGCACCCTCATGGGTTATATCCTAGGAAGAGGAAGATGTTTTCCTAGGCAATGCAGTGTTTCCATATGAATGGGTGGGGGGAAGGAGCTGGAAGATTTGTATACAATAACTACATCACTTTTTGGCATTTTTCTTCAATTATGAACAAAACAATTGGACCTTACTGTCTGTTATATTAATGATATGGAATGGAATACTCCAGAGTATGTACCAAAAAGAAAAAGATTGGTCATTGTTCATTGCAGAGCTCTTTTTCTAGATATTTCAAATGTTCCCCTTGGAATAAAGGGAGGTCTTTATTCAGTGTTTAGATCTCTTCTGGGTACATATCTCAGAACAAACATTAGAATTGGGTTGAGCTTTAATAAATGATGGCATGGCTACTCAAAGTGAGTGGACCAAAAAAGGCATTGTGACAACATTCATCAAAGAAACATCAAATGGCACAGATCAATGGCCATTGTGTGATTCCAAATACCTCCAGATAGTTCTTAAGAAATGACCATGTAACATATCTCAAGTACATCTAGAAGAGAAGAATGTTATTATTGGATTCCTCAGGAGTGGAGGACAGGACTCCCTGATACTCAGATATAGCCTTTACACTGTGTCAGGGTTCCAGTTCATCAATGAGGTAACAGAGGGTAATTTAACAGAGATATAGATTTGTTTACTCTCCCCAAACACTCAAACAGATCAGAAAAAAATCCATTTGCACTTTTTTTTTTCATTTCTTCTGGGCTCATAGTAGTAAGAACAAAGTGAAGAACAAAAAGATTGAAGGAGACACTATCTTTAAATGTTCACTCTGTAAAAGGAAGATCTTTTTCAGCTTTTTCATTATTCAAAAATTCTTCACTAAATACTTGCTTTTGAGTATGTTCTTCAGATAGAAGTTCCTTACATCATATGTTCTGAGTACTGTACTTTTCCATCTCCTTGAAGGCTGGGTTCTTTTTCTGACTTCATTTGAATCTTAATTCTTTTTTTTTTTTTTAAGATTTTATTTATTTATTTGACAGATAGAGAGAGAGCACAAGTAGGCGGAGTGGCAGGCACAGGGAGAGGGAGAAACAGGCTCCCCGCGGAGCAGGGAGCCCGATGCGGGGCTGATCCCAGGACCCTGGGACCATGACCTGAGCCGAAGGCAGCCACTCAACCGACTGAGCCACCTAGGTGCCCCAGAATCTTAATTCTTTATAATGAATTATCACAATTAACTAGTTGCCACTGCTATGACACAGTGATATTCCATACACAGTATATGTTGATGTTTTTATCAAATATATTTTATTATCTATTTATTAGTGGTGTATTTTTTTCTTTCCTTCATTGTGCTGAAGTAACTGAGAATGGAAATTATACTCTGGAATGTGTATATCTATAGCTATTGCAGTTGAAATAATGCTTCTTTTATTCTTTATTTCCAAAATTATACATAGTTCTTGTTCTTCTATCCATTATACAAATAAGCAATTTATAGTTTTATGTAGTATAAGAGAAAATAGAAAGAATTTTCATTCATTTATGGGGAATTCATAATTTCCCCATTTCTCTAACATTTCCTAATCAAATCCTAGTGTAATTCTTTTTTTTCTTTTTTTTTAATTTAAATTCAACTAGTGTTATTTTTATAACCAAGTAAGATTAATAAGGATACAGAAACATTATGCCCCTGTTTAAGTTTACAAAAACCATTAGTGATAGCAATCGATGAAATGCCAACAACTTATATAACTTTGCTCACACTATATATTTGCTCTTTTTTAGATGTCAAACCAGTTTCCCTATAGTTACTTAACTGCACTAAACATGTTTCTTATTTTAAAATGTCTTTGACAAATAATAAGGTAACAATAGACAACATTGAATATTAGTCCCTTTTAATAAAGATCTTGTTTGTTTCCTTTCTTCAATTTTATTTTTTTATATAATTATGTTTTTGGAGTATAGTTGACAAGCAATGTTATATTATATATTATTATAGATTATATTATATATTATATATTAGTTTTAGATAGTAAAAATAGTGATTCAACAAATCTATATGTGTGCTATGTTCACAAGTGTAGCTACCATCTGTCACCATACAGCGCTATGACAATACAACTGACTATTTTCCCTATGCTGTACTTTCATACTCGTAACTTATTCATTCCATAACTGGAGGCCTGTATCTCCCACTTTTCTTCACCACTCTTACACATCCCCCTACCTCCTTCCCCTCTGGCAGCCATCACTTTGTTCTCTATATTTTATTCTTTAAATCAGTGGTCAGCAAACTATTTTAAATCAGTGGTCAGCAAAATCCAGCCAACAGCCTGATTTTGTACAACTCACAAGCTGAGTGGTTTTTACATTTCCTTTAATAATTTTTAAAAAATAAAAAAGGATATGTTATGCCACATGAAAATTATACAAAATCCAAATTTCACTGTCCAAAAAATTTTATTGGAACAGAGGCATAAACAACCACTTACATATTGTCTCTGTTCTTGTGCTACAACATTAGAGTGGAGTAGTCATGAAAGCGACTGTGTGGCCCTCAAAGCCAAAAATATTTACCCTCTAGCTCTTTACCTAAAATATCTTCTGAGCCCAGTTTAAGCCTGTTCTGACTCATGTAGGTAAAGAGGATATAGATAGGATTGATTAGTCTCATAACTAGCAAAGATGAAAGCAATTAAAAGGATTTTAAGTTGGAGCAACAAAAAGCCGGCAAGAAAAGTTTCCACTAGTTGAATTGTTTCCTTTGATTGAACAATAATTTGTTCCACTGTGTTGAATTACTGTAAGACGATCATGGTTTTGCTCACAGTTAATTGTGTAACCCAGACCATTTAGCTGGAACTAGACATACCAAAGACCAAATACTTTCTGTTTATAGGTTTGGGTTTATTCTTTTTAGTGTGGAAAAAGGGTTAAAATATTCTGTATTTTATACATGCTCAACTTAACATCATTGTGAACCATAAGGTCAGGAGATAGAAAGAATGTAATTCTCAATCAGAGCCATTCCTATTGCTATGCTTTTGGGGATCATACGCTATGTACTCCCATTGGCTCAAGGCTGATAAGTTTTGTAAATATGCTGAGAGCAGACTCACTCCTCTACTATGGCTTTGGTAATGGCATTTAGTAGTTCTTTCTCACATGTTTTTTTGGATGACTGCCCAGCATCCAGTCGGTGGGGTCACTGCACTTCCCGAGCATGGAGACAAAAGGGAATGCCTGGAATAGCTACATCTAGCATGGATTCTTCTCATATTGGCAAAGCAGTAAAAGATAAAGCATGTGGACATTTTTTTTTTCTCTTTTCTACTTAATAGTATTGTGACTCCAGGGCGCCTAGGTGGCTCAGTCGTTAAGCGTCTGCCTTCGGCTCAGGTCATGATCCCAGGGTCCTGGGATCGAGTCCCACATCCGGCTCCTTGTTTGGCGGGAAGCCTGCTTCTCCCTCTCCCACTCCCCGTGCTTGTGTTCCTGCTCTCACTATCTCTCTGTCAAATTGATAAATAAAATCTTAAAAAAAAAATAGTATTGTGACTCTGGGAAATTTATTTTTTGGGTTTCATGTCCTATTATCTTTAAAATGTGGAAAATACTGAGCAGGATCAAGAAAGGAGAGTTATATTTAATATGTCCAGCACATAATATTGTGGCTATTTCTCTTATAAAACTGAAGTGCTGGAAATGTAGCAGAATAAAAATCTGTGTCTTTATCTATATGAAAAAAAAAGTTTTATCACATTGCAGTAGAAAATAACATATTTTTTGTTATTGAATTTGCCACAAATATCTATGCAAGATAAAAGTGAACTCAAGCTCTAAGTCAGATTTCCTGTGTTGAAATCCTCCTCTAACACTTTGTAGGTGTTTTAATGTCGACAAGTTCCTTCACAGAGTTGAGCATCTTTTTTTTTTTTCTTTTGCATTTATAAAGCTGGGAAAATATCATCCAACACATACATTTGTTGAGAGAATTAAAATACTACATCGAAAGTGAAATAAGTGCTCCACAAATGTGAACTATATTAATACAAAAGTAGCAAAACATTTAACAACTTCATTAGACAATTAGATTTCAATTTTTGTTAAGTGTGTTAACTACTTGAGGTGAAAACATAGCAATTTATTCAGAAAAATTCTGGCTCACTGCAAGCATACAGGCATTCATCAAGTACCTGATCTCTCAGTCTTGCATTAATACTGTGGGTATGTGCAAGCCTCAGTAGAAACCATGATCTTTTTCAGAACCTAAAAGGTCCCTTCCAGACAGCACACTCTTTGCAGTTTTGAGATACACCATTCTGACCAAATCTGTTCTTGCCTTGCTACACCTTTGGCTTTCTGAACACTGAATCACTTCTTTGCTTCCGGTCTGTTTGGTACTTGTGGTACTTTGGTATTTTTCTCAACTAGAGAGTCTCTCTCCCAATTTTTTACCAATGCCTTTACAAGTTATCCAGACTCACTTTTCTGTGGTTGAGATTTACTAGGTGGATAAACCATCTGGCTAACTTGAGCTTTCACACGACATCTAACTTATGATTTATCTTTGTACTCTAACACTCTATCAGATTTAAGTTTGTATATGGCTGTTAAATTTCTTTGTAAACAAATTCCCTATTATAAAGATAATAAAGACTCAACAAAGATCAAAGGCCAGATACCATACTTACCACAATACATATATACACATTACATTAAAATAAGGAATCAATCAAAATATTAGAAATTAAAAATACTTTATACTTGGGAAAAGAAACATATCTATATAATATTTGGAACACAAAGGAATTATAATGGAATTCAGAATATATTTATAACTGTGGCCAAAAAAACACAACATAAAAATTTAAAAAGGCTGCTAAGACAAGAATTTAGGTAATATTTACTAGAACAAATCCATTACAAAATACTACACTTGATCTTAGCCAAAAGGCTGAGAAGCGATTCCATTACAAAATAAATATAATTTGTTCTACTAGTTCTCCTGCATTGTCTTCTATAGAGTTTACTGATAGTCCCACATCGAAGATTTGGCGATGGATTTACTTAAACTGGAGAAGGGATAATAGTTCATGCAGGGGCATGAACAGACCTGAGCACCTCAAATGAGGATCATTGCTTCACATCTGCTTGGCCTGATCTGATCGAGGCCTCATCTGATTTCAGCCTTAGCTTTAGAAAACAGTGTGGCCTTTGTCCTATTTGGAGCTTACATTGCCTCACTTCAAATATGTGCCGAGCATCTCTTGCCCACAACCTGAGGATTTTGTGCTTCCAGACATGGATACCTGCTGGAGCTCACTTGACATTCACATATTTTTAAACTGGTACTAAGAGGGCTTAATTTCCCCCTCACCTGCTCCTGGGCAATCCTTAATCAGTAAGAGTTAAGAGCCAATAGATAAATGATTCTCCCTCTCATTGCTCAGCAGACAATTCTGAAATGCATTTTGTAAGGGTACTCAGACGTTCCCAGTAGGATTGTACACCATTACCCACAGTGGTAGCCAACTTTATAATAATCCTTTATTGGCTTTTCCTAATTGCCTTTTCCTCCTTTCCTATTTCACTCTCCCTACTTATTCATGCCTGCTGCCTGTCATTGACTTCCTAATAAATTCCCCTCAGGTGAGCTCTTGCCTCAAGCTCTGATTTTGTGGAATCCAGACTTGGTTCATGGTATCTGACCATTTTGTTCAGCAGTGTGCTGGCATTGCAATTAGGCAATTATGAATAGAAACAACTCTGTCTTTACTGTTAAGATTTGTGTTATTTAGTTTTGATGTCATCATTTAACCTTATTCAAGTTGTATAAAGTATAAACAAAATAGTCACAATAACTATTTCAGTTAATACATGATCCAGGTATATTTCACTCATAAATCTATTTCTTTCAAGCAGAGGTAATTTTTCTTTTTATGAAATCCATTATCTCCTGCTTCATATTTATACATTAAATTTTACTTCTAATTTTTGTCTTCTTTTACCAGATACTGTTTCCTATATTTTTAATAAGAGAAAAAATTATATTTAATGATATTCTGTTTTTTAATTTTATGGTTTGTTTGTTTTTTTTTTTTCCACTACACACAACACTCTCCTAATGCTCTCACACAAGCTTTGCTTCTTTTCTCTTTCAGGTCTTTAAAATTGTCTTTGATGTGTTTTCTTTTAAGCAACACTTCAAACCTAAGAATAATATTGGCCATATACATGGGAAATACTTTTAGAAAAGTTGGACTTTACTTTCTTTTGGAGAATGTCAAGTTAAACTTCACATTTACAAATACTTTCTGTTTATAGACACAAAACAAAATTAAAATTGATTTTCTCTTTTTGGCAATAGTTAGAAATGTTATAGAGCTGTATTTTCCTGTCCAAAGTATTTCCCCTTATATATTATACCAGGACTTCAATAGCTACAACAGCAAACATGGTAAAAAATTAGTCTTTCAAATGTTCACAAAGTTCACAATTTGCTTTTAATCCAGATACAGATATTATGTACACAGCCCCCTACAAATATTACAAATTCAGTAAAACAAATCAAAAACATATATTTCAGATCAAAGAGTATTTTAAAAAGACAACTGGATTAACATAGAGTCTTACTGTATCAGAATTCCCTATTGTTGAAAAGTTGACTGTGCTTCAGGTATAGAATGTTCTCTCTCTACTCACCCACTTGACAAATACCTATGTGTAACTCTGTCTCCACTCAGACAGACTGAAAAACCTCTTTCACTTTCTCAGTATGAGTCTTAGTGCTTTATTTTTATTTTTTACGTTTCTATTGAAATTTGCAAATAGTTCCAGTAGAGCAATCCCCATAGACTATATATTCTAAAATATCTAAGTGTCTTATCTTTGCCTTACACACTGTCCAGTCATGGCTCACATACTCAGTATCTCTCACTTAGAATATCACGACTGTATTACATTATTTTCTCTGCCACTTAGTAGTCGCCAAGTTTTATTTTTCTGAGTCCTCTCAAAAACAAAAAACAAAATCTCCAAATGGAGATATTTACCTTGCACGGTTTTCATGAAGATTAAAAGAAATGACACTTATTAAGTGGTTGGCATACTGTCTGACACATTCTAGGCAGTGAAATATGGTTGGTTTTGTTATTATTTAGTGTTCTCTTCCACTTATAAAATCCAAACTCTTTACCATGTACAACAGACCCTGGGAAGTTTGCCATTATCTGCCTGCTCAGATTTGTTTTCTACCGTTAGCCTTTTACTTGCTACATCCTAGCCACTGTGCCTTACGTATAGTTTCCCAAGCAAGCTGTGTTGCTAGATGCTTCAATTTTTTGTCCACCTATACTCACATGCACTGAAGGCCTTGGATTTCACAGAGCTCAGATTACATATTAGTTAATCACTGCAACTTTCCTTGAACATTTCTGGCGTTCTCCCATTATACTTTATCTTACTTTTTCCGTTTTGCTATCACTATACCCTCTAAATTCAAAAACCCAATTAAAACCTATTATCTCCTCCAGTAAATCTCTGATAGTGGGAATAATATTTATGATTTTTTTAGTTCTCCTGGGAGAGAAAAGATCAAAGAGAGCCATGGAAATATATATGTTACATCATAATTTTAAATTGGAAAAAAAATTCCTCTTGGGGAAAAGAAATGGAGACATTGTAAATTCCAAAATTTAAATAAAAAGAAATCTTTTTCCTAATTTATTTTAGCTTATTTAAAGGTCTTTGAATTTCTTAAAATCTAACAAATTATTAGACCCTGGTGACATGGAGATGTGTCTGTGATGGTTATTTGACAGCAACATAAAAACACTTTCCCAGAAAAGAAAAACCTGAAACAGCTGATATCTATCCTCTGTGCCACCATATTTGACAGCATGAAATACTTTATACAATTTATACGTAGGAAGAAAAAACACCCTTTTAGAATCATTCGTCAAATGCTTAAAAGCAAAATAAATTAAAGATTTGAGGTTATAGTGTAGTCATAAAATGTGCTACAGGAAATGTCTAAAGGATTATTTTTCACACAATAAAAATTAACCAAAAACCTAAGGGAAGGTCGATTAAGAAAAAGACAAGTATTTGGTAAATGGTATAAAAATAATTAAAAATAGTCTATGTCATTTTCTGTTCGACAAAGCAGAGAAAAGTCTGCAATACTATTTAAACATTCCCAAATTTTTTGGAGAGCCACTAAACAGCTTAATAAAGCAGCCCTGAAAGAAAAGGCACATGATTACAGCCTTTTTTTTTTTTTTTTTGTAACTCTTCAGTCAAGGATACATGATTTGGGGATTAGTAAGTAACAAATATTATACTTCACATAAACTAGTGTCCATGAGTGTTCATTCACAGGAGTAAAATATTGGTACCTATCTTATGTGCTTTGAAATAAACTATCTTTGGCGGAAATCTAGGGGGCAAAGTACATTTGCAGAACATAGTCTACCAATTCAAGCTAAATTAGCACAAGAATCTCAGAAGCTTTAAGCTATCTGTGGCAGACCAGGGAATGTGCTGTTCAGAGGCATCTTCAAAAAAGGACTACTACCCAGTTGTAAGGATTGGGGCTGGTGGGATCTTTGCTTCCTCATGTTCTACATCAATTTTCAAGCCAATGCCATGTTATTTGTGGATCCTGTTCCCAGCCTATGACTCAGCCAAGGTGTTAGGAATTGAGGAGGCCACTGCCCTTCCTGTGAATGACCTGCCAGCCACGACTAAGCAAGACCCACTGGGGGGACTCCTTTAACAACCAACCATTTCTCCAGAGCTCAGCATTAACTGACAGAAACTTTTGTCAGACCGGCACTGCAGCCTTATCGCTCGCCTACTTAATCCCCATTTGCCCTTTTCCTTGTGCAAGTATTACTCTTCCAATACATGTGTTGTACTCCTAATTACATCTCAGCATCTGATTCCTGGAGATGCAAAACTGACATATATTCTTACCAGGAGTAGTCTGAGGAAGCAGATATAAAAAGCAGTTTGAGGACTAGATCACTGAGTGTTCCGTCAGTACTAAGGATCCCATCCTTGGGACTAGATTTTTTTTATGCAGCTCCAGCCACAAAGTGGTAGCCAATTGTTAAAGGTTTAATTGGATGTAAAGTGGTATGGCATAATAGTAGAGGGAAAACACTAGCCCATCTGACAGTTCAGAGATGTGAAATATACAGGGGAAATGATAAATAGGAGGACAATGATTGTACTAAGTTGCAGGAAGATAATGAAGAACTTAGGGCAATTATCACACAATTGAAAACCAATTAGTAGAGCCAGAGAGTAGCTCTGAAGCTTGAGCAGTTTACAAAAAATCCCTCATCTCATATAGAGAGAAGGCAGGAAGAGCTGAACATCAACTCCAGGGTTTGATTATCAGAATATCCGAATTTCCAAGGCAGTTGAGTGTTCAAAGTTGTTGTGTTAGAGCAAAGTCAGGGAGCTAATTGTGAAAACCTGGGAAGCTGACAAAAGACATGGGAATATGTGGGTGGATGCTCTGTGTTGTATATTGGTTTTATATGATTTCAAATCCATCGATTTATGACAAAAATGAAATTTTTTTTATTTTTTTAAAAACTTTTTGTTGTTGTTGTTAAGATTTTATTTATTTATTTGACAGAGAGAGACAGCGAGAGAGGGAACACAAGCAGAGGGATTGGGAGACGGAGAAGCAGGCTTCCCGCGGAGCAGGGAGCCTGATGCGGGGCTCGATCCCAGGACCCAGGGACCATGACCTGAGCTGAAGGCAGACGCTTAAGGACTATTTGGTCATGATCCCAGGGTCCTGGAATCGAGCCCTGAGTTGGGCTGTCTGCTCTGTGGGAGCCTGCTTCTCCCTCATATTCTTTTTTTTAAGACTTTTTATTTTTTTATTTGACAGAGAGAGAGAGTACAAGCAGGGGAGCAGCAGGCAGAGGCAGAGGGAGAGGGAGAAGCAGGCTCTCCACTCAGCAGGGAGGACCCCGGGATCATGACCTGAGCTGAAGGCAGACGCTTAACCGACTGAGCCACGCAGGTGCCCCGAAATTGTTTTTAAAAGTAAAGATGTTTTTGGGGGCGGAGCAAGATGGCGGAGGAGTAGGAGACCTGGATTTCATCTCCTCTCAGGAATTCAGCTGGATAGGGATCAAACCATTCTGAACAGCTACAAACTCAACAGGAGATCGAAGAAAAGAATAGCAACAACTCTCTGAACAGAAAAGCGACCACTTTCTGGAAGGTAGGATGTGCAGAGAAGTGAATCCGAGGCGATATTCGGGAGGATAGACGGCGGGGGAGGGGCCTCCGTCAGCCGCTTCTGCCAAGTGATAGAGCCGCGGAGCACAAAATCGGAACTTTTAGAAGTCTGCTCCGCTAAGGGACGTCACTCTGGTGGCTAAGCAGGGGGTGGAACCCTCGTGGGACAGTGTGGTCTCAGGACCCTCGGGGTCACAGAAAGACCGGGGGTGCCTGAGTGCGGCAGGGCTCCCAGGTATCGGAGCGGGGAAGCCGGCTGCAGAGACAGAGCCCAGGCGCGGGCTCTCAGCTCGGGGTTGCCATAAACCGTGATCCACGGCACAGTCGGGCCACTGCTCCTCCAGCAGGGACCCAACAAGCGGCAGATCCGGGGAGACTCACCTTCTTCCCTCGGGAGGAGAGGTGCGGGAGTGCACCACGGGGATCTGCTGGGTTTGGAGACTCCACCCGGGGTCGGGTGCCGGAGATAGAAACACGCGGTCACAGGCCGGGTGAGCACGGAGTGCGGCCGGAGACCGGGGAGACGGGAGTGACTGACTGCTTTTCTCTGGGGGCTCACTGAGGAGCGGGGCCCTGAGTTTTCGGCTCCTCTGGGGCGGAGACTGGGAGGCCGCCATTTTCACTCTCCACCTCCAAAGCTGTACGGAAAGCTTGCAGGGAACAAAAGCTCCGGAGAGCAAACCCAAGCAGATTACTCAGCCCGGACCGGCAAGGGCGGGGCAATTCTGCCTCCGGCAAAGACATTTGGGAACCACGGCAACAGGCCCCTCCCCCAGAAGATCAGCGAGAACAGCCAGCCAAGACCAGGTTTACCGATCAGTGAGAACGGCAGAACTCCAGCGCTAGGGGAATACTGCACATAGAATTCATGGCTTTTTTACCATGATTCTTTAGTCTTTCAAAGTAAATTATTTTTTTAACTGTCTTTTTTTCTTTTTTCTTTTTTTCTTTTTTTTTGAATTTTTCTTTTTCCCTTTTTCAACCAACATCTTATCAATCCCTTTTTTAAAAAAAACATTTTTATTTTTCATTTTTAGAGTCATATTCTATCCCTTCATAGTAGTTACCCATATTTTTGGCATATATATATAAGTTGTTCTCACTTTAAAATTTTGAGATAGTTTCTTCTAACAGATCAAAATATACTCTAAATCTCTAGTGTATGGTTTTTTTCTACTCCCCTGCCTGATCACATTCTCTCTCTTTTTTCTTTTTTTTTTTTAAATCCTCTTCTTTCTTTTTTCAAACAACTTATCAATTCCTTTTATAAAATTTTTTATAATTTCCATCTTTACAGTCATATTCCATCCCTTCATCATATCAACCCTTATTTTTGTACATATATAAGTTTTTCTTTCTTTAAAATTTGGGGAGGCACTTTCTTTTAACAGACCAAAATACACCCAAAATCTAGTGTGTGGCACTGATCTATAAACCAGCCTGATCATATTTGATCACATTCTGTTTTTGTTTTGTTTTGTTTTGTTCTGTTTTTGTTTGTTTTTATCTTTATCTTTTTCTTTTTTCTTTTTTTCTTTCTTTTTCTTTTTTCTCTCTTTCCTTTTCTTTTCCCACTGCTTCAGGTCTTTCCTGATTTGTTTAGAGTATATTTTCTGGGGACGTTGTTACCCTGCTAGCATTTTGTTCTCTCATTAATCTATTCTCCTCTGCACAAAATGACAAGACGGAAAAAATCACCTCAACAAAAAGAACAAGAGGTAGTACTGACTGCCAGGGACCTACTCAATACGGACATTAGTACGATGTCAGATCTAGAGTTCAGAATCATCACTTTAAAGATACTAGCTGGGCTTGAAAAAAGCATGGAAGTTATTAGAGAAACCCTTTCTGGAGAAGTAAAAGAACTAAAATCTAACCAAGTAGAAATCAAAATGGCTATTAATGAGGTACAATCAAATATGGGGGTGCTAACTGCTAGGATAAATGAGGCAGAAGAAAGAATCAGTGAGATAGAAGACCAAATGATGGAAAATAAAGAAGCTGAGAAAAAGAGAGATAAACAACTACTGGATCACGAGGGCAGAATTCGAGAGATAAACGATACCATAAGACGAAACAACATTAGAATAATTGGGATCCCAGAAGAAGAAAGAGAGAGAGGGGCAGAAGGTATAATGGAGCAAATTATAGCAGAGAACTTCCCTAATTTGGGGAAGGAAACAGGCATCAAAATCCAGGAAGCACAGAGAACCCCTCTCAAAATCAATAAAAATAAGTCAACACGCCGACATCTAATAGTAAAACTTATGAGTCTCAGAGACAAAGAGAAAATCCTGAAAGCAGCTCGGGAGAAGAGATATGTAACCTACAATGGTAGAAACATTAGATTGGCAACAGACTTATCCACAGAGACCTGGCAGGCCAGAAAGGACTGGCAGGACATATTCAGAGCACTAAATGAGAAAAATATGCAGCCAAGAATACTATATCCAGCTAGGCTGTCATTGAAAATTGAAGGAGAGATAAAAAGCTTCCAGGACAAACAAAAACTAAAGGAATTTGCAAACACGAAACCAGCCCTACAAGAAATCTTGAAAGGGGTCCTCTAAGCAAAGAGAGAGCCTAAAAGCAACATAGACCAGAAAGGAACACAAACAATATACAGTAACAGTCACTTTACAGGCAATACAATGGCACTAAATTCCTATCTTTCAATAGTTACCCTGAATGTAAATGGGCTAAATGCCCCAATCAAAAGACACAGGCTATCAGATTGGATTAAAAAAATAAGACCCATCGATATGCTGTCTGCAAGAGACTCATTTTAGACCCAAAGACACCCCCAGATTGAAAGTGAGGGGGTGGAAAACCATTTACCATGCTAATGGACACCAAAAGAAAGCTGGGGTGGCAATCCTTATATCAGACAAATTAGATTTTAAACCAAAGACTGTAATAAGAGATGAGGAAGGACACTATATCCTACTTAAAGGGTCTATCCAACAAGAAGATCTAACAATTGTAAATATCTATGCCCCTAACATGGGAGCAGCCGATTATATAAGGCAATTAATAACAAAAGCAAAGAAACACATCGACAACAATACAATAATAGTGGGGGACTTTAACAGCCCCCTCACTGAAATGGACAGATCATCTAAGCAAAAGATCAACAAGGAAATAAAGACTTTAAAGGACACACTGGACCAAATGGACTTCACAGACATATTCAGAACATTCCATCCCAAAGCAACGGAATACACATTCTTCTCTAGTGCCCATGGAACATTCTCCAGAATAGATCACATCCTAGGTCATAAATCAGGTCTCAACTGGTACCAAAAGATTGGGATCATTCCCTGCATATTTTCAGACCACAATGCTTTGAAACTAGAACTCAATCACAAGAGGAAAGTCGGAATGAACTCAAATACATGGAGGCTAAAGAGCATCCTACTGAAGAATGAATGGGTCAACCAGGAAATTAAAGAAGAATTAAAAAAATTCATGGAAAACAATGAAAATGAAAACACAACTATTCAAAATCTTTGGGATACAGCAAAGGCAGTCCTAAGAGGAAAGTATATAGCAATACAAGCCTTTCTCAAGAAACAAGAAAGGTCTCAAGGACACAACCTTAACCTACACCTAAAGGAGCTGGAGAAAGAACAGCAAATAAAGCCTAAACCCAGCAGGAGAAGAGAAATAATAAAGATCAGAGCAGAAATCAATGAAATAGAAACCAAAAGAACAGTAGAACAGATCAACGAAACTAGGAGCTGGTTCTTTGAAAGAATTAACAAGATTGATAAACCCCTGGCCAGACTTATCAAAAAGAAAAGAGAAATGACCCAAATCAACAAAATCGTGAATGAAAGAGGAGAAATCACAAGCAACACCAAAGAAATACAAACAATTATAAGAACATATTATGAGCAACTCTATGCCAGCAAATTAGATAACCTGGAAGAAATGGATGCATTCCTAGAGATGTATCAACTACCAAAACTGAACCAGGAAGAAATAGAAAACCTGAACAGACCTATAACCACTAAGGAAATTGAAGCAGTCATCAAAAATCTAGCAAAACACAAAAGCCCAGGGCCAGATGGCTTCCCAGGGGAATTCTACCAAACATTTCAAGAAGAATTAATACCTATTCTTCTGAAACTGTTCCAAAAAATAGAAATGGAAGGAAAACTTCCAAACTCATTTTATGAGGCCAGCATTACCTTGATCCCAAAACCAGACAAAGACCCCATCAAAAAGGAGAATTACAGACCAATATCCCTGATGAACATGGATACAAAAATTCTCACCAAAATACTAGCCAATAGGATCCAAGAGTACATTAAAAGGATTATTCACCACGACCAAGTGGGATTTATCCCTGGGCTGCAAGGTTGGTTCAACATCCGCAAATCAATCAACGTGATATAATACATTAACAAAAGAAAGAACAAGAATCATATGATCCTCTCAATAGATGCAGAAAAAGCATTTGACAAAGTACAGCATCCTTTCTTGATCAAAACTCTTCAGAGTATAGGGATAGAGGGTACATACCTCAATATCATAAAAGCCATCTATGAAAAACCTACAGCGAATATCATTCTCAATGGGGAAAAACTGAGAGCTTTCCCCCTAAGGTCAGGAACGCGGCAGGGATGTCCACTATCACCACTGCTATTCAACATAGTATTGGAAGTCCTAGCCACAGCAATCAGACAACAAAGAGAAATAAAAGGCATCCAAATCGGCAAAGAAGAAGTCAAACTCTCACTCTTTGCAGATGATATGATACTTTATGTGGAAAATCCCAAAGACTCCACCCCAAAACTGCTAGAACTCATACAGGAATTCAGTCAAGTGGCAGGATATAAAATCAATGCACAGAAGTCAGTGGCATTCCTATACACCAACAACAAGTCAGAAGAAAGAGAAATTAAGGAGTTGATCCCATTTACAATTGCACCGAAAACCATAAGATACCTAGGAATAAATCTAACCAAAGAGGCAAAGGATCTGTACTCAGAAAACTATAAAATACTCATGAAAGAAATTGAGGAAGACACAAAGAAATGGAAAAACATTCCATGCTCATGGATTGGAAGAACAAATATTGTGAAGATGTCAATCCTACCTAGAGCAATCAACACATTCAATGCAATCCCCATCAAAATACCATCCACTTTTTTCAAAGAAATGGAACAAATAATCCTAAAATTTGTATGGAACCAGAAAAGACCCCGCATAGCCAGAGGAATGTTGAAAAAGAAAAGCAAAGCTGGCGGCATCACAATTCCGGACTTCCAGCTCTACTACAAAGCTGTCATCATCAAGACAGTATGGTACTGGCACAAAAACAGACACATAGATCAATGGAACAGAATAGAGAGCCCAGAAATGGACCCTCAACTATATGGTCAACTAATCTTTGACAAAGCAGGAAAGAATGTCCAATGGAAAAAAGACAGTCTCTTCAACAAATGGTGTTGGGAAAATTGGATAGCCACATGCAGAAGAATGAAACTGGACCATTTCCTTACACCACACACAAAAATAGACTCCAAATGGTTGAAAGACCTCAATGTGAGACAGGAGTCCATCAAAATCCTAAAGGAGAACACTGGCAGCAACCTCTTCGACCTCAGCCGCAGGAACTTCTTCCTAGAAACATCGCCAAAGGCAAGGGAAGCAAGGGCAAAAATGAACTATTGGGACTTCATCAAGATAAAAAGCTTTTGCACCACAAAAGAAACAGTCAACAAAACCAAAAGACAACTGACAGAATGGGAGAAGATATTTGCAAATGACATATCAGATAAAGGGCTAGTATCCAAAATCTATAAAGAACTCATCAAACTCAACCCCAAAAGAACAAAGAATCCAATCAAGAAATGGGCAGAAGACATGAACAGACATTTTTCCGAAGAAGACATCCAAATGGCCAACAGACACATGAAAAAGTGCTCAATATCGCTCGGCATCAGGGAAATCCAAATCAAAACCTCAATGAGATACCACCTCACACCAGTCAGAATGGCTAAAATTAACAAGTCAGGAAATGACAGATGTTGGTGGGGATGCGGAGAAAGGGGAACCCTCCTACACTGTTGGTGGGAATGCAAGCTGGTGCAGCCACTCTGGAAAATAGGATGGAGGTTCCTCAAAAAGTTGAAAATAGAGCTATCATATGATCCAGCAATTGCACTACTGGGTATTTACCCCAAAGATACAAAAGTAGGGACCCAAAAGGGTACGTGCACCCCGATGTTTATAGCAGCAATGTCCACAATAACCAAACTGTGGAAAGAGCCAAGATGTCCATCAACAGATGAATGGATAAAGAAGATTTGGTATATATATACAATGGAATATTATGCAGCCATCAAAAGGAATGAGATCTTGCCATTTGCAATGACGTGGATGGAACTGGAGGGTATTATGCTGAGCGAAATAAGTCAAACAGAGAAAGACATGTATCATATGACCTCACTGATATGAGGAATTCTTAATTTCAGGAAACAAACTGAGGGTTGCTGGAGTGGGGGGTGGGGCGGGAGGGATGGGGTGACTGGGTGATGGACCCTGGGGATGGTATGTGCTCTGGTAAGCGCTGTGAATTGTGCAAGACTGTTGAATCTCAGATCTGTACCTCTGAAACAAATAATGCAATATATGTTAAGAAAGAAAAAAAGAAGAAGAAGAATGTAGCAGGAGGGGAAGAATGAAGGGGGGGAAATTGGAGCGGGAGAAGAACCATGATTGACGATGGACTCTGAAAAACAAACTGAGGGTTCTAGAGGGGAGGGGGATGGGAGGATGGGTTAGCCTGGTGATGGGTATTGAGGAGGGCACGTTCTGCATGGAGCACTGGGTGTTATGCACAAACAATGAATCATGGAACACTATATCTAAAACTAATGATGTAATGTATGGGGATTAACATAACAATAAAAAAATTAAAAAAAAAATAAATAAATAAAGGTAAAGATGTTTTTCTGTAAGAGTGAAGTAAGCTGTGCCAGGATGTCATCATATCTGTTGTCATTGATAAATGCTCAGTAGCTCAGCTGCTGAGGAGCCCCTCAGGAGACTTATGAATAAGAACACATAAATGACAGTGGAAAGGGACATTTAAACTATAAATACTGAGAGTTTGTATGGGTTATCAGTGTTCTGTCTGCAAGACTATCCTTTGCAGATTTAAATAGTTCTGCCAAGAATTGCAGACCTATATTCTTTCAGGAGGCTCTACAGCACAGTTGTTTCCTTACTTTTCCCAGCTTCTGGAAGCTGACTCAATCCTTGGCTCATGGTTCCTTCCTCCACCTTCAGAAAGCATCACTAACCTTTGCTTTAGGTGCCACAGCTTCTCCAAATCTAACCCTCCTGTCTCCGTCTAAGAAGGATGATTGTGGTTTCATTGGGCCCACTTGGATAATCCAGGATAATCACCTCATCCAAAATTATTAATTAAATGTCATCTATAAAGTTCCTTTTTCCAAGTAAGGTAACATACATATTTACAGGTTTCAGAGATTAGGGTATGGACATCTTTGAGGGTGGGGCATTATTCTGACTACCACAAAATTAAATTCACTTTACCCTGTTATTGATTTTCAAGATGTTGCTGCTTTTGCTGCATCTCACAAATTTTGATAAGTTGTGTTTTCATATTCATTTAGTCTAAAATGTTTTTAAATTTTGCTTGAGATTTCTTTTTCAACTTATATGTCATGTAGAAGTATGTTGTTAATCTCCACGTATTTCAGGATTTTCCAATTATCTTTCTGTTACTGATTTTTATGTTCAATTCCATTGTGGTCTGAAAGCAGACATTGCATGATTTCTATTTTTAAAAATTTCAAAAGGCATGTTTTATGGCCGAGAATGTGGTCTAGATTGGTAGTTATTTCATGTGCACTTGAGAAGAATGTTTATTCTGTGGTTGTTGGACAAAGTAGCATATAGATGTTAATTGATGGTGTTGTGAAGTTCAACTATGTTCTTATTAATTTTCTCCCTGCTAGCTCTGTCCACCTGTGAGAAAGGGGTATGGAAGTCTCCAAATATGATTACAGATTCATCTATTTCTCCTTGAATTTCTATCAGTTTTAGTCTCTCATAGTTTGATGCTCTGTTGTTTTGCACATACATGTTAAGAACTGTTAGGTCTTCTTGGAAAATTGACCCTTTTATCATTACATAATGCCCTTCTTTATTTCTGATAACTTTCCTTGCTTTAAAGTCTGATATGTCTGAAATTAATTAATTAACAGAAGAACCAGGGTAGCATAGGGTGATACTGCATCCATTATTCCTCAAAAGATCTCATTATTTCTGTAGTCCTACAGAAGAGGTTTTTTGGGGGTGGGGGAAATGTCCATAGGCTCACTGGGGAAAGACTGGAGTTATGGGCAGTGAAGTGTCTTTCATCGAAGGGTCTTGTCCTCTATATTATTATGTTCTCACATTTTAAGGAAATGGCTCAGATCTGTAAACTGGATCAAAGGTCATGATTTTACAATGTAATCACTAAGCTCAGCCTTTTGTTCACCAGATCTTGACCCTTTCTGGTTACATAAGTCAAGCAAAATCACCATTGGTGGCAATTTTCATTGCCTTTGGAATACTATGGTCTATTAGCCACTATCATAGATCTTTGTGATTCAGTGCTTTTTGTTCACAATTACAGTAGGGAATGCCCTTCATGAGGAGTATATCCACCTTTCTTCACTGGTGTTGCCATGGGGCCTCTGCTACTCTAGAGTCCTATCATCACTCATTACAATAGAGAGCTTATCTCCCTTAAAAATCTCTCCTAGTTACAGTCAATCCTGATCTACAGTAGACCGATATCACTGTCTTAATTATTTTTCCTTCCCTATCCACCAATAAGCCATTCCTTATTCCTTTAATGAATGCAATGCATGCATCCCCCAGGGAAACAGTCAGCTAGTGAGTTAATTTAAGACATGACCTATGCTGATAGGACATCAGATACCCAATAGGCATGTACATGCAGATTTGGATCTCACACAAAGTAGTAGTCTATTTCATCCTCCTTTGTAACTAAGCTACTCTAAAGTCCTGGGTGTGAGTTTCAGACCAGTCTGTCTCCAACTGTAGGAGCTTTTCAGTAGCTTCTATAGGTGCTTTCTGGTTTTCACCTCATGCCTGAATTGGTAGGTGGCTAATTTGAGTCTATCATTCTCTGTCTTCACTGCTTGGATTACACTAAACAAATAATTCTATTATGTATCTCAAAACTAGAGCTATTGCATAAACTAATACATCCCTTTTTACTTGTATCCTATCCTAATTTCTCTACCTGGGAAAATCTTAGTAATTTCAATGTTATAGCATGCTAAATATTATTAACTCCCTACTTAACAACAGCAATAGTTTTCTTATTTCCATTTCAAAATCTTATCCTGGAGATCTGTTTTCAAGGACCACTTCTGGTACTGACTATATAAGTATGAGGCCCATAGAGATGCTGACACTTAGATGAGAATCCACGTGAATTTAGGTTTGTGGGAAAATGACCCAGGGAAAGGAAGGGAGGCATGGATTTTTTATAAACCAGTTTCTACCGTAAACAACAAGAGATTTTTTTCCACTGACTTCCTAGTACTTGTGTAAACACAAATGAGAATATGGGGATATTTACACACCCATTCTGTGGTAATTTGTGGAAGGCTGCTCTTGGAGGGTATTGATTACTAGCACATCCAGCACGCCACATAGGAAGTAAGGCAGAATTAGCCATTGAAAGCCACAGAGAGATATGTAGGTGTAGGTTTGGAAGTTGAACTTGTGTACACTAAAGTGGCAGGGGCCAGAGCATAAGAGAGGAGTTTAAACAACTTTAGCTATTAGGTGTTTTACATCTTGTTTCTATTTAAAACTAAAAAGAACCCTAGGAGATAGGCACTTCCATAATCCTTATTTAGAAGAAGACATTAGACACAGATGGATTAAAAAACTTTCCTAAAACCAGTTACTAAATAGTGGGAGTGTAATTTAAAATCTAGGAGCTTCAGGCTAAATTTCTGAATGTAATCTCCATAGCTAATATCATTTCTATAGATTTTTGAACTGTAAAATATGTCTCTGGTAATTGTCAATTACAAATAAATAGTATAATGTTAGAGAGTAAATGTTAAACTATATTCTTATTGTGATCAGAGTTAGCTTTTGAATAATGTATTTAACACATAAAACCAATAGAAATGATTTATTCTTAGTTGTTATTTAAATATTCTAAAAAAAATCAGGTAACCAGGATTTTAAAAACATGCATTACTCTTCATCAACAGACAGTTCTCTTCATGAGAGAAATCCCTCTGACCATATTGTACTATTTAAAATGTATCACTGATAGAAATGGCTTCATTTGTACAATAATATTAATGGAAGGATAGCTTCTTTAGGTTGAAGAATACCACATCTCAGTAAATCTGCTACAATTTAGGCATTCTCAGTGTATGGTCACCTAATGAACCAATCAAGAACTGGCAATGTTTTAGGCAGGTCAAGTGGACAAACAGAAGAAGTTTTGTTTTGTTGTTTTTTGGTGTTGATGTCATATTTCATCTAATAGATGCCCCTTTCTTTTCTTATGTATGTCATGTTAGTGTATAAAATCTGCTTTTACTATTATTGATTGATTTAATATTAGCTTTTTGACTAACACACCAATTTTTGAAAATGACAAATATTATAAATTCTTCTTGCAATAGTTATACTTGGTCAAGTGATAAATTGTTTATAACTAAAATCTTTTTTTAATTTCCATTGCTAATGGCTGTGCTTCTTCATCTCATAGTGCCTTTGTTCAAGGAATGGTTTTAATTTTAATTAGCTCTGTTTCCATTTGCTGAATATCTTGCTATCTGTCGCATCCAGAACCAATTGGATTTATGCTTTAGCATTTCCTCACAGCACTGCTCCAATCTATACCAATTAACAAAAGGGAAAAAAAAAAAAAAGCTCTAAAATTTAACCTCTAAATTTATATAGACCAGCACTTGCACATTTTTTATTCTTTCTCCCAGGACACTTATTGGGAAAAATGACCACTAGTTCTTTAAATGATGCTAAATTGCCATTTGATTCAAAGGAGATTGGCCTTCTTTTCACATTTTCCCAGTTATCTTCCTTTTAACTGATATTTAATGTATCATTGCACACCTTTATTTACATATACTCCTTGGCATTGCTTCTAAGAGTAAGAAAGATCAGCTGATGGGTCCATAAGAATGGGATAATGGAGTGAAATTGACTTTTCTTGACTAATCTATATAAGATAGGTCTGTCTTAGGATGTAGGATTTATTATTATCCAAGCATGGTGAAGCCAGCAGATCAGGAAATGATTGTCATTGATGACTCACAGTTCTGAAGAGGAGGAGGTCACACCACTCCATGTAGGCCCTACAAGAGAACACCAACATTAGTCACAGACAGAGAGAGAGTAGGGAATTTGGGGTAAGCCTTTATTATGGTTTTCCTGGGAAGAAATGGGCATGGCAGGGTAAGCAATCCAATCAGGTTTAGGATTAGCAGATTTGAACAATTTCAGCAGGCTCTAGAGTGTAGGGATTGCATTTAGCTGTCTGATACCAGCCCTGAGGTGATTAGGGCAGGGGATAGAGGCCCCCCATGTGAGAGTCCAATAAAGGCAAAATGGGAAGGAATGGGCCATTGTTTACTCTGCATATGAACAGCATACTCCCTGGAGAGTCATTTGCTGTATGAGGAGTTGGGCTAACCTTCTGTGGTCTGGAGGGCCCAGATATCACAGAGAGTAGAAAATGTGGTTAATACAAGGTCCACACTGTCTCTGTATTTTTTAGCAAATGGTGTGTGAAATTCAAGCAGAAATTTTCACACACTGCCTTAATTTTTACAAATGTTTTTGAATAAATTTGTCTTATTTTTATGTGTATATTTGTGTGTGTATATGTGTCTGGGTTCACGTGCCAGTGTGTGTGTGTGTGTGTGTGTTTTAATACACCTGTCCACTGGACAATGAAATTTGTTTTGGTGTTAAACACAAATATTTATCTCACATGCCTTTAATATTTTTCATAAATATTTCATTATTAATAAATTATGTACAGAACATGTGAATGCTTTTAAATTCACTTACAACTCAAATATCCCCAGGTGTTCCAATCTTTCATGGCTATCTTTACTTCCAATATCTTAATAACTTATGTAAGCACCCATTTTCATTTCCTCCCTTACTAATGTCTTTGAGGTCCTGAAGGCAGGAGAGAAGGGAAGCTATGTTACTGTACTCTCTTTTCCCACCACAATCCTGCTTCATTTGTCTGTCTGATCCTTCCTTACTAGTTCATCCTCTATGGCTGTTGTCTTATTTCTACTCTACTTTAAACTGAATATGGGGCACAGTTTCCTTTTCATTACCCCAAATAAGAACTACACGATACTCATAATTGTCTCTATTGATGGTCTGATAATACACAGGGTGAGTACTGCCCATAATCAGAAACAACTTTGGGCTAAAAGGCAGATCTCACTGTTTTTCAGATTTAACTGGTCACTTCACCACAGGACACCTTAGGACATTTTTCTTTTCTTACCTCCAAAGAGTCGCATAGCTCCTTAATTGTCCATGTCTTCAAATTTCAGTTCCTCACTCCCCCCTACTAGCTTCCTTTAGAAACACAATATTCTACCATTTTATTGTGCAGATCAAATTAATTTTTTTTTTCTCTAAAGCTTTTCTCAAGGGAATTAGCCATCTGAACTCTTTGCCAACAATAAGACTGTCAACAACATCACGATAACAAAGACAGGAACAAAAGTCAAAATGTTTTCATGAAGCAAAGGCCTAGCTCTACCAATTTAGTGATTATAAACAACTAACTAAACTCCAGCCAGCTTTTAAAGTAATAGCCATCCCCCTCCCATCACAGTATATATTATATATAATTTGCTCCTGGATGCAATATGTAGTACCAGAGCACAAAGCAAACCTAGACAAGATTCCCAAATGCCACTTTATCACTGCTCAGGGACTTGAATAGGAAAAACTTAATTACGAATAAGTTCAAATCAAATGAATTTGGTCCTGGAGGTCCTGGAGCATTTATCCAGTTTGATCTATTATCCCCTCTTGGAGCGTCTTGTAACCTTTTCCTTACAGGACTTTTTGTGGCTGTGCAAATATAATTTTGTGTTAATATTTTTAAAATGTCTCTCGTTTGTTAACTCTGAGCTACATAGAGCCGAGGTAACCGTGCTACCCACTGCTGTATCCCCAGGGGCTGGCAGAGAGTGCAGCACTGGGAGGACTCTCTTACTAAATGAATGAATGGGGGCGCCTGGGTGGCTCAGTTGGTTAAGCGACTGCCTTCGGCTCAGGACATGATCCTGGAGTCCCGGGATCGAGTCCCGCATCGGGCTCCCTGCTCAGCAGGGAGTCTGCTTCTCCCTCTGACCCTCCTCCCTCTCATGCTGTCTGTCTCTCATTGTCTCTCTCGCAAATAAATAAAATCTTAAAAAAAAAAAAAAAAAAATATTAAAAAAAATATTAAAAAAAAAAATGAATGAATGAAAGTTTGTAGTTTGAAGGGGTGAATGTGTTCATTCAACTACAGTTTTAATCAAAGCTACTATATACTGAGGACATAATGCGGGCTAAGAAATATGTTAAGTTCCTTACACTCATAACGTATTTTAATTTTGACAACAACTTCATAATTATCATCTCAGTTTGTAGGCAGAACACAAGTAGAGTTAATACAATATTTTCCAGATAGTGACCAAGCTGAGACTTGAACCATATTGGCAGAATCCAGAGCCCATGCCCTATATTTTCTCTTGTTTTATGTATATGTTTCTAAAAGTTACATGCATATTGTTGTAAGAATTTGAATATTAAGTCTCCTTTTTACTCTCTACAACTGAAGAGGGTAAATAATATTTTGTATTTCTCATGTAAAATTCCCCAACATAAGCAGATCTCCCAATCAGTCTTCAATACTCTTACAAAGTTCAACATTGTTACACATACTTCCAACTCTATCTAAAAATCCTCTGCAATTCACTGGTAGAACAAGCAGATAATGAGTCCACCACCTGGTTCTTTTATTTTCATCATACTCAGAAGATTGTGACTCTCATCGTTACTCTTGTGATCTCATGGCTTTGGGAAAATGATAAATAGGTGATTTCCCCAGAAAGGTCAAGAATCACTGGCAAAGATGAACTGCACTGGGTAACTTTGACCAAAGTTTCAGTAAGGGTATTCCCTAAACAGTGTGCTGTCAAGCATATTGTCATGTCCTAACATTGATTTCAGACTTAAGGAGCCTTGGATATCATCTGGGAAATGCTAAAGTGAGGGCTTAATTTACCCAGCTCCAAGGAGGATCTGGTCTTCAGCATTGTACTTCCTTTCCTGAATAATTTATATGATTAGGTTTCAATTATCTTTCCTTGACTAAAATACTGTTTCCAGTAATGGTGAATTTGAAGATTCTTATTTTATTATTGTATCAGTATATTTCATCTAAAGATAAAATGAGATTTTATTTTGATTTTTCCTATTATTAGAAACCATTATCCTACATTCAATCATTATCTCTTAATAGTTTTTGGATGGTGTAAACATTTGACTCTTTGAAAACTCTCTGTGGTCTGCTAAATATTAGTGAGGATCCTGAATAAACAATATTAATTTGCTTCTTTTAAATCACATTAAATTAATATTTATTCCATTTAATTTATTAATATTAAATTTCATTTAAGTTTGTCATGCTCTTATTTTTTGCATTATGGGTGGCAGTGTCACTTACTTTCTTAACATTAATAGCCTATGTTGTCTTTTAAGACAATGTTATAAGCATGGGACATTTACTATTTAAAATGGATTTACAAATTCAGTAAAATTTTTAACAAAAAAGCATGTGATCTTCATAAAAATTGGCTGTTCAGATATATTAAAGTTTCCCTCAGCAGCCATATGGCATAAATCATTCATATCATTTGGCAAAGTACACTATCCCTAAATAATTAGCTTGAATGGCTACATGATGCTAAATAGTCTATTTTTGCTCCTTTTTCATGTCAGTGACTTTATTAAAAATTGTCATTTTTAGAACTATTATAAATCCAGATTTGAGAAGCCAGATTATTTGATGATACCATAGTGAGGCTAACCATTTCAGAAATAATTTACTGAAATACTTGGTTACTAAGAATACATTATTTTGATTAATGTTTGTTGTTACCCCCTCACTCTTCTTCCAGTCTCTGAAATATTCATTTGTTTTCTTTTCCACTGTAAAAACAATCTTAAAGGTTTTTAAGCCAATGTGTTTGAGACTACAGAAATAGTCTCATCAATTCAATATCGAGATATTGCTTTAAAATATTACTCAGTTTTTATGACAAAAATATGCCATCTGCATAAATCTGGCATAATGTAGGCACAAAACAGTCTTTGGTCTGGGCTGCTACTCCCTCTGTTTTAAAGATGGGCCCATACAGAGCTAGGACAAAACTCTGTCACATGAACTGTGTGTGCCTTTAATACACTATAGATGAATCATGCCAAGATACCATATGGGGACCTTGTTTCAAAACCCCACAAGAAATTCATCATGAGGAGAGAATCAATTCTTATACCCCTATAATCTCATCTCTACAAGCATTCCTCTTCACGGAAGGGAATGGTAAATGTCTCAGATGTGCATACACTTTCTCATTCATTTGCCCCATCTTATTCTGTATACTTCCATTTCCTTTGTTTCATTCAACTGCACGTGAATCACTCCTGAAAACTGAGTGTCCATTAAGTCACCAAAGAAAAACCTAATTAATCCACAAATTTCAAACATTAAAATAACATTTCTCTGATCATGAGGCCATGAACTATATATTAATAACAACAAAAAAATTCTTCCTATTTGAATTTATGATCTCTTTACTAAGTGACTGAAACTAACACAAAATATAAATGAAATAGAATTTCTAAATATGTATATATTTAGATATCTATCTATCTCTATATATAGACATATATAAAGAGAAAGCTACATATCAGAATTTATTAGGTGGATTTAAGGGAATGATATGGGGAAAATTCATGATGTTAGATAGTTTTGACAATTAAAATTTATATATGAAATAAAGAGATTAATTTGAATAGTTCTATGCAAATAAATGTCAAAACCTAGATGAAATGACTTAATAATATCACCCCTTGAAGATGACATGTTAATTATAAGAGTAAAATTATATCTTCCAAATGGAGAAACCTGTGGATATCACCTTAACCAAGTGATCAAAATTTAGCATTGCTGATAACAAAACCATCTGACATTTATATGCTTTCTGATGTGATGCAATGGAAAACACATTACAAAATACATTTGTGTGGTGTGTGTGTATCTTGAATCTAATGTTGAAAAGATCAGGTAAGATTAAATATGCTACTTTTTGTAAGGCAAGTGACCTAGACTCTTTAATACTGTCAATGTCATGAAAGACGTTAGAAAAAGGAAAAAAATGTATATATACATATCTATTTACTATACTGAACACACACACACACACACATATATATCTCAGTGTTTATGTATATATTTATCAGTCTTAAATTTGGGGGGTAGTGATCATGGTATTGTGGTATGGAGAAATGTATTCTAAATTTAATGGAGAAATATAATGAGGTCTGCAACTCACTCTCAAATTTTTTACTAAGGAAAGTAAAAAGATAAACAGATGATATGCTGCAAAATCTGGCAAACTGTTAACAATTTGTGAATCTGGGTGAAAGGTATACAAGGTTTAATGTACCATTCTTACAACATTTTTGTAGGTACAAAAGATTCTCAAAACACAAAGTTGGGAAAAACTGAACCATCTAAAATAAATAAAAAGTCAACTATTGATTCAATTTTTTCATGCTATATTAAAGTATTTTCCTAAAAGCATGCATTATTTCTTAGAACCATGATTGTGATATAATTTATGGACTTAATTGGCCATATTCTCTTTTTCTCTCTCTCTCTCTTTCTGTATACACACACACCATAATCAACTTGAAATATGCAGCACTGTAATCTTATTTTCCTTTCTCAATCTCAGACCAATCTTTCTTGGTCCTGACTGGAGAGCAGAAAAAAACTGAATGATTTTTTACCTTAATAAAGAACTCCCATCGAGTAAAAAAATGTGTACTATCAGAAAGCTAAGCAGCACATCTAAAGGCAATCAACAGAATTTAAACTAATAACCTTCAAATATAACTAATGGTATAATCAACACTCTGAAAAGTAGGTTCATTACGGAGTGTTTGGATTAAGGTCAATGAGTATAGGCAGCATTTGTGTTATTGTCACAATGTGCAATCCTGTCACTCAACCATTCCATTAGAAACAAAAGGTATGTGGGGGTTCCCTCCACTTACTTTTTATAGCTGGAGTTATTATCAGTCCATATTGAAGCTAAATGCTTAGCCACTTGAGTTGTTCGTTTCAATTCCCAAATGCCCACACAAACTTGCAGTTAGCAGCATGACATGACATTGAAATGCAAAAATCGCAAAAGTCTTCTGAGAGAATTGATCTTAAAGAAAATAATTTTTGATGAATTTAATACATAGCACTTACTCTTCCTGGAACCAATTTTTCCCCTTTTAGGATTCGTATGGAAGCATCATTATGCAAAAACATCACATTCTAGACTTCAAATTGTGTCAACATATGTCACAACACCTAAATCCAAAAACATAAGTCATTTAAAAATACTGCACACCAACTGAAGGACATTATAAATATTTTAGATGTTGTCATCTCCCCCATTGCATGCAATTTCTATTATGAGATAAACATTCTGCCTAGATGGTATCTATCAATAAATAAAAAGGAACTACCGAGAGAAAAGAATATCAGAGTCAGATAAGAGGTCAGTGGAGATGATTAAAAGCTTCTTTCAATCATAATACCTTGAATTACAGTGAGAGATTTTCCACTAAATATTATAAAGTGTAGTTTCTGGTTATATAATGAAACTTTCCAAAGGTATTAAATGCTAGCACATACAGTTATAGTAATATTCAATAGCATTCTTTTTACTACTATTTCGTGGCTTAGTTTTTTTCTGATTTTAAATCATGTCTAATTTTCAATAAAAAAGAAGTCTAGGTATTGTAAGTATCCAACTCTGTTTACTATGATATTACAGAAAGAAAGAAAAAAGGAAAGAAAGAAAGAGAGAGAGCGAGAGAACGAAGGAAAGGAAAGGAAAGGAAAGGAAAGGAAAAGAAAGGAAAGGAAAGGAAAGGAAAGGAAAGGAAAGGAAAGGAAAGGAAAGGGAAGGGAAGGGAAGGGAAGGGAAGGGAAGGGAAGGGAAGGGAAGGGAAGGGAAGGGAAGGGAAGGGAAGGGAAGGGAAGGGAAGGGAAGGGAAGGGAAGGGAAAGGAAAGGAAAGGAAAGGAAAGGAAAGGAAAGGAAAGGAAGAGAAAGAGAGAGAAGCAACTTTGATAGGCCCTAACATCAGCATTTTTAGATAAGAAAGCCAAAGTTCAAAACAAAAGAATCGCAGGCGTTACTTACTATATTTGAAGATATCCGACTGGAGGTGTTATAATAAGTACTGCTCAAATCATGCGAAGAAGTTAAATGTCACTAAAAGATTTAGTAGTTCTGAATCACAGTGTTCCATTTTGATGGGTCTAAGAACTGGGGGATCTAGAAATATTGTAGCAGGCTTAATGAAATACATCCAATATCTTGGACTGAATCTTCAGGTTTCAAATAACTTGACCAGGTACAGGCAATTTGCTCTAAAAGGTACGTATTCATAATGCTTAATTAAAATCACATGAAACTCTAGTATTCCATTATCATCATACTAGTGATTCCTGAGCTATTGATTCCAACTTTGTTTTACATTCAGCTACCTCTCTTTCTTTCAAATTTTAATTATCTTTCTTAGAGGACAAGTAAATTAGCCAATTCAGCTGTAAAATTCACTAGAGAGGACTCTGTGTTAGCTTCAGTTTCTGCAGGTTTATGGGATCAGTGATGATAAAATATCTAGGACCTACATTCTTTTTATTCCTCCCCTCAAGAAAAAACACAAATTTTATCCTTTGCATTTATTTGACACTTTGAACCTACTAGCATACCTTTTGACTTATCAATTTAAAAGTCATTGCAGTGCTTTGGTTGTATTTCAAAAATGAAGTGCTGCAATTTATATTTTGATAAATTATAAAGTCACTCTTTCTCCCTTCCTTATTTCTTTCCTTATTTCTCTGCACTGCCCCTTTTTCTTTAAATTATCAAATGAATGACTTCTGTCACATGAATCATGAAAATATGTTCAGATGTATACGTGTCTTGAAACAATGTTGCAAATCTGTGACACATACAAAAGAAAAAGGTCAGTTCAACTATAATCAATTTTATATTCACATCTTCTAGCTTTGTGCCTGCTACATAGGAGACACTAAACACATGTTGAGTAAAAGAATGGATTAATGTTTTCTCTGATTTCCTGATAACTCCATCCAGAAGTTTTCCCCTTTTGATAAGCACTTACTTTTACCAATTACAACATTTTAATATGTTGCTTTGTACTAACTTTAACTGCATATTTTACTATTATTATTACTACTGTTCTTATAACTATCTTAGAGTGTAAGATCCACAAATAATTATCACTCAACATCACTTTATATAAATTATGTGCATAAAGAATAATAGAATTTAAGTTTAATAAATTGCTTATATTTCTTTATAGAATAAATATGTATTCTTATTTATATCAGGCTCCTGAGTCAAGGAGTTTATTTGGATAGAGATCCCAGAAAACATTGATGGGGATGCTGGGAAGTGAGTTGCGGAATGGAAGGAAGACAACGAAAGGTCTATTATTAGCAGATTACTACTATGTTCATCTGAAGGCTGACTTAATATGAACATTTGGGACACATGTTAAAGATGCTTTAACATTATGCTACCCTGAAGGAGAAAATTGGTATATTCGTCCTCCAAATGTGGCATGCACTGGACTAGTGAATTCCAAAGGGGTATGGAGGAGCACCAAGAGTATCTGGAATAATACCTAAAGAATGAGAAACACCACTTGCTTTCTGAAATCAATAGAAAGTATAATAATTTAAAAAGAGAATCTGTGGTTCCAATGGTCCTCCAACAATGAGGACCTTCAAGTCCACAGCAGTAGAGTCAACCTGCTTTACTTGCAAAGATAAACAGTCAATGTAGAGGGTTAATTGTGATTAATAGCAGCTTAAATGGATAAAACTTACTCCTGATCATCTTCATATTAGCCTATTTCTGTCTTGAGACAAATTCCATTAGAATTTAATTAATTGAATATTAATTAATAATAATTTTATCTTAATATTAAATTAATCATTTAATTTATCCTCAAAAGTTTCCCCTTGATGATAATGGATTAAAATAGAGAAAGAAGCTGACCACTTCTTTGAGTTACATCGATTTCAGCTGTTTTAAAACCACAAATCTGCATAATAACAATATTGAAATAAGTGTCAGTATGCTTCAGTGGAATCTTTTATGGTTAATCTTATTTGCTTAAGTGATTTATTAAAAGTGAATTCTTTTTCACAAAACCTTGCTAATTTTTATGGCTTCACTTCCGGAACTCTCTGAATGATTGTACACGTTTTGTTCTGAGCTCTGAACACTTCACAATTAATAAAAATGTGTATTTTAATAAGTAAACAATAAAAATGAATGAGCTGTTTTTTTCCACATTTCTATTCTACAATTTTTATGAATGTTTGTATTATTAACATATAATACGTCATAGCATTATAATTATCTCTTTATCTAATATCCATTTTTACTTGGCAGTGGGTGCCTTTGGATCAACATCATTTATTATTATTCTTTGCAACCTCAGTATCTGATATAGTTACAGTTTCCAAATAGGTAATGCATAAATAATTGTTGAATGTTATAAAGAATGAATGAATAACTAACAGTCACTTTAAATCATTATTTGCCAGTGAAGTATTATATGATTTTATAGAAATAGAGTAGAACATCTGTGATATTGGTTTGAGAATTATTGCCTGTCTGTGATCAAAACACACAACCTAGCATCTAGGTGAAAAATAAATCATTTTCCTGATACCTAGTTTAAAACACAATTTAACTATATAGAATGTCCAGATGAGCCAATTCAAAGACAATACAAAGATTAACATTTTATGCCAAAGTATCTAACTGAACACGGAATGGTTTTATGGTCCCCTGTAGACAAAATCATTTAAGGGTTGCAAACTAACAGCTGAATATACCTAAACACATTTTTTTTTTTAGCCTGTAGAGTGTTTAATATTCTTTGGATTTAAATATTATTTTGATTTAAATAAGTATTCTTTGGGATAATGTGCTTCAGTTAACTTCAACGCTACCAGTCTTTATTGGAGTAGAAATTCTCAAAGCTGTTTCACAGACTTCTTTCCCTACTTGGTCATTGCTGTCAGTTTGTAATGTGGTGACAACTGAATGCTACCCAATGCCAAATAACTATTTACTACGTTGCTTCAGTGTTTCTTTTTAACAGACTTAACCTGTGGTTTTCATGTCACATAAAAAAAGACTTACTCTACAGCATTTTCTTACAGGTTTTATTTGAAGCTTATTTCATGTCATGTTATAGAGAGCAATTTCATAGAGCAAAATAAAATATATGTACTGCAAAAGTAACTGCAATACAGAAAATATTTACCAAATACAACTGAAGAACAAAAACATTAAGGTGAATTTCCACATGTTTAATGTATCTTATCCAAATGCTTTAGATATTTTGTTTCTCAACTGGAATGATTTGGGGCCCAAGAGGACATTTGGCAGGTCTGGAGACTTTTTGATTGTCATATCTGGGAGGAAGATGCTACTGGCTCTAGTAGGTAGAGACCAAGAATGCTCCTAAAAATCCTAAAATGCACAGGACGGCCCCTTTCCCTACCCTAACAAAGATTTATTCAGCCCCAAATGTCAAGAGTGCTGAGGCAAAGAAACCCTGCCATAGGATAAATAATATCAAGGTATTTATCACATTTTCCAAGTGTCTAATCCTCCATACAGCTTTCTGGACAAGCAAAAGAAACCCAAAATTATCCCCTTAAAATTGCCACGTAGGCAAGAAGAATAAACCCATATGCAGAAAACAATAAGACAATCATTCATTGCAAACCAAGTAGTTATGTTGAATTAGTAAGGTAGAGCTAGCAACAATAGCAAATCAAATGTTGAGAACCTTAAAACAAATTGCATCTTCTTTTCTTTCTGAATAAGAAGCAGGGAAGAAGAAACTGCTGGTATTGTTTTAGCTGCCCAACAATGCCTGCATTTGGGCATCTCTCTGTGCCTTTCCTTCATGGACTCAGGACTGCTGCGGCTCCTTCAGGCAGGAAGAATGATGGAAGGAAGAGAGCGGGAGAAAAAAGAAGAGGTGGTGGTGGTTGTGCCAATAGTAAACATTCTCTTTTCACAAGAAAAATAAACACTTTTCCAGAAGCCCCTAGGGCACTTCTGCTTACCGTTATGAGCCAGAAGTGTGCTGCTTGATGATAAGGGAGGTTGGGGATGCAATCACTCAGATTTTCAACCTCAGTAGTGAAGTAACAGTGAAGCCAATAGTTGAGATTGTGTTGAGTTGATCACCAACAAGTTTCTGCTACAAATAAGTATATTTGTTCCCTAGTTCAGAGCAAGAACTGAGAGTATTGCTTTCAACTGAAAAAGAAAGTGCATTTGAATTACATTCAAATGGATAGTATAGTGGATAAACACAAGACCACTTCTCACACAAGGACTGCAGCCTCTGCTTGGCAAATTTGTAATCATAGAAAACATGTGGCTTTATTCTTAATCTTAAGCAAAAGTAGAATGCTACATATTTACTTTAAAGTGAGTTTTGGGGGTGCCTGGGTGGCTCAGTTGTTAAGCGTATGCCTTCAGCTCAGGTGATTATCCCAGGGTGCTGGTATCAAGCCCTGCATCGGGCTCCCTGCTCTGCGGGAAGCCTGCTTCTCCCTCTTCCACTCCCCCTGTTTGTGTTCCTTCTCTTGCTATGTCTCTCTCTGTCAAATAAATAAATAAAATCTTTTAAAAAAAATAAAGTGAGTTTTGGAATTAACTTGATCAATTTACTTTTCAAGTCATGTTTTCATTTTCCCTCATAGGCCACAGAAAAACAAATATTTTACAAAAGATTCAATCAACTGCCAATCAATTTTAATCAATCTCTTAATCAACTGTCTTATTGTTTTCTATAATTGATATTAACTATGTATGTGAATTTATTGCCTGGAATATTTTCTTCATTAGAAAAAAAGAAAGTTAACTCAAAAGGCTCTAGGGGTAGCATATAATCCTCTATCAAGTCCTTTGCTTATAAGAACCAACAAAGTCTTATATCTGCAGAGATAATCTAAGATGGCAGAGGAGTAGAAAACCTTAGTTTTGTCTGGTCCCAGGAATTCAGCTAGATAGCTATCAAATGATTCTGAACACCTGTGACTCAATGAGAGATCTAAGAAAAGAATAGCTGCAACTCTACAAATAGAAAAGTGACCATTTTCTGCAAGCCTGGGTGAGCACAGAGTGTGAACAGAGACCAGGGAGACAGGAGTGATTGACTGCTTTTCCCTGGGGGCCCACTGAGGAATGGGGTCCCAAGCTTTCGGCTCTGGAACTGGAGACTTGGGAGGCCACCATTTTCATTTTCGTCCTCTAAAGCGGCGCAGAAAGCCTTCAGGGAACAAAGCCACATAGACTAATCCAGAGCTGCTTAGTTAACTTGGTCCCCTGGCAAGGGCAGTGCAGTTCCACCTGGGGCAAAGACACCTGAGAATCAGTGCAACAGGTCCCTCCCCCAGAAGATCAGCAAGAACATCTGGCTAAGACCAAGTTTACCAATCACACGGAATTGCAAAACTCCAGCACTAAGGGAAAATAGTATATAGAATTCATGTTTTTTTCCTCACGATTCTTTAGTCTTTCAATTTTAACTTTTTTTTCTGTCTTTTCTTTTTCAACCAATTTATTTTATCAACTCTTTTTTAAAAATCTTTTTTAATTTTCATTTTTACATCCTATCCTTTTGCCAGGGACCTAATTAGTATGGATATAAGTAAGATGTCAGAACTAGAGTTCAGAATAATGATTATAAAGATACTAGCTGGGCTTGAAAAAACCATAGAAGACACTAGAGAATCCCTTTCTGGAGAAATAAAAGAACTAAAATCTAATCAAATTGAAATTTAAAAAGGCTATTAATGAGATGCAATCAAAAAAGGAGGCTCTAACTGCTAGGATAAATGAGGCAAAAGAGAAAATTAGTGATATAGAAGACAAAATGAGAATAAAGAAGCTGAGAAAAAGAGAGATAAACAAGTACAGGATCATGAGGGGAGAATTTGAGAGGTAAGTGATACCATAAAGTGAAACAATATTAGAATAATTGGGATCCCAGAAGAAGAGCAAAGAGAGAGGGGGGCAAAAGGTATATTGGAGCATATTATAATGGAGAACTTCTCTAATCTGGAGAAGGAAGCAGGCATTCAAGTCCAGGAGGCACAGAGAGCCCTCCTCAAAATCAATAAAAATAGGTCAACACCTCGACATATAATAGTGAAATTTGCAGATCTCAGAGACAAAGAGAAAATCCTGAAAGCAGTTTAGGACAAGAGGTCCATAACCTACAAGGGTAGAAACACTAGACTGGCAGCAGACCTATCCACAGAGACCTGGCAGGCCAGAAAGGACTGGCATGATATATTCAAGGTGCTACATGAGAAAAATATGCAGCCAAGAATACTTTATCCAGCAAGGATGTCATTCAAAATAGAAGGAGACATAAAAAAGCTTCCAGGACAAACAAAAACTAAAAGAATTTGTGATCACTAAACCAGCCCTCTAAGAAATATTAAAGGGGATTTCTTAAGCGAAGAGAGAGCCCAAAATTAACATAGACCAGAAAGGAACAGAGACAATAAACTCAAAATGGATGTAAGACATAAATGAGACAGGAATCCTTTAAATTCCTGGAGGAGAACACAGGCAGCAGCCTCTGTGACCTCAGCTGCAGCAACTTCTTGCTAGACAAGTCTCCAAAGGCAAAGAAAACAAAGACAAAAATGAACTACTGGGACTTCATCATGATAAAAAGCTTTTGCACAGCAAAGAAAACAGTTGACAAAACCAAAAGACAACCGACAGAATGGGAGAAGATATTTGCAAATGACATCAGATAAAGGACTAGTATCCAAAATCTATAAAGAAGTTATCAAACTCAACACCCAAAGAACAAATAATCCAATCAAGAAATGGGCAAAAGACATGAACAGACATTTCTCCAAAGAAGACATCCAAATGGTCAATAGATGAAAAAGTGCTCAACATTGTACTCGGCATCAGGGAAATACAAATCAAACCACAATCAGGTATCACCTCACACCAGTCAGAATGGCTAAAATTAAAAAGTTAGGAAATGACAGATGTTGGTGAGGATGTGGAGAAAGGGGAAACCTCCTACACTGTTGGTGGGAATGCAAGCTGGTGCAGCCACTCCGGAAAACAGTACGGAGGTTCCTCAAAAAGTTGAAAATAGAGCTATCCTATGACCCAGCAATCACATTACTGGATATTTACCCCAAAGATACAAATGTAGGGATCCGAAGAGGCTTCTGCACCCCAATGTTTATAGCAGCAATGTCTACAATAGCCAAACTATGGAAAAAGCCCAGATGTCCATCAACAGAGGAATGGATAAAGAAGATGTGGTATATTTATACAATGGAATACTACTTAGCCATCAAAAAAATATTAAACCTTGCCATTTGCATTGACGTGAATGGAACTATAGGGCATTATGCTAAGCGAAATAAGTCAATCAGAGAAAGACAATTATCATATGATCTCACTGATATGTGGAATTTAAGAAACAAAACAGAGGACCATAGGGGAACAGAGGAAAAAAATAAAACAAGATGAAATCAGAGTGGGAGACAAACCATAAGAGACTCTTAATCATAGGAAAAACACTGAGGGTTGCTGGAGGGGAGAGGGGTGGGGAATGGGGTAACTGGGTGATGGGCATTAATGATGTAATGAGCACTGTGTATTATATAAGACTGTTGAATCACTGACTTCTACCTCTGAAACTAATAATACATTATATGTTAATTAATTGAATTTAAATAAAAAATTAAAAAAAGACTCTCTAAGAAAATTAAATTGAAAAGATTTATTCTCTATCATATGTTATTTAGAACAATTCCAACTTCCCTTTTACTAGTCACCTGATGAATGCAAAAAAAAAAAAAAGGTCTTACGTCTGCTATACATCTGTTTCCTGTTTTCTATATCTTTGGAAAAAAAAAAAAAAGTCTTGTGTCAGGATCCTACTGGCATAGTTTACTACCCAGTGGAAAAACAGCTGTAATGACTACAAAGAAGGACCAAAAGAGAAGATGATAAAGGTCACAGCCACTTTTAGGAGTCCTACTCCTACCGGCAATGCAGGTTCTATAATAACAATCAAAATTCCCTGGGAGAGTTCGCATTACTGATGCCTCCTTTGGAGTTGCTATGGTCTTTGTTGCTAGGGAACTACCCAGTCAAAACCATTTCCTGAAGGAATGGCCTGGTATCAGTGCTGAATCATGACCTGAGAAGAGTAGTAATATTATCTAATACATCCCAAAGACTCCAGATCCATGTTCTTTCAGCTCAGGCAGATTAAAAAAAAAAAAAAAAAAAAAGTGTTCAGAATAGGGGATGTCAATTTAAGATGGCCTCAAATAAAGGATTTGTGTGCCATGTTATTAAAACAGTTTATATTTTCAGCACTACCAATCCTTGTAAATCTTATCAAGAAACAATGCAATACTCAAAGATCTGCAGTCATAATACTTATTTCAAGAAGAAAAAATCTTTTCTTAAAACTGTATCTTAAGGAAACTTACATTAAAACAAAAAGTGGACAAATGAAATTATAATTGTTATTAGTTACCTTATAAAGATTTAGGTAAGGGGCACCTGGGTGGCTCAGTTGATTAAGCATCTGACTCTTGATTTCAGCTTAGGTCATGATCTCAGGGTCCTGGGATCAAGCCCCATGTCTAGCTCCACACTCAGTGGGAGTCTGTTTAAGATTCTCTCTCTCCCTCTCCCTCTGCCCCTTCGCCCCACTCATAATCTCGCTCTGTAAAATAAATAAATAAATAAAATCTAAAAATTTAGGTAAAATTTGTTGATTATAGATCCATTTTATCTATAAGAACTTTTTCACTGATACTTCATAATATAAACATTAATAAACTAAATCACATTTTAAAAAAATCTGTCCTCTCTGATCATATAATTCTTTCAAATGAAACATGGTTCCATCTCATGGTTGATATTTTACCATGAAATTGTCCACTATGCATCCTTTCCCAGTAGAGAAATAATCATAACCATAAGGAATCATTAACAATTGACCACCTGATAATCATAATTCAAAATAACATAATGCATTTGGCCGTACTGAAATTCAGACACTTTTTCATATAAATCATGAACATTAGCATCTCAACTAATAATTCTTCACATTTGATTACACTTAATGCCTTTTTAAAAGTCCCATTTGGATTTATATAATAGTCACAAAACAACCTCAAAGACCAAGATGATTCTGATTAAAAGGCATCTGTCATCAAAGCCTCTGAATTTTATTGTAGTTTCTATAGCCAGGAGACTTTTAATTAACAAGGCCATAACTTTACAAGAGCACAAAGCTAGTTTTTCCTTTATTTTTATCTTCAAAAAAAAAAAAGATATCTGAAAATCATGGCTATTTAGTGTATTTTTGCCATTAATAAAGTTGAAAAACTTGGCAAATATCATGGAGAAATAAAATCAGAAAAGACCTTGCAACTGCCCAACTTTTAGCATATGAATAAAATTTAAAAATGATGAATATTCTAATAATTCTAAAAGTGTGAAAGTTCTGTGCTTCAGAACAGATTGAAAATTATTTAATAGAATGAATAGGGTCCTGTGTTTCATTTATATTTTTTCCATGTATTTTTTTCCTTCAGCTTCTCTTTTTTTCAAGGTCTCTAAAAAAATGGAAAAGTTTAGTTTTCCCCAAAAGAATGTTGAATAATAAAAAGAAATTTGCAGATTTGAATAACTTACAGGGAATTTATATTTGTAAATGACCCCCCAAACCTGGGAAAATAAAAATATTTTCAATAAAACTCAAATATTAACTAAATTGCTGGTATGAATTCTTTATTAATATTCACTCTTAAGTTATATTAATACTACAGTATTAGTAAGTTGAAGGAAGTATAAATAAAATATTTTGGTCCAGCAAAGGTATAGCACAAATTAATATATAATTCAAAATTTAAAAATACTAACATTAAACTTAAATTAGATAATCATTCTTCTGACAAAGTTGCTTAGAAAAATGGCCACAAAAATATTTTTAAAGTAAACTAGAAATAGATCTAAGAAGTTTAAGTTTAACTGTGAAGTGGTTTTTGTTTTGCAAATTTTCTTCTATGCTTACCTTGCTATATTAATCCTCATCCCACTCTTAATTTCTCTTGTGATGCTAATCAAATTCTCAAGTTAGGTAACTTTAATAAAAATGTGCTTATATAGCAGGCAGGGCTAAATGTGTATCTTCCTGTGAATTAAATGATTTTAATAGTCCTTATTTTTATCCTAATTTTTTATCACTTTTTTTTTTTTTTTTCTGTATCCTAAAACCCTAATTCATCACCTGGGTAAAAATATGTTCCTGTTTAATTGTGCATAACTATCATTTTGTACAAAGTGAGTTTCACCACAATTTAAGTTTATATCATGTCACAAATTTTTCCTATGATATTTATCAGAAAAGTGATCATCTATAGAGATAAATTCCCAAACAGTAGTTCTGGATACTTCTGGTAATTTGGGTGGTGCCAGAAGGAGAATAATCAGCCCAAAACAAGAGATTTCTCTTTTTCAAATAGGTCATTATAAAAAAAGGAACAGATCTCACCTATATATCAGCCTAAAGCATATTGTGCTTTAGTGGATTTCATCCATATCCCACCTGCTGAGGGAGCCATGTCTCTCTTTTAAGAGGTTTGTGGAGTTGGAAGAGATTTAAATCATAACAAACTAGGCTTATTATTTAATTAAACAAATTTTAGATCAAGTGATTAGTAATATACATATATACACATAGATTATTGGATGATAGGTATTTATGCTGAAATTCTTATGATAAAAACTTTTTTAAAAAGGTATCACTCAATGGGATGCCTGGGTCACCCAGCTGGTTAAGCGCCTGGGTGCCTGGGTCGCTCAGTTGGTTAAGCTCCCCACTCTTGTTTTGGGCTCAGGTCATGATCTCAGGGTTGTAAGATGGAGCCTTGCGTGGAATCCTATGTGGAGATCCATGATGAACCCCTCCTGGAGCCCCTGGTTGGGACTCTCCCGCAGGGCATTCCTTCCACGGCTCCTGTCTCGCTTCTACCTAAAAAATTTCTTCCTTTTTATTATTAACCACTTTAGTGATAATCATCTTTTGCTCATTCAGAACCTGAAAAGTACTAGCCAATTCATTAAGTAACAATTGACCATCAGTCAAATGGATTACAATGACAAATGGATTATTTGAACTTGTTTTTTTTTTAAGATTTTATTTATCCATTTTGAGAGAGAGAGAGAATATGTGAGCAGGGGGAGGAGCACAGGCAGAGGGAGAGAGAGAATCTCAAGCTGACTTCACGCTGAGCTTGAAGCCCTATGTGGGGGCTCAATCCCACAACCATGAGATCATGACCTGAGCTGAAATCAAGAGTCCAACACTTAACTGACTGAGCCGCTTGGGTGCCCCTTGAACTTGTTTATCTAAAAATATGTCACCAGTAATGGAGTAAATACATGTCGAAAATATGACTGATAAATATTGACATTTATCACATCTACGAAAGCTCACACATTACACAAGTGTGTCTAAAACTTATATACATTTCTATTACACACCCAAAGAGACATAACAAAATATGCTATTGGATATGTAGTTGCACAAAAATGACATTTGTGACCTATGTTTCTAACAAATGCTGATGTTTTATTCTCTATTAAAACAGAAAGCAGAGTTACTTTCTAATATTATCATGTAGTTCCAAAGGTTTTCAAATGCACTTTCATTACCTTAAAATATTACTAAAATTAAGTAAGATTTTTCTGTAATGAGATAAATACTGAATTAATTTTTCATGAATGATTATAAATAAACACAAAAGATCCTATCAAGTTATAAAACAAAATTTGGTATTAAAAGTGTTAGATATGTAAAAGTTTATTGAATTTTAATATTATTATATGCTTTTCAAACATGGTTTTTAGTTTTTTTCTCATTTTAGTCATTGTAGGGTGTGTGTTCCATTGCCATTTAAATGGCATTTATCTGATGACTAATGGTTTTCTTTTTTTTTTTTTGATTGATTGATTGATTGAATGATTTTAGAGAGAGAGCAAGCAAGCAGGGGGAGGGCAGAGTGAGAGAGAGAATCTTGAAGCAGATTCCCTGCTGAGCATAAAGCCTGATGTGGAGCTCCATCCCAGGACACTGAGATCATGACCTGAGCCAAAATCAAGAGTTGGCCACTTAACCAGTTGAGCCAATCAGGTGCCCCTGATGATTAATGTTTGTTTTTATATATTTATTGCCAATTTGTTTTTTCATATTCTTCTTAAAACCCTTTGCCTACTCCAATGTCATAATTATATATTTATTTTTTAAAAACTACATTATTTATTAATGGATTTATAGTGGTTTTTTTTTGAGAGAGAGAGAGAGTATAGGAGCAGCAGTGGGGTTGTGTGCTGGGGTGGGGAGAAGGGGCAGAAAGAGAGGGAGAGAGAATCTTAAGCAGGCTCTGTGCCCAGTGCAGAGCCCAAAGTGGGGCTCAAACTCCAAACCTGAGATCATGACTTGAGCCCAAATCAAGAGTGATGCTTAATCGACTGAGCCACCCAGGCGCCCCAAGGATTTGATAGTTTTTAAGTGAATTACTGTAAAGATGTTTTTAAAGTATCTGTTTTCATTTATTTTTTATTGTTATTGTTCTGCCTTCTTTTCCCTTTACCCAAATTTCTTTATTGATTATTTAAACTTTTAGTTAGCATTAGTTACTAGTATTTGATTAGTTTCTCATTCCATGTCCAAAGTCTCTGTTGAAATGGAGCAAGGAATAAGCAAGTTAAAAAGCCATACAATCAGGACTCGAATGCAGTACTCCTGCTTACATCAACCCAGACACGAAGACAATGAGCCCTGTTCCCCAACCGCCACCCTGCCCACCCTAGGCTGCTCTCTCCCTGGGTCTGGTGAACAATGTTGGTGGGCAAGACTGGTGCTCAGAATTCTGGAAAAAAGTGACAAATGTCCCAGATTCTACATATCACACAGGTAGTCAGGCTTTAGCATAAAACAGACAAAAATTACAGTCTCCTGTAGTATCCTTATGTCAACAAAATTCCTCCCTCCCTTCCTTCCTCCCTCCCTCCCTCCCTTCCTCCCTCCCTCCCTTCCTTCCTCCCTCCCTCCCTTCCTCCCTCCCTTCCTTCCTTCCTCCCTCCCTCCCTCCCCTCCTTCCTTCCTCCCTCCCTTCCTTCCTTCCTCCTTCCCTTCCTTTCTCCCTCCCTCCTTCCCTCCCTCCCTCCCTTCCTTCCTTTCTCCCTCCTTTCCTTCCTCCCTCCCTCCCTTCCTTCCTCCCTTCCTTCCTTCCTTCATTCCTTCCTTCCTTCCTCCCTTCCCTCCTCCCTTCCTTCCTTCCTTTCTCTTTCTCTCTTCTGTCTCTCTTCTTTCTTTCTTTTTCTTTCTTTCTTTCTTTTCTTTTCTTTTCTTTCCTTCCTTCCTTCCTTCCTTCTTTCCTTCCTTCCTTCTCTTTCTCTTTCTCTCTTTCTTTTTCTCTCTCTCTCTTCTCTCTTCTTTCTTTCTTTCTTCTTTCTTCTTTCTCTCTTTCTTTCAACACTTTTTAAATTTTTTTAAATATTTCTTCTTTTTACTTTTTGATCCCACTCCACACCCTGACAACCACCTATCTGCTCTCTGTATCTATGAGCTGGGTTTTTGTTTTTGTTTTGTTCTTTTTTATGTTTGATTCTGCATTTTTCATGTGGTAAATATTGATAGAAGTAACAAATACAAACAAAAGCTAAAGTCCTCAATGATTTTAAGAGTGAAAGGGGGTTCTGAGAACGATGTTTGAAAACTAACTGCTCACAATATCTTCAAGAAGGATACGTATTTCCAGTGCATTGCTTTATCCATGACTTTTGTATTTGAGCCACAGTTTGTTTCCATGTATTTGTGAGTCAAGTTCTCATTATTACAAGGTTCTGTGTAGCATTTCCAATTCATGGGAAATGCTGTTCTTTAATGTTCTCGTAACAATATATCAGAGTACTGATTCTCCATAGTTTTCTGACACCTGTTTTTTTTTTTTTTTTTTTTGTCACTCTAGTGGGCATGTAGTGGTGTCACACTACGGTTTTAATTTACATTTCCTAATTTCTCTAACAATTTTAATAATATTTTTATACACTTATTCACCATTTGGATATCCTTATTGTGAGATGTCTATTTTAGCTTTTTGCCCATTTTTCTACTATAATCTTCTTTACTTACTGATTTGAAGGTTTCTTTTCATATTATGACCATGAATCTTTTATCAAATAAGTATTTTGTAATATTTTCTCCCATTCTGTGAGTTGTCTTTTTATTTATTGATGTCTTGATGATCATGTTATAATTTTAATATAGTTCAATTTATACATATTTCTTTTATTATTTTGTATTGTTGAAATAAATTCCTAGGCCCATGATGAAGCTGCTCCTGCACAGGATGCCACATCAACAAACTGAAACTTTGATAACTTTTGCATTCCTGTAAATGCTCTTCTTGACCAGAAATGAAGTATAGCTAGTTGGTCAATCACCAAACACCAAACAATTCTGGACCTTCTCACCCCAAGTGAGGTTAACTCTGTGACCTTAGCCAATCGGATATTTTCTATTTGTCCCTTCTTTGTTTTTCATTCTTTGTTCTATAAAACCTACTCATCTTCCAGCCTATTTTGTAGTTCTTGGAAAAAAGACTGTCTGCTTCATGAAATGTTAAATCAAGTTTGTTCGTGTCACCTAAATTGTCTTCTTTAATCATTTTTTAACAGTACTCTCTTAAGAAGATAGACTAATCTAATGTCTGAAGATGTTTTATATTTTCTTTTAAAGACATTATTATTATACTTCTAAACTTGGATCTACAATGCTTGTGCAATTGATATTAGCTTATGGTGTATGATGGTTAATTTTATATGTCACCTTGACTGGTCACTGGTGCTCAGATTAAACATTATTTCTGGGTGTGCTTGTGAGGGTGTTTCCAGATAAGAGTAGCATTTGAATTGTAGGACTCAGTAGTTTGCTCTGCCCGATGTGGAAGGGCATCATCCTATCCTTTGAGGGCTTCAATAAAACAAAAGGCAAAGGAACCCGCTCCTTTTTCCTGCCTCACTGGAGACTAACTGCTGTTGTTTCAAGTATTACCTCTTAACCTTCTGTTTTTTCATTTTGTCTTATATAATCCAATTTTCCAAGGTAAACTCAGTCTTATTCCAAATGTCACCTTTTTTATCAATATTTTTTCATTAAATTATGAAAACTGCTAACAAAATACTTTTCATACATTGTTCACTGATTGATGGGACATCCTGTCTCATCTTCTGCTCTCAATTGAGAAGTATGCCGTCCACTCCCTTGGTTCTCAGGCTTTGGAATCCAGCTGATTTATACCTCTGGCTTTCCTGGGTTCCGAGCTTGCAGACAGCCGATCATGGGACTTCTCAGCCTCCTTAACTCTGTGAGCCATTTCTTCATAAATAAATTTCCTTTTTTGTGTTTGTGTGTGAATATATATACATATATATGTATGTGTGTGTATATATCCTATTGGTTCTGTTTCTGAAGAACTCAAAGACATGGTATGAGACAGGAATCCAGATACCTTCATTTTTTTCTTATGGCTATCCAATTGACCCACCATCATTTATTTAAAAAATAACAACAACAACAAAAAACATCCTTTTCTGTTACACACCAGTGTTGGCTTTCCAAAATCTCCAAATCTGGAGACTACTTATAAATGGGTCTGTTTCTGGACTCTCATTTATATTTCATTATTCAGTTTTGGACTACCTTTTTAATCTCTATGTCCCTCTGTGTCCTCATCAAAAAAAAAAAAAAAAGTGGATAATAGTAGTACTTATCTCATAAGGTTGTTATGAGGCACTAATCAGTTTAAACCACAATTAAGATTTCCTGAAGTAATTGTTAAATGTGTTAGTAAGATTTGATAATCATGATGATTACCATCGTTATCATCATCTTCATCTGTTTTCTCACAATCTCTTCCCTGGGCTCTTGAAGGTATTCCTTGTTATCTGCCATCATAGAAGCAATTACTTAATTATATGTATTTAATTCATGGCAAAGTTTACCTCACGTTTAATCTACTCTGTAAAATTGCATTTTCTTCCTGCTTGGGGAAACTTCATCTGCCATATACTTATTTCCTTTGTTGGACTGTAGCTTCTTTGTATAGACCTGGTACTGTTTCCTTTTTAATTATTCATCATTGCACAGTCACTCATTTTTAACCAGCTGGTAGTAAGATGTCCACTGGGAGAGGGATCAGCACATTATTTCAAGCCACCTTCAAAATTTTCTTATAATCTAGGCGGTGGTATGAGTAAAACTAGCTTTTGAAAGTTTCTTTCTAGATAATGGACACCAGCAGCTGAGCACCTAGGGGTTGTTTGCAGTGTAAATACTTTCTTCCCTTCTGCTGTCAAGAGACAGAGGTCTTATACATACATGGATGTATGTGTGATTCTTGGTTTATTACTTCTAGGTGCCAAGCTGAATCCAAGAAACTCCAGGTGTATCCCTATTTCCTCTATTCCAAACAAGGGATTTAATGCCCTTCTCAGGAATCAACACATCATAATGACATTTTTTTTTTTTGAAAACAAAACAAAATAAAACAAAACCCAGATATTGGGCTACTCCTAAATCCCCTTCCCATGATTTCTTATTTTAGACTTCTGCATGCTTTCAACACTACTACTCCTTTAATATTTTGTGGGATATATAATCCAATTTGTCTGGATGTTTTATTTTGTTGTAGTTAAATTATGTTTTGTTTTCTGTTTGATTTCTAGGAAAAGAAAGAACATGTTAATTTTAGGATCCAATGTTCAGAAATAAAACTAACTTTACATTTTCTAACCAGAAAAAAAAGAAAACATAATTTTTCAATTTGAGTGAGATGACTCCATTTTAAAGGTTTATACTGTAATAGGTACTTATTTTTCCATTAAATGCCACCATCTAAATATCTAAATTATTTTTGTATCTGAGTTTGCCATTCTAAAAGATGCCATAAGATATGGGGATACATCGTGACACCTGGCACCACGTGTACGTTAGGATGTAGACACTCTGCTTGAACTCATTTTGTTCCTTGTACCTTACATATTCATGAAATCAACTGGAAATGCAAAAAGTAGCAAATTATACCTTGTAATATAACCCTGTTAAATTATTTACAGTGTAAGCATATTACAGATTTTGAGATTAAGCTAATCATTTTCTAGAGGAAACCTTGCATAATTTTTCTGAATTTCAACAGCTTGTCTCACACAGCTTATCAAAAGGGATTGCTCTTGCCTAAGATCACATAAGACACATCACGAATCCAAGACACTTCTATATTTCACCAGAATGAAAACTTTTGAAACTCATTCTCCTTGTGATAATGGAATTTTAGTCTGACTTATCCAGTTCTCTGATGGTTCACAGTGCTGCAAATTTACAGTGGTTGATTGAAGTCCCTAGATTTAGAAAAAGTATAAAAGTGACTGGCCCCAAAAGTGACCCAAAGTTCCACCATGGTCTCTGCACGAAAGCATCTATGGTTCTCCAGAGTTGGAGAGAGTGATAAAACAAACTAAAAAAAATATGGCTTATGTGCAAGCAAACTATATGACACAAGGCAGTTTAAATGGTGTAATGTAACAATCTAACTACATGGTGCAGATATTGTCAGTCCAAGAATTCTAAGAATACATTAATAGCTGGATTAGGTCTCTGGGAGATACTCAGTAGCTCAGGGGTCACTCGTTGGACCAAGAGACCCCCAAATCTATCACCTTTCATCTTTTTTGTGCCAGATCACTACAGAAAACAAAACAAAATAAAACAAACAAAACTAGATTCCGTTGACTTGTGAAGCAAAGAATCAATTTCCATTCTTTCTTTATTTTTTTTTTTTTAAAGATTTTATTTGTTTATTTGACAGAGAGAGAGACAGAGAGAGAACACAAGCAGGGGGAGTGGGAGAGGGAGAAGCAGGCTTCCCGCGAAGCAGAGAGCCCGATGCGGGACTCAATCCCAGGACTCTGGGATCATGACCTGAGCCGAAGGCAGACACTTAACGACTGAGCCACCCAGGCGCCCCAATTTCCTTTCTTTAAAAAAAGGAGCCCACAAAATATTTGTACTTGCTTATAAACTTAGGTGGATGGAAAACAGTGTAAATCAGGGAGGCACCGGCAAGATAGCTGTCCCTTCAGTAATACAAGAGAGAAAATTCCATCCTGTAGATCTGATCAGCTCTAGAATTATAAATAAATAAATAATAAATAAATAAATAACACAAATAAATAACACAAATAAATGAAAACTAAAGCAACGTAAACACACTGTTATTTATATAGGTATTTTATTATTAAGGGTTCATTGTTTTTATTAGAAGCATAATGTTAGGAAAGAAATACAAGAAATACGAGAATTAGGGACAGGAGTAAGCCTGTAATATTCTAAGCCACATTCGGTATCTATTATATCATAACACACAAATCAAAAGTAATTCTCAAGGTTGTTTTTATATCAATGTAGAGTCATCTGTTTCATATAAAGCACTGTGTTTTTCTTCAAAACACATTTGCACTGGGTTTCATTCTGATTTTTAATGTAAATTTACATTTATGAAACTTAATTTTCATTAAGCCTTAATCTTCAAAGGGAATTCTTTTTTATGCTTATTGCATAAAAGATAAAACAATCAGGGCTAAGTCTTAGATGTTTAGAAAAGAATACTTAAATAATTATTTTTAATCCTTTACTTAAAATCAAAAGATAATAGTCGTAATGGGCATCACTAAAAGAATTTTCTTAAATGTTATTTGTTCAGATTGAGTTTATTTTAAGCATGAGTTTTTTTACATTGAAAGTTATTCTGCAAAAATGTCAAGGTGAAGGAAGAACCTATGAACTGAAAATGTGGTATGTTAAACACACTTTTGAATATTTTAATTACATTTCTTGATTTAAGGACAAAATGGGAAATAAAAATTTTAAAATGAGATTTGTAATAAAGTGCTCTGATGATGAGTGCTAAATAGAGTTCAGGAAAAAATATACAAATGTTTATAAAATTCCCCACTTAACATCCTTAAGATATATTTTAATTTCTTAAGATGGTAAAAAAAATTAATTATCAAGGGAACACTGGGCACTTGATATTAACTAGTCTATACTCTTGATTTTGCCAGTGAACAGAATGAAACCTAAAGCAGGTAATCACTGGTATAATCTGCCCATGTTATAAGTGACAAATCAAAGCACGTTCTTTCTTGCTTCAATGGTTTACTGACTCATTTCAGTTACTATCTTGCTACTGAACACTTTTATTTCCACCTTATAATGAGTATGCTGATTTCTTGTTTCAGCTCCAACACCTGAAGAGCTCAAAAGCTGTTTCTCCGGTTCTTATAAGAAAAAAAAAAATTTGGGACCCATTAGAGAACTGAGACCATAGTGCAAACCACCATGCTCAAAATCTAGAGAAACAGGAACATCTAAGGAATACACAGCAACTGAGTCCTTCTGACCTAGAAAAAAAGCATTAGAGTTATAAACTGGGAATTGCTGGAGGCTGAATGTGCACTAGCTTTAGAGTGAGAAATTCCTGGGGGCCGCAGTTTTAAGGGAGCCCCTACACTTTCATGGACTTCCTCTTTTGGAACTACAAATAATAATGTTATAATAATGAGGAACAAAGATTCCCCTCTAAGCTCTGGCAGGCAGAGGGGGAAAGAGACCATTGTAAAATGCACATAGAACTTCTATATAAAAAAACACCTACATTCTGCAGGATAGGACTTTGCCAGAAGATTACTCTGAAACTTATCAGTCGTTGAGAAGGGGATTCCTCCCCAATCTAGCAACTACAAACATTCTGCCTCACAGAGGGATGGAAAAGGAAAACAACAGAGATAAAGGCTGTAAGGATATACATTAAGAAAACTGCAGCCAGGGGCGCCTGGCTGGCTCAGTTGATGGAGCATGCAACTCTTGATCTTGGGGTTGTGAATTCCAGCCCCGTGTTGCGTGTAGAGATTACTTAAAAATAAAATCTTAAAAAAAAAATACTGCAGCCAGAGAAAGGAGCAAGGGTCAGAAGAAAAAAATAGCTACACCAAAAGAGATACACTGTGAAGGTCACAGTCTTGAGACAGATACCCACTAGTAGACTAAGATTTAATCAGAAGAACACATAATATGCCTCCTCTCCTACAACCTGCTGCCATAACAATAGGGTCAGGTGTAATATCAATGAATTGCAACTGAAAAACTGCAAGACATAAATTCTCTCTGAATTTAGTATTCAGTATTTTTTTATATGTTTTACATATTTTTCAGACTCTTATCCATGGGTTCACTCAAACCAGGGATATGGTAGAACACAGTGGTTAATTACAGCAAGAAAAATTAGCGACAAAGTCCAAAAAAATTAGCGCAGATACTGCTGGAAGTGGATACAATCTAATGTCAGGGTTACATATTTTCAAGGGTTATAGTAATCTCCAGGCAAAGAGCTAAAATACGCAGTTTATTACTATCATCATAATTATTATTAATATAGTTTTCACGCACTGTCTGCCATTATTTATATATATAAAATACATTGTATTTTATATTTTATTTTGCAAGCCAAAAATTGTCCATCTCTATCCTCTATTACTAAGCATATAATATTATCCCCATTGTGACAAGTTTTAAGTTCTCAGTCTCCTAGCTCCAAAGCCTCACCCTTCTATGCTCTGCGCTGTCAGGCTGCTGTTGGGATTCAGCAAACCAGTTTTGCTTTACCGGAGGGCTCCCTGTTAGTCTCTGAAAATAGAGCATTCTGAAAGGACACCACAAAGCTAGAGGACAAAGAAGGTTCTTTCTCTTTCTTCTCTGCTTCTGTGGACTTCCTGCCTCTTCATAGTTCTTTTGAGGGTCACATCAGCCATGCTTCTTCATGCTTGATAGCAGTTCCTTTCTGTGGCAGGGGATGAATCCAGGCTGTGGGCTGTCCAACACTTGCATATACCTACCACAGACACCAGCAGCAGTCAACAGAGGCCACGGCTTCCAAAGTCTATGTTCCAAGCCAATGGGGCGCCTTTCTGAGTTCAAAGAGACTTCATCAAAGGAGTGATACATTCTCCTGGACAGAGTTTGAGCTCCATGGAGCCCTTAAGTTCCTAAATTTTAATAATTCCCTCCTTTTAGCATTTTTTCTTTAGATCTAAGAAGGTATCTACTCTCTGCAGTTGCCATCTCTATGATACCTTAAAGTTCTCTTATTCTTGAAGCCACCTGGTTAACAAAATTATACCTAATTAACATTAAAAAAAGATACTAATTTGTGTGGTCTCTTTTTCTGTACTATCCATTACCACAGAACATGTTCTTACAGCAACAGACTGTAGAGCTGAGAATTAAACTTAGATCTGACTCACTCTAAGAGTTCTTTAAACCATACACTGTTACATGAATTGTTGCAAAGACATGGAACCAAGACTAATGGTATTTGGAAGAAAAGGCAACCAGCCAATTGACATTGTAGGAGTTTATCCATAGATGTCTAGATGTTAGCTACCCAACTGTGGCTGGGAGAGCAAAACAACTGAAGTAAAAAACAAAAACAAAAACAAAAAACCCTAAGAAACATTAATGAAATAAACTAATGTTAGAACCTTGATTAAAAGAATTGGGGTGTTCAGAAATGTGTTAATATCCAACAATAATTTCTGAGGCTTTTGTGCATGCTGAAAAGAGAACACTCTTTTGAGACACACACAGAGAATGAAAGGCCATGCCCTACAATGCGATTGAAGTCTATTAAATACCTGCCATTTAAGTCAACATTATTTGGAAAACCTAGAAGTGGAACTGTGAGTGTAAGTTGGAAAGGAGGCAGAATCTTAAAGCTGTACAGGTTTTGAGAAGTATTTTTCAGGGAGATGGAAACCTTATTGGAAATCTGAAAGGTTACTTACAAATAGCTCACATAAACCAAATTTGTTTTATCCTTAATTTATTTTACCTTTGGGTTACTTCTTATTTGCAAAAAAGATAGACCCACCTTAGAAAAAAATAAGTTAAATAAGCATCATCCTTTCTTACAAATGCACACAGGGAGTATGTTTAATTCTAATAATTTAATAAATAATGTTAGTATTAGTTTATATATGCAAGAGAATAATAAAGAAGCCAATATGAGACTCTGAGTCCTTTCACACAGAGGAGAGTCTGACAGCTAATTAAAGATCTATGGGGTCTTTTGAGGGTCTGTAACCAGCCACAGCTTTGTTGCCTTATCTTAGATGCCAACCCCTTCATCACTACTTGCTGAATAAAATTATTTCTTCTCAGGCTCTGCTTTGCTGATGGCAAATTTTAGTCATGACATACACTGGAAAATACTTATCTTATTCCACTTAGTGGTCTATTAAATTTTCCAATTTTTCAGGCCATGTCTTTCTTATTATTTTAGAAGCAATCACTGTTTAGCACAGAACTTTGCACACAGTCAGACTCAATATATTTTAATTGAATTTTTTTTTTTCTTTTTGAGGGGAGGTGGTGGCTATGATTGAGCTTCATGGAATCAGTGAGATAATATAATTTACTAAACTATATAATCCTATGGGACAAGAAATGCATTTTAAAGAAAATATTATGGTATATAGTATCTAGCCTATAATTCATCTTCACAAAATATTGGCTGGCTGGCCATGCAGTCTTAATCTTAGTCCAAGAGCACACAGATTCAACCTGTTATCATTAGTGGGTACACCACAATAAAGCTCATATATGGACATCTTTCCATACGTACATTTTTATATTTACAGTTTAGTGTATCCTTCTTCCTTAATTATGTAACTTTGCAATGATCACAAGTGAAAATGAGTTAAAATTTCAGATTTCTTTTTAGTATTTTCCTATTTTAAAATAAATTTTCAATATTCATACCTTACTGCAACAGTGGAAACAATTTCAAACCTGTGAATCCTATTGTTTTATCTCGATCCCAACTAGGAATATTTTATACAACAGAAAGACTACTTAATGGGATTAAAACATTTGCAGCATGTGTGTTATTAGTAATCGAATTATATTTTCTCCTTTCAAAACTTTCTTATTTTTAATTAAAATAATGTATGCTTGTTGATTTAATGACACTCAAACTTCACTAAGGAAAACAATGTTAAAAATCGATGTGTTTCTTCCATACTTTTTTATACTATTTTCAGTTCCATAAAAAACAATATCTGCTATACATGTTATTTTACAACTGGATTCTTTAAGCTAAAATATAACTATTTTCCAGATCAACAACTATGGAGTTAAATCAATTTCTGAAAATCAAGTCTCTTTTAATTTTATTTTTCTCCTTGATATAAAATCTGCTTCAATAAATATTTTAGGAACTGCAATCTTATTACCACTGCTTTTTCTTTGATAAATTCCTACAGGGAAAACTTCTAGGTCAAAGTGTTTTCCTTTTTTAAAATTTAATAGATTCCACCACACTTCGTTTCATAAGGATTATCAATTCACACATTTTTACCAGGATTTTTGAGATACACTCATTAAAGTTATATCAATCTTTTCAACTTTATAAACAATTTATACTTTTATACTCTTTATTACCAATATGTTTGCACATCTTTTCTAATGTTTACTACATATTTCTATTTCTTTTTCTATGAATATTGTTTATATAACTTTCCCAATCTTAATTGATTTTAATGATTTTACCAATTTATAAAATTTATTTAGATACAAACCACTCATGCAGTCATTCACACACTCTCTTTCCCCTATGCAGGCTTGATACAGATGAATTCAGTGACTTTGAAATCCTATAAGATGAAAGCAGCCTATGCCCTTAATCACTGCTTGAGGGAGAGCCATCCACTAGTCAGGAATATCTGCTTTACAATCAATGTGTGCAAGGATAAATTTTGTTGTTTTAAGACACTAAATATTGAGCTTTTCTGTTACTGGAGCTCAGTGTCTTACCTGACATACTCAAAGTATAGAATTTTAAAAATCAATCTGCCAGTGCTTTGCTTTATAGCATCTGTGTTTCTCATTGTTTAAGTTTTTCACTTCTGTGAGATCCTAAAGAATGTTCTCCAATAATATCTTCTATTTGCATAATTTTAATCTTTCATATTGATATCTAATAAAACCAGATTTAGAGTTCTTTTTAATATGATGTGAACATGAGCCTTATTATTTTCTTCAGAGGAAGAGTCAGTCATGCCAACTCCACATACAACTAATCAAGTCTACTTTCAAGTAACGCTACATCATTTCATGGGTAGTGTGAGTACCTTACAGTAAAAAAAATAATCCTGATTTCTTCCTTCTGTCTTGGTAGCATTATTGTCATTTATTTCACTTATATATAAGCATACACTAGCATATATATAATACATTCATAAGCATACATAGTTGAATACATTTTTGCTACTATTATTTTGCACAAAATAATTAGATCAATTAAGAATAAGAAAAATAAAACTTGGGATGCCTGGGTGGCTCAGTCGGTTAAGCATCTGAGGGTCCTGGGATTGACTCCCACATTGGGATCCTTGCTCAGAGGGAGCCTGCTTCTCCCTCTCCCTGCTGCTCCCCCTGCTTGTGCACTCTCTCTCTCTCCAACAAATAAATAAATAAAATCTTAAAAAAAAAAAAAGAAAAAGAAAACTTTTGTTTTTTCAAATATATCACTAGATTTGGGAGATCTCATCCAAATGTTATTTATAAATTATATAAATGATATACCAATACTAATATTATCTACATTATAAAGCATAACTTAAAACAGAAAATAAAGCAAAGATAAAAATAACTATAAATTATTTCATCAAAATATATAATTACACATATATAGGCATTAATAAATATGCAATTTTACATGTTCAATCATATTTTACAACCAAATTTACAAAGGGATGAAAATATGTATAGCTTTTACTTAAGACTAAAAATACAAATAAGTATAAAAAAGAGGAACTCAGTTTAGAAAGAATTTATTTTTGTTAAATAAAAAGAGAAAAGGTTGAGAGAAAAGGCTACTCAATATTGTATACAAATGTTTTAATCTTTCTTTTTCAAAATCATTACTATTGAATGATGTAAGAGTAAGCTATAAAGTAACCTGGAGATCACAGAGTCTAACATCTACTGAAATCCAGAAATTTTATGTAACTTTTACAAGACAAGCATTAGTTAACTTAGTTGTTCTATAAATATAGTGATCAGTAGAAGATACCTAAACAATTTGATTTTTATTTGATCATTACAAATCTCTATCTCTGTCTATCTAAATGTGGATGTTTGTGTGTGTGTGTGCGCGTGCGTGTGCATGTGCGTATGTGTATATTTTAAATGGCCTGTTTCTATGAGACTTAAACATACAAATCATATCCTAGGTGATGATTAAAATTTAAGTCATCTATGATGTGCAAATACATACACCTTACTGGAGGAAGGCAAAACTATGATAAATGTTACCAAATATTTGCTACGTGGAAATTAGTTTTGAAATATTGATAACTAAAGATATATTGTAAATATACACTATTTAAAAGTTTGTTATGTTTTTTCTTGGTATAATTTTATGAAAGGATTATTGAGGATTATTAATTTGTCATTTACATGAAATGACAGATTGGTAAATTTGCTTTGAAATATTTGTTCAACAAATAACATATTTGTTGAATATCATAAACCATAGTCATTCATTTTTAAAATATTGAGCAGGTAGAATATATATAAATCCACTAGGTTTGAAACTAAGAATGATATGCCAATAAAAAGGCATGATTCCTGTCCTTATGAGTTCAAGGTTATTATTCTAATCACAAAAATGAGCTTAAAATTGCAATTTAAACATTACCTTATTGTTAATTTGCATTTCCCTGTCGAGTGCATTTTCATATACCCATTGTCCATTTGAAAGTCATCTTTTGAAAAGTGCCTACTCATATCCTCAGCCCAGTGATCTTTAGTGCCACTAGTCTTTTTCTTATTGATTTATAAACTTTCTTGTACATATACTCCATAAAAACTTTTGTTGATTATATATGTTTCTCTAACTATATTAAATTTTGTTTTTTATAAAACATGTTTCATTTCCATAACTATGTTTTAATAAATAATAAGTGAAATTTAATAAGTATGCGATTTTCTCTACACCATTAATTTAAATATATTATTTCCATCACATAAAAAATGACTCTTTTTATGCTATTATTTATTTTATTTTATTTTTTAAAAATTTTATTTATTTATTTGAGAGAGAGAGAATGAGAGAGAGAGAGAGCACAAGCAGCGGGAGCAGCAAGGGAGAGGGAAAAGCAGACTCCCCGCTGAGCAGGGAGCCCAATGTGGGACTCAATCCCACGATCCTGAGATTATGACCTGAGCTGAAGGCAGACGCTTAACCAACTGAGCCACCCAGGTACCCCTATGCTCTCTATTATTATGTTCAATTAGTCTATTGATGTACCTTATGCCAATACCAAACTTTTAAATTATTATAAATTTATAAACCTTGATTTCCAGTAGCACATGTTCTTCCTTACATCTCCTTCTTCTTAATCTCTTTTTCTTTTCTGTGTTTTCCTTCCACTCCTTTTCATCCTCTGTTACCTCTTTCTTCTTCTCATTTTCTTTTTTCCCTTCCTTTTCCTAAATTCCTCAGGCTATCCTTGACCCTTTTTGCTTCTGTATGAGTTTTTAAATCAGTAGAGATTCAACGAAAAATCTGCAGGAATTTTGTTGGGAATCATCTTTAATTTATAATTCTGGGACAATAGTCATCTTTATTAAGTTATTATTAAATAAAGTCATTATTTATATCCATGATTTATTTTTATTTATTTAGATCTTCTTGTTATTTTCTCCAACAGATTTCTCTAATTTACTCCTGTAATATTTTGACAAATCTATTTCCAAGCTTATCTGTCTTCTAATTTTTATTTCTGGAATGTAAACATTTTAAAATACATTTTGATACGGTACTCTCAAGCCTAAATAGGAAAAATTTAATTTAAAATGTATTGAAGATTTCCACTCTAGACAAGATGGAATAGATTTTTTTCTTGCTCTTCTCCTCTAAGTAAAAATCCTGCAAATAATGCAGAGGGCAACCACAGAAAAACTCTAGATCCTGGTTCAGCATCCCCGAACTGGGAGGAACAACATAAAGCAAGGTGTTTTTTGTCCCTAGTCCCAGTAGAAGAAAACAATTCAGGCCTATCGTTTCCTGAACCAAAACCTAATAACAGAAGGCAGCTCAGGGAGGCTCGTTCCTTCCCCAGATGGAACTGGAGCCCTCAGACAATGCCAAACAAGCTCCATACCACCTCACCACCAACAGGCACCTATTGGGACTCTGATAACCAAAAACTGTCCAGGAAAAGAGCATGGGGAAGAATCTGTCCCCACTGGTCTGAAACTTCCCCTGCTTACCAAGAGATACACAGGTGACTCAGCGGCACAGGAAAGAGAGACCCACCACAAAGGACCTGCATGGGAAGCCTTTTTGTCCTTAAAGGCAGACTTAGAACTCTCCTCTCCCATGGGGTAATACCAGAGTATCTAGTCAGCCTTGACAAAGAAGACTCAACCCAAATAAGAGACCCTGCCCAGGATGCCTTTTTGTCCCTGTGGCCCTAGATTCCTCTCCCTTGCCCAGACCTAGAGGGTGGCTGGGATACCATAGGGACAATCTTGTCACAACAATGCCTGGCACAGCTAGCACTCTCCTTCCTTCCCCCACAGACAAGGGAATTCATCAAGACTAGAGACTGGATAGGGAAGCCTTTTCATCTCTATCTGCTTGAAACTCATCCCACTCATTGAGAGACACCTAGTGGCCAAGACAGGAGACAGTCCTCCCACGCCCTTGGGCAGCCACAGCAGCACCAGATAAAACCAAGGAGACCAAAATAACCCTGCAAGTCTCTGAAAATTAGACTGTTGTTGAAACCAGAGCCTACAAAAGTAGACCAGGATCTGTATATTAAACTTAAGCAGGGTATGTGCATGATAAAATAATGACTATAAATAGGACAGGAGGTGTCCTGCATATTAGATAAAATGTCCCAGAATACAATTGAAAATCACTCAGAACCAGAAACATCACAACTTGGAGGAGAAAATAAAAGCAACTGACACCAACACCAAGATATATCAAATGGAATTAGTCAATGAGGATTTTTTTAACAGTCATCATAAAAATGCTTTAACAATCAATTAGAAACTCTTGAAATAAACACAAATAAATAATAAAACCTTAACACAGAAATAAAGTCATAAAAATAGAAGCAAATGTAAGTTATAGAACTCAAAAATATAACAAAAGCATGCGGGAGGGACTAAATAGTAGAATAGTAGAATAGAGCAGTATAGACTCAACAGTAGAGAGAAGATGGAATCAGGGAAGTTGAGGACAGATCCATAGATTTACCCAATCTCAATAACTGAGAGAAAACAAACTGGAAGAAAAAGTACGAACAGAGACAAAAAGATCAGTGGGATAAAAAAAGATCCTACGTTGTGTCGTCAAAGACCCAGAAAGAGAGGAAAGAGAATTGGGCTAAAAGAGTATCTGAAGAAAATACCCCAAACTTCTAAATTTGGCAAAAGACACAGCAGATTTAAGAAACTGATCAAACCACAAACAGAATAAATACAAACAATTCTATGCCAAAACACATCATAATTGAACTTTGGCAAAAAAAAAAAAAAAGTCAAAAAACATCTTAAAAGCAGCCAGAGAAATGGAACATTAACTATAAGGGGAACCAATTCTAATGACAGAGGGTTTCTAATCTGAAACCAAGGAAGCCAGAAGGAAGTGACACACCAGTGTTCAAGTCATGAAAGAAAAGAACTTTCAAACCAGAATTCTTTATCCAGCAAAAGAATGAAGGTGAAATAAAGACATTCTCAGATGAAGAAAGCTAAAAGAATTTGTCACTAGCAGGCCTAAAAGTTGACTATTGTAAATTGTTCAAACAGAAAGGAAATGATAAAAAGCAATCTTAGATTATCAGGGAAGAAGAAAGACCAATGAAAAGAACAGAAATATGGATATATGTAATCAACTATATATATAGTTCTCAGTGTTTTAGAGAATGTAAAAATGTACTTTATCATATGCAAAATGTATTAATAAAATCAGTGCTTTGTTGTATATCAAGTTAAAAGGAAATACATTTATGGGAAATTGAATATTTTGCTTTCTCCATTGTTCTGAGAATGACCAAAAAAGGTAGCATTGTCTTTTTACAGAATTTAAAAGTGCAGACATAAATATTTTTGTAAAGGACTATAGACTGTGAAAATACTTTCATTTTCTCTTGATCTTAAAAATAGCTACAAAACAGAAGGAAATAAATTATTCCTTTCTTACTAGAGCTTTTTGCCTGTTCACAACAGATGTTGTTCCACAAATTAGTTTATAATTTCTTTCATAACTCAGACAGAACAACCTTTCAATTTATAGTCAGGAAATAGATATAGTGCTGCATATAATTCTGGTAATTATGTAACAGAACTGCACTTTGCTATATGAAAACCTTGGCCATCAATCATTCTGTTTAGTGTTGGGGCAACTTAATCTTCTGTTGCACCAGCTGTGCAAGACAGCCACAAACACAACCGATTTGCCAGACTTCCACTGAGTGAAATGTAAATGATCAGTGTGAGAGATAATAGATAGCTAGACACCTAGCCAACTAGTTAAATAGAGCTGATCTCTACTGCAGGCAATGGATGCAAAGGGTTTTTTTGGGGAGTGGGGAAGGATGGGTACATAATCCATTTTTACACTACGTAGCACTCAATATACTTGTCACCTGGTTCACAAAAAACAACAGCTGTGGTTAAAGTGAGGTAAGTATTTTTCTTTTTAAAATATGGGTAATATTTGAATTTGATGCCATATCTTAGAGTCCTGGATTGAGAGGACTTTATTTTAGATACCACAGTTTAGAATAAAACAGTCATAACTTATGAACAGTAGGGAGAAGAAATGAAGCATTTATTTCAGGAAATTTATAACTCCTAAATTTAGAACCTAGGGTCACTTTCGAGGCTTTTCAGTTTATTCAATATTATGTTCATTTTATATCCTAAAGATATGTAATAGAATTTCATTAATGATAAAGTGATTAAGTAGAATGTACTAGAAAACCACTGCTCATCTTAATATTTTACACTGGTTAATAATTTATGTTTTAACAGTATTTTCTATTTATTATTTTATTTGAAGCTTAAATATTTTATAAAATAGCTGATGCAAGCTTACCATTCCCAGTTTACAGGACATACTGAAATTCAGAGAAGGAAAATAACCGTCCAAGTCTCACGGTATATAGGTGAAAAAGTTCAAAATACAAGTCAATTCTACAATCTTGGCAATTTTTATTCAAGGGCTACATAAAAATGGATATCCTTTTTACTTATAACATACATAAATTTATCATTCTGGAAGCATGCTTTTTAAAGTATTATATGTTGCTATGTATTCAAGCTTCTATAAAATATAATTTACTTTGTGTCATAACCGTGAGTCTGAGGAAAACAGAGAGAACGCATTTTCCATGTTCGGTCCCTGGAACTGAGAGAACGTAATGCACTGAGAGATCAGAGGTCCAAATCAACGTATCTATGAACCTGAGCAATGAAGGTTAGTTGTTCCATGGCCTAACTGATCTGCTCTGTGTGAAATGAAGGGTTCAAGCATATTTCTGCATAGTCAGTGGGAAGCAGAACTTTTAGATAGATCAATTATTGTTTTTAGTCAGTCAAAAGACCACCATACATTTCTTTGGAAGGCAAAATCCCAAAAGTCAAAGGGTTGAAATTAAATTTTATAATAATTAGCGTGTTATGCTTTAGATGGGTGGGCAAGAAAGTGTCAGGATCTACAGTCAAGCATGATATCTCTACTCAGAAAGTGAAGACATAAGTTTAAGTGACACAAAGTCTAGGGTGTGTATCTTGGTGAGGCTAATAGTTTGTATTAAAAAAGAGATGTGAAGATGAGGTACCATATTCTGTCTTGACAACAGGATATACCTGTATGCCTTTTCCTGTACTTGTAGGTGATTTATCTCATAGGGGTCAATGGTGCTAGTATGGAACTGGTGCCCCGAGCAAGGCAAGGACTTTGCTTTATCAGAAATTATTCCAGACGTAAGGAGAAATGAGCACAGACACAAGATAACTAAAATCTGGCTTTTAATCTTGAGGAGATAAGAATTTAGTACAGGTAACCAACTCTGCTAAACTAAAAACACTGTAAGGCCAGAAGGAATGGATCTCTTATATTCCTATATTTCATGTAAACCCTGTGGCCAGGTTACAGTTGCCTATTCTCAGCTAGTGTCTACAGAGCTAAACTGTGAGCTTAATTCAGGATTGGGTTTTTAATTTCAAACCTAAAACACTAAGGACTTGAGAAATACATGATGCACTGTCATTTGAAATTTGTCATTTGGTCAGTTGTCTATACATACAGAGTGAAAAATAAAAACTGATGAAATTAATCAAATTTACAGTAGATCTCTATGACAATTATGCTACTGAAAAAAAACCCTGAAACTTTAAGCATTTTTTTTTAATTTTTAAAAAAGATTTTATTTATTTATTCCAGAGAGAGAGAGAGAATGGGGGTGAGGGGTGGGGGGGGGTAGAGGCTGAGAGAGAAGGACAAGCAGACTCCACACTGAGCGCACAGCCCTACGTGGGGCTGGATCTCAAGACCAAGAGATCATGACCTGAGCTGAAACCGAGTCAAACGTTTAACCGACTGAGCCACCCAGGCGCCGCAAGTTTAAGCATTTTTAACATTTTTTTTTTTAAATACAGGATTTGTATTTTATATATATATATATATATATACACGCATGTATATATATATATGTATATATATACATATATATACATATATACATATATAAATGTGTTTTATTTGGTAAAGATCTTTCCCTGGTTTACAACAGAGGCTTAGAAATCTTCTCGACACATAAAATTAGGGAAGTATACATTTTTTTTTTAATGGAGCTGTGTATTTTTTTCACTCATTGATTATAAAATAAAAATTTTAAATAAATATTTTGTTTTATCACTTGTTTATTTTTGCTTTTGGTGCCAGAGTTTTTGGTTTCATATCTAAAAAATCATTGCCAAAACCAATGTAAAGGAGCTTTTCCCCTGTGTTTTTTATTAGTTTTATAGTTTCAGGTCTTAACATTTGTTTTGAGTTGATTTTTGTGTATGGCACAAGGTAAGGGTTCAATTTCATTCTTTTGCATGTGGATATCCAGTTTTTCTATGACCATTTATTATAAAGACTATTTTTTTATATCAGAGTAACAACATCTTCCATGACATTTTAAAGAGAAGGAAGAATTAATTATTTAAGCCTGTCTACAACTTTTCTTCAAATGAATGTAATTATGTGGATTAGGTTTATGGAAAATAGTTGGAAATGATAATCAAATAAAAAAATAATTCAAAAAAAAATCAGAGCTTTCAAAAATCTGAAGCAATGTATAGCAAGTTTCAGAAGCTCCAAAGACATATAAACTAAGGTTGTGAAGTAGTTGACATCACTTTGTCCTTTCCATTCTACCAGAATTTGTGCACATGATATAGGTAGACTAATACGTGTGAAGAGAGTTTATCTTTCAAAGTAAACTGAGGTATTTACATTCCTAAAACAAAGGAACTGCCACTTCTTGGGCTTCTCTTTGTGTGTGATAAAAATCAGATCAGCTTAAGCACAATTTACTTGAGAGTTAAAAGATGACATAATTTATATGTTATTTATATATGCCTTGTTGAATAAAATGAGAAACATAAGAGAAATGCTTGGTTTGGGAACTTAATTTCACATTAATTAAAACAAAAAAAAAGGTGTCATGATATGGTGTTATTTTCTGATTAAATATTATGTAACCATAACTAGATTTTTTAATTTAAACTGTGAGTAATACTACAGATGATCTCAGATGAAAGTCTTACCTTTCCTTTTAAAATATTCTTTATGTTTCTGATCATACAGGACGTATGACTAGCTCCAAATGTCTCTATAGTAAAACTGTCTTCTAATAACCAGCTTGGCATTTATTTCATTGTTATTATACAAAAATTTTTCCAATTACACATTTTACTTCAGGCATTATAGTTGTAATATACTATGTTTTTATTTCTGTAATTAATCAAGATTCTGACATTGTGAGTAACTAAAAGGCATAAGCAGTGTAAAGCAGCATATATTTTTATATGATCTATATTATACATAAAAATATCACTCAGTGTTTTTCAAGATATATTCAAATACATTATTAATAGACTAATGCACTTTCTCTTTTATCCCTATCATTGGCTTTAATAGTCATATGTGGCTCTGAAGTTAGCCAGAACTTAGTTTGAACTTTTGTGCTTTAGCAAGTTATTTAATCCCTCTAAGCAACAATTTTCTCATCAGGTGGAGATAATATTAGTTTCCATCTTTTTAGCATTAGATGTAAATAACTCCCAATATACACATGTATATATGTACATTTATACAGGAAATACTCTTATATATTAAGTGAAAATAACCACCAATATATACACGTATACAATTACCAATATGTACGTGTATATATATATATATATACATATATATATGCACACAGTATATATACTGTTAAATACTAAAATATATATCTACCTGTATATTTTGGTAGTTATTACACTTTATATATGCGCATATATGCATATGTATATATTGTTGTATATTTATACTTAATATATAACAGTACTATATGTGTGTGTATATATATATATACACACACACGTATAAGGGTCAATATACTGTTACATATATGTCATATATAATATTGTTATTGACACATAGAAATTTCTCAGGACTAGTTGTGCCATTGCTACCATCATCCTAGTTGTCATCGGTTATTTTCAGACAATTCTCTCAATCTCATTTGGTTATTAGTAGACTTAATTTTATTTTAATATATATAATGACATATGCTTATACATAAAAAAACCTAAATATGCCTTCAAGAAACTGTTAGAACTAATAAATAAATTCAGTAAGGTGTCAGGATACAAAATCAATACACAAAAATCTGTTGTGTTTTTACACACTAATAACAAACTATCAGAAAGAGAAATTAAAAAACCAATCCTATTTGCAATTACATAAAAAAATACCTAAGGAATAAATTTGACCAAGGAGGTGAGAGACTTATACACCGAAAACTGTTAAGGCACTGAAGAAAGAAAATTAAGAAGACACAAATAAATGGAAATATATTCTGTGCTCATAGATTGGAAGAATGAATATTGTCTATACTACCCAAAGCAATCTACCAATTCAATGCAATCCCTATCAAAACTCCAATGGCATTTTTCACAGAAATAGAAGAAACAATCCTAAAATTTGTATGAAATCATAAAAGACCTTGAATAGCCAAAGCAGTCTTGAGAAAGAAGAACAAAACTGGAGGCATCATGCTCCCTGATTTCAAATTATATTACAAAGCTATAATAATTAAAACAGTATGGTATTGGGGCGCCTGGGTGGCTCAGATGGTTAAGCATCTGCCTTCGGCTTGGGTCATGATTCCAGGTTCCTGGGATTGAGCCCCACCTCAAGTTCCTGGCTTAGCAGGGAGCCTGCTTCTCCCTCTCCCTCTGCCTCTCCCCCTGCTCATGCTCTCTCTCTCTCTATATCTCTGTGTCTCAAATGAATAAATAAAATCTTAAAAAAAAAAAAACTTAAAAAAAAAAACAAACAGTATGGTATCGGCATAAAAACAGACACATAGATGAATGGAACAGAACAGAGCCCAGAAATAAACCCACACATATATGGTCAGTTAATTTATGACAAAGGAGCCAAAAATATACAACATGGAAAAGACAATCTCTTCAATAAATAGTGTTGAGAAAATTAATTTCCCCAACTTTAAATTCAAATTGAATTTAAGATCCATATTTGTAGGTTATTCATTATAGGACTTTATTTCCTGGTTTATTTGAGATTTAGATTCTTCATCTACTCGTCAATAATAATAATCCCATACCAATGCATTATACTGTCATGTTATGTGAAAAATCAAAGGGGGCAGACAAAAACCCTTTCTAAATTATAAATCTCTAAAATTTATTAAGGTTACAATTTCACAAATTTAGAAGACAAAAAAAATCCATTAGTCTATCCCAAATCATTCCCTAGTCTTATTTCAATATTTATTAGAATTTGAGCAGGAACAATTTTAAAGCTATAAACCTAGAGATAATATTCAAAATGTTCAATAATAATCTATAATACTCAAAATTGTATGCTACTTGGTTAAATAACAGTTTAGAGAACTTTACCTATTGAGAGAACAATTCTTTTTCTAATATACTACTAGTAGCTTGAGAAATCATATTTAAGTCATAAACATAATAGCAAATAAACTATTTCCTATTTGTCACTGAAAACATCATGCACAGTGGACAATGGACCACCCCTTGAATGTGAAATTCTGTTTATCAGTGTGCTTTTGTAAAACAAATTGTTTTTTTAAATTTCTCACTTTTCAAAGAGTAGGTTAGAAAATTTTGTGTTAGTTTCAAGAAGAAAAAAATATTGTATAAAGCAGCCTCTTTCTTTTTTTTTTTTTTAAGATTTTATTTATTTATTTGACAGAGAGAGACACAGCGAGAGAGGGAACACAAGCAGGGTGAGTGGGAGAAGGAGAAGCAGGCCCCCCGCGAAGCAGGGAGCCCGATGTGGGGCTTGATCCCAGGACCCTGGGATCACGACCCGAGCCGAAGGCAGACGCTTAACGACTGAGCCACCCAGGCGCCCCAAAGCAGCCTCTTTCTTAACATATTAATTGGCAGATACTTGACAAAAAAGGCTGTGGGAAAATATAAAATAATGCTTGATTTTAACAATGTACTTTTGTTTTCAAAATGTGTCCTGTATGAATATTTCAATTCCACAATAGCAGATATCACAACCATTTTCCAGTTAAGAAAACTATGACATAGGAAGGTCACGGGGTAAAGCTGGTGCCAAAATTCCAGTCCAATGATTTGAAGCTCTGTTCTATCAATATAACTCTCCCTTTATATAGCATGTACATTAACTGTGCTGGTCACACTAAAAAGAGCATCAGGAGCACAGCTGTGCACAATACAATTCCAATGTAAATGTTCCACACCAGTTTAAAACCCTACAAGTTTTCGTACTTCTGCCAAAAATTCAGAAACAGTAAAAATTAAAACCAGAGAAGTTAAATAGTATTTAGTAAAAGTTTACCGTGCACAAAGGCACAGTTAGCAATTTGGGAGTTTTCAAAATCAAAACCAGTGTAAAGCTCACAGGCATGACATTACAGGATGACTTATAAAGTGAAAATAAGGAAGTTGTTTAATCTTTACAATTATTGGTTATTACAAAGGGTTTTTCTATTATAGGGGATTGGTTAAAGGTGATTGTCATATACCATTTTGGAAGATGACATAAGTTTTGTTTATGACTATCAGATGCATTTACAAGAAATAACTTAAGTTTTGCTTATGTCCATGAAACAAGTTAGATTTAGTTTTGTTACATGGCTTAAATGTTTTTGATTTGCTTGGTCAATTTTCAAGCCTGGTCTCCATTTTATTTTATTTTAACATCTCATATCCAAATGAGTGACTTAAAGAAGTATCACTGCAGATCTAGTCCACAATTTGGGTCTCATTTTTAAAGTTTATCATTCATTAACACTACATTTCAATTATAAAAATATGTAATGAAAAATTTGGTTTGAAAATTAGAGGAACATGCTGAGATCCGAGTACAGGAGAATCATGCATTTTGCAACAGGGGCTTAAAGAGACATATTTATGGAAATAGGCACCATAATTTTAGCAAAAATTTTAAGTCTCCAATTGAGTAATAGCTGTAGCTCCCAGGTGCAACAGAGACCACTGACAAGAAGCCCTGGACAAATTGAAAGGGAGAGTTGTAAGTTGCTCTGAGATGTCCAAAGGAGGCAAAGTTTCAGCCTGAGTATTTAAGTATTAAATCTGATGTTACAGCAACTGGGTAGTGTGTTGACCTTCTCATTGACTTGTCCGTTTACCTAGTGGTTTCTACCACTGATTTCCTATAGGAAGGCAACAATGTATACTGTCGGGATATCCTGGTGTATGCCTGTATTGGAAATTCTGATAATCTGAGGCTCCATTGAACAAGACACTAATGACCAAGTAATTGTTCTATAGTATTATAATTAAGTATTATGAGCCCTGATAAATGTCATTTATTAGTCTGCAGTGGCATTTAATTGATCTAATACTGGGCAGAATTTGAAAAGATTGAAAATAGGAGATAGTGAAGGGCAAACGGTGAGTCATGCCTTATGTTTTAAAATGTACTTGAATAGGAAAACCATTCACATCCTCATCAAACAAATTAAATAGACAAGGGATTCTTTAAGGTCATACACACATAGTTGTTGTTTGGGGCAGGAGACATGGCATCATCCTATTTTCGAAAAGGACACTTCTGCTACTGAACTCATGTAATAACCACAAAGTTCTGTGTTCACTTTTACATGTGTCATAACTTTACAGAGAAACTGACTGGTTTCTAAATATAAAGAGCTAGCACGTTGTGAGGACATGACATTATAACCTGTAACAAAAGTTGAAGAAATGGGAATTATTTAAAACTTAGAAGATAAATCTTGAAGAATACATATCTCTTATCTTCAGATAACCGACTTATTGGCATATAGACCTGAATTCAGATTTGTTCTATATTGCTTACAATGTTCTTGTTCCAATTACAGTGCTCCTGTGACTACATTATTTAGCCTGAGTTGTACCATGGTTATACTGAAGTTCATATATGTGGATTTTTTATTTCTTCTTCACAACCACTTCCCATCTCAATAACTTAACCTAATTCCCATTTCTCCTTGATGAATTCTAGAAGGTCAGTGCAGTGTTTGACAGGCAGAGTCCATTCTCAAAACTCAGGATTGATAACAGTACTATCTTTTTTTTTAAATTAATTAATTATTATTATTTTTATCTTAACCATGAACAGATAGTGAAGACATTATCTTTATGGCTATCCAAATACGGTCTGCCTTAAATATCCATTTCTGTGCCCCACTCACATTTTAGATGGACTATTCAATTTTGCCTGTGTCTCCAAAATATAAACTGTTAGAGAAGATTACTATTTGCAAGAACACTGTAGTCATACTCAAGAATCTCCCCAGCAATAGTCTTCAACATTTGCACTTATGTTGTTAGTTGGTCAACTTCTGGATCCTAGTCTAAGACATTCAAGTCACAGTCTACTGCTATGTTGTCAAGTTGGGTTGACAAATCTTCAAATACCATAAATATTCAAAGTGTTTCTTTTGATTCAAGTTTCTAGGTCCACCATTAGTTTTCTCTCACTATCACTCTCATTTTCTGTATCTCTAGAACTAAAGTTATTACTTCTGTTTCCAACGTCACTCCATGGTTCTTTTAAAATTGGAAAATATTTTGTATATTTTCCATTAGAAAATAAAGATTGATTGTTTTCATCAATGTCAATGCTTTACGTTTTTTACAGCACAAGTTTCAATGCTAATTCTATGTCCTAAGATAATTATTTTTTTATTACCATAAGTCTCTGGTTGTCAAGAATATGAGCCTCATAAGGATATGAGAAAAAAAGTCTGAAAGATTTGCTGAAAAATAAATAAGTGTTGTGACATTTCTTTTCTAGTTCATTTTTGAACTTTCAATAAGATCTTTTTAATTAGAATATTCAGTAATACTGTCATAGGCAATTTTATGTTTTGGAAGAGAAAAATGGGTTTTATTGTTTTAAAACAACAGAAGGTTTAGAGTTTTGAAACCAAATATAATATTAACGCTTCATATTTTGTTTAGATTCAAGGTTTTCTCTACTGAGCTAAAACAAAGGATACAATTTTAAAACCAGACTCATACAAATCAATATCAAATATTACTAATAAACCCAAGAACATAAAAAATCAAACAGCATGGGCAAAGCAAAGAGGTCAGCTATTTATGTGGCTCCTCAGGTCCTCTGTCCCACATCAGATGGGAAGAGGTTATTTCACACAGCAAGAAGAATTGTAGGATATGACATATCTCCATTTTATGTTCAAGTAGTTTTATATGTTACATAAAACTTTCCAAGATTCCATAGATGCCAATTTTGTTTATCAAAAAGCAATTGTAAACCAGGACTACCATATCAAAAACATTCCATAGTTAAGGAATCCCCTACTAACAAATAAATATCACTAGTCTGTATATTAGTTGATTATCATGATGCTTATAGGGAGTTTAGACCTAATCACCCACTTTCATTCTCAGTGCGTCCATGATAAGGCAACATAAATGGATCTCAGGCCAATAAATTAACTCCTCTCTCCCATCTACAAAATTTAACTTGATCCTGAAAACCATAAGCATAGTGCACAAGCAGGAAACATTATCAATTTTATAACCCCACATTACTCACCTCATTTTGATGGAACTAGGACAATAACTAGACTTGTCACCAAGGATGTTTTTTCTTTTCATTGTCTTTTATAATAAATTCTTTTGAAATTACCTCCAAAGTGAGTTTTAAGGGCAACTCAGAGTTCCTATGGCATGACTTTATGATTGTTAGTAATTTGTTATAAAAATACAATTTATGAACTTTAAAAAAAAATCTTAATGTTGAACTCTTATAGCAAGGGTAGAGTTCTTAATTACTAGAATCAGGAAAAGTAAGGTAAAGTCCTAAGTTCATGAAATCTACTTACAAGAATAAAAACTGAAAAGAATTCAAAGACTCAATCTTTAAAGAAGCAGGAGTATCCTTATTTCACTTACGTGCTTTAAAAATATAGCTCCTATTCGGGTCTATTTCTCTTGTCTGTTTAGCACAGAGTAGACATTCAATGAGTACCTGATGCCTACATGACAACCTCATAAAAATGAAAATAGAAAAAGAAAAGTGTGCTGAAAGTATTTTGTTATTCATAATAATTGAAGAATGAATTTATTTCTAATTTATTGGTGTATGATACATTGAAAATCACAGAAAAGTGAATTGGATAGTACTTACAAATCCTAAAATGCAAGTGGTCTTAGAGTAGTATTAAAATCAAGGGGCACAGTTTTCAAAGAGTTAAGGAAATGGTTCAATTCCTACATTTCTCTGAGAACTCCCAAAGATTTCTTGTTTCTATATTACAATTAAATTATCATTCTTAATGCACCAATTTCTTTATAGTTTTTCCTTAGCAAAATCCCAAAATTTATCCCTAGATTTATCCATGAATAATTTCCTTTTTCTCTCACTTCTTTTTTTTAAGATTTTATTTATTTATTTGAGAGAGAGAGAGCATAAGCAGGGGGAGGAGCAGAGATGGGAGGGAGAAGCAGACTCCCCACTAACTGGGGAGCCTGAGGTGGGGCTCCATCCTGGGACCCTGGGTTCATGACCTGAGCAGAAGGCAGACACTTAACCAACTGAGTCACCTAGGCACCCCTCTCTCTCACTTCTTTTTCTTATTTTCTTGCAATGAATTCTCTTAACTCTAGGAAGAAAGAATTCTTATTCCTGAGAAGCTGAGATGTGGTAAAAAATCCATCAGGCAAATAGAAGGTGCTATTTAGCTGATAGAGGAATGAGAAAAGACATTTATACTAAAAATTAATATCCTGATATTTTGGCCCTGTCTTACTTGAAATCTACAATGTTCTAAAATCAATTACAAAAATAGAAATGAGAAAATTCTAGGTTTGTCAAATAATTGAATTAGTCACTGTAAAATCTTGATTCTTAAGGAGGAAAGTTCAAAAAAATACTAAAGAGTTGGATTCAGCTTGAAAGTTTAACCTAAGAAGTATTTCATGCTTTTAGTGAAACCAAAATGAGTTTAGTTGATATTTATTTTATATAAAAAGGTTAATCCTGTTATAAGAATGTTTGTATGAAATATATTTTTAACAACATTCAGCATGATCTGAAGTACAAACTCTTTGTTGGAATTTTTTCTTTTTTTTCTTCTTTGCTGGATTTTTAAACAAAGTGCAGTGTTTCATTCATACAAAGAAAAATAAAACTTAACATTTAAGGAACTTACATCATTTTATTTTATTTATCTATTAATAAAATCTTATATGAGCAAAAATGAAATTTAGCTCCATTATATAGGAGTTAAACAAAATTATATAAGAATCAAAAATTCTAGAAATTTCAGAAGTGACAGTAACACTTATGAGTAAGAAATATAATAAATATTTTCAATTGATTTTCTTTCTGTAAAAAATTTTGTGAAAAATAACTCTAAAACTTTGAAGTAATTCCATGTTTGTTTGTTTTTTGACATGCAAATAGAGGATATAGGCAGCAGAAAATTCTTAGCATTTCTATACTTTCTTGTACCAACAGCAGTGGGATACTGATGAATATTATTTATCATCTCTGTGCTTATATGACCTTCAGTTCAATGTTTATGTGTACATAATAGCACATATCAAAATGTATCAATTAATTTCTGGAAATGTTCTATAAAAAATATTTTGATTTACCTTATGGAATCCCTTATTAATTAACTAGGCTTTCCAAAATAAGTCATATGTTATATGAATTGGGAATGAGCAAAATCTGAGTTCTGACCCTGTCTTTTACACTAATAATATATTTGATACATCATCATTCTATTTCTCTGCCTTCCAGTTTTATCTATTGTTAAAAGGAAAAGATGAAATTATATCTGCTACTCCTTCTAGGACCATGATCCGATACTTTAGCTTTACTTTGTTTTGTTTAATCAGAAGCTTTGAATTCCAGCTGGCATTTGATGAGTTATTATTTATGGTCAATAAATACCTGGAAATGTTTGGTAGTTGAAACTCAGTCTTCCTATTGCAACCCAATAAATGTTAATGGCGAGATAAAAGCTTTCTATCATTAATATTGAAGACGACTAAATCTTGTTTTGTTTTGACAGTTTTAAGGGACACTTCATTAATATACACTGTTCCTCTTGTTTATGTATTTTCTTAACAGCTACTCAGGCATTTTCTTCTGAACATGTTCTATTTCAGGTTTATATAGGCTTTATAAAAACACCGATTGAATAAGTGTGCAAATGGTAACTCAGAATCAATGTATTCTAACCTGTGGCAAAACAGTTGAGTTTTGGAAATTCCAAGTTCAAAAGAAAAACTTAGAATGTTGAATAATCACAATTTTTCTAGAAAAAGAGCATGCTAGAAACAACCAATGAACCAACCAAACAGTTCTCTTTGAACACACTTCTAGCATGATCTTAGCTCTAGGATGTTGAATGTGAGGATACATTAAATGAAAGCCATTTACAGTTAAAAAAGAAAAAAAAACACAAAACTATCTGATGTATACATATCTTCATTACCTCTTCAGCCAAGAGCTGGCCTAATGAGAAATAGAGTCTGACTCTATAAGGGTCATCATTAGGCATTTACCAATTAAAATATACATTTGCCATTTTTTTGTTATTGTATCGTGATTTGCTTTTGTGTTTTTTACTTACTAGGAAGAAAGTTAATCCAAAAGAATGAGGTGGAAAATATTTAAATAATAATTTTTTAAAAGGTGAGCAAAATTGTTATTTTAAGAGAATGTCATTGACAAATTGAAAAATACATCTAACTTCCAGGTAGAAAAGATTTATTCTCAAGCAGAAATTTTTACAACATGGAGTAAGTATGAAAAATTGAGCCCCCCTACCTTTATCATCTCCTAATTGTGTCCTACACATGTCCTATTAAGTACAAATTGTTCCAGATTATTTGCAGCTGCTCTGTGAAGTATAATTCTTCCCTGCCCCATTTAACATAAGGGTCCTCTTACATATAAGAGAACATCTTCTTAGATCTAACTCTGTGTGTGTGTGTGTGTGTGTGTGTGTGTGTGTGTCTGTGTGTGTCTGTGTGTGTGTGTGTGTGTCTGTGTGTCTGTGTGTCTGTGTCAAGGATTTTTAGAAGAGCCTAATGTGTATAGATCTTTATTTTTTTTTAAATCTGGTTTAAGAGGCCCTGCTTTAAAGAAGTAAGCTATGTTATTTTTCTAAGCATCACTTTATTCTTAAAAAACAGTAAAGCATACCTAATTATCTCAAATCATGTACAAGGTTTTATAAAAATAACAACCATCACAGAGGTTTAATTTATATTATTAACAGATGAGAAACAATCGATCTGATTACTCTTTGAATAGACCTGTAAGCAATTTTCAAAAGAAAAATCTTCCTAAAAATCTTCCTAAAATTACCTAAAATCTTTTAGGTAATTAGCCTAAAAAAGAAAGCTAATTACCACTAAAATAATTTAATTATTCCAATGTTAAACTCCCAGTTCTGACAGAAATGAAAATCTTTTGAGAACATAAAAGGATAAAACATATTTTTCAAAATAATGAAAATAAACTTTAGAGAAAGTCTTAGTGTCCCAGTCTGTACTAAAAATATGTTCCAATTCTGATTTTATTCTCTATTTATCAGGTAGTGAAAAGGAATGCATTTTGTTCTGGCATCAATTCCCTTTCCTGCTGCATGTTTTTTTTTTTTTTTTTTTTTTAAAGGAAAAGCCAAAATCAAAACAGCCAACAAATGTTGAGAAGTTGCAGATGCACTATTCATCAAGAGAGGAGAAATATTAGAAATACTTATTAGAAGTCTGGGCTTACCATTCTTCAGGGTTTTTTTTTTTTCCCTAGTTCTCAATGTTGTTTGCAGTTAAAATAAAATATCATAATAAACATTAAAGGTTACTATCCCTATGATATCTTAAAATCTTTATTTTGATATCTTTAAAATCTTGATATCTTTATTTTGATATCTTTAAAATCTTGATATCTTTAAAATCTTAAAATCTTAATATCTTAAAACTACAAAAGGAAGTCATTTTCAGAAAGATTGATCTTGTAATACATTAGATTACTGCATAGATGCCTATTTTGTACACTTTAAGCAGAAGACAAGTTGTTGTGAACAATCATTTTCTAAGATAGTTTCTACAGTAGCCAGCCTTATTTAAGTTACTCTGTGGTGACAAACTAAACATTACTTCCCAATAGTTGTCCATGTTGGTTGTGGGATGGTTGCTGCTCTGTTCCACACTTTTTTTTTCTATCCCATATCCCAAAGTGAAGAAGCAAACAGTATTAAGGACACTCTGTTCTTGTGTCAGAAAAAAAAAAAAAGAAAAAAAAAAAGTAAAACAAAGAAATGACTTGGAAGGTTAAGCTCAGATGTGTACCCTCATTTCTGCTCCCATTCCATTGGTCAGATGAACAAAAATTTAAATGGGGTATTAAAAATGACTATACTTCACAAAGATTGTCTATATATAATTTAGAACTATAGTAAAATCTGCTACACTCCATCCATTAGTCATTCATCTGATGTACAAGAGGAAAAGTAGGTGAAGATTGTGAAGGGACAGATTTTCTCACAAAGCAGAGGTCTCTGCATCTTCTTCAATAAGTAGGAAAAATCAGTATTTAGTAGGGAGGAGTGAACCATTTTACAATGCCGAGATGTCTAGGAGAATCTGATAATTCATAATCCTCGAGTGCATCAACACACATACCCCTTCCGTAATTGAAGGTCCCACTCTTCCAAGTTAGGGCCCTTATTCTGGCATAGCAAACCTACAAAACTTGAGAGCACAACTTCCTCTGGAGTCTTAGTTGTTCTTATTCTTTGGTGTGATCCACAGCTGCAGGAGATGAAAGTGTCTTTATATCCTTGCTAAGGAGGTTCTTAGACAATCATTCTTCACTGTAAATTGGTAATTAATCACTCTCAGCCTTTCATTGTCTTTCTCTAAAGCACTGACTATCCTCAGCACCATCATCGATTTCCATGGTTATTTTATTTTATTTTTGAAAAGGTTTTACTTATTTATTTGAGAGACAGAGAGATAGCAAGAGAGAGCATGAGCAGGGGGTAAGGGCAGAGGAAGAGGGAGAAGCAGACACCCTGCTGAGCAGGAAGCCTGATGTGGGTTCGATCCCAGGCACATCCTGGGATCATGACCTGAGCCAACGGCAGATGCTTAACTGACTGAGCCACACAAGCACCTCTCCCTGGTTATTTTAATTACCATTTTTCCTATCTTTTCCAAATGCCTGATATATTTTACCTGTAATTGCATACTCTTACACTGGTAAACCAGTTGTCATATTCCAGATTTTCATATTCCAGAATACCATCCCAGTGAAAGTTTGAACAGTTACACTGTTACTGCATGTCAGGGGATAACTGTATCCTACCTACCATCAGTAATGGGGTCCATATTGTCAACCAGGACAGTTGATTCAGATCCCAAATCCCACTGTAGAGTCTACTTTCTCAGACCATGCCCCACATTAACTAGCATCAGTCAAATTCCCCAGGAAGCAGACTATGCAGGAGATGAAGACAACTTCTGGAGACTTTTCTCAAAATCACTCCTCTGTAGGTAAGGCAGGGTGCAGGATTGGTCAAAGGTGAAGTTGAACTGTGATACAATCACAACAAAGATCTCAGCCAATCCAATGGGGAGTTCTGAAATTTATGTGGCTTTTCAGAGTTGTCCTAATTTCTGGTAAGTGGCCAGGCCTTTATGCTTCAGCATCAATCAGTAATTAGAAGTATGCTGCCAACTGAGAAGGAAGTATAAGCTGGAAAATGTAGTTGCTAACAGTCCCAGCAGTTTGGGGAATGAGTGCTTCAGTCTTTGAGGTTAGATGTGTGCAGCACACCCTAAATTCCATTACACCATCTTTAGGTATTCTGATGAACGTGCAGTTGTATTGAATTATGGTTTTAATCTGTACTTCCCATATCACAAATGAATTGTAAAACTTTTTCAAATTTTCATTGGCCATTTGGATATTTTCTTTAGTAGTGTCAGACTTTTTCCCGTTTACTATAGAATTATCAGTGTTTTCATATATAAAGCAAGAGCTAGAGCTAAATACATCATTTGTCAGATGGATGTTATTGAAATATTTTATCCTATTTAATGCACTGCATTTTCATTCTTTAATGGTGCCTTGTAATAAAAAGAAGCTATTTATATCAATATGGTCCATTGAATAATTTTTTAAAGTTTTTGGTAAGACTATTTTGCATTTTTTTAAATATATTTACCTACTTTATGGTGAGGACGATGCTCTCATATGTTTTCCTCTAAATGCTGTACTTTTTACTTGTATATTTGTATCAGCAATCTATCTGGAATTGATTTTTCTGTATAGTGTGAGCTATGAGAAAAAATTTCTCCCATAAGGATATCTTATTAACACAGAACCACTTTTTGAAAAGATGAATGGGTGTCTTTAAAGGATATGTTTGTTTCCCTCAGTACACTAGAGTAGAAGGAAATGGATAATGTATTAACTTTTCAATATAAAATTTAAATGACTATAGCACAATCAAGTAAGACTGAATGCCAAATATAATTTCCAAGATACAGAACTTAGAATTGCAGCATTTACAGTTGTATTAGTCAACCTCCCACTGATAAAATAAGCAAATAAATATCAAAGAGCAGCTGATCAGCCTGTTGAAGTGTCCTGTTTCTAGTATAATTTCAAGTATTATATGTCTATGTCATGCTAGGACAACATTTAAGCATTTAAGGAAAGTTTCAAAGTTTATTGGACACCTATCGAAAAGGAAACATAAAATAGGCATGTGTTTTGAACACTTGCATATTAAAATCTTAGTCGTTTTTAAGTCATGAATGACTGATTAGCAATGAACTGATGAAGCAGCAAACCAAAACCAGGGTCTCCCCAATACACTAAAACCTATAAACTACACACTACAACATTTCTTCCACTCTCCCTCTGATCTAGTCATACTTGCTTTCAATATATATTCTATGGCTGGTTTCTTTTATACAAAGATCCATACAAATGTTTCACATATGAAAATAATGATTTGTGTCATAAGTATATGTTGCTATGTTGATTTTCTCCTAATTTAAACATTTACTAGCTCTCCTATTAATTTTGAGAAATTATAATTTTTAATTTTAAAATATTTGAAAATTATTTGGACAATATAACTTCTAGCACCGTGACCGACAGTAAGCAATTAAACACAGATTCTGTAGATGTTTTAAAAATAATGACAAATAACCTAAACATCCTAATCTGCCCATTATTATCTTGTTAAGTGAATTATTTTGAAGTCTCACTGCAATTAAGACTTAAGGATGGTTCTGTGGCTCCATCATGATTTACATGATGAGAAAAGACTGCTACTTTTTATAAGCCTCACCAAGCCTCTGCAAGCACTTTCTTTTATAACTGTTTGAGTTTAAAAATCTAGGGATTAAAGTGATGGATATAAGATTATATTTTTGTACTTATCTTTAATATGTTTTTTTATTGTCTTATATCAAGTTGGAATTCCTACTTCTGAAAAGCTACATTGAATTAAAGAAAATACATATTTATTTAGCTCAAATAAAAACTGGCAGGGCCTAATATAATAAATGCAGTATATATCTAAAATTTATAAATATATATTTTTACAGTTATTCTAAATATTCTGATGTACTGTGAGTGTACTGATCCACCCAGGTCAAATGAGCCAATATTTTCATTTGTCTTAGTACTAATCTCTTTCAATCACTGAAGCAAGGCTTTAAAAATAACTCTATAATGTCTTAAAGCCTGACAAAAGTATGTAGAAATGACCAATTTGATTTAAACCTATTAAGCGCATTTTCCGAACATGAAATTGTTCAATCACCTTTTGACTAAACCTTAAAAATGATAGCCAGATGTAGGGAAAATCTTCTATAGATATATATGAACTAATCAACAAAAACTTTTAAATGTTCCTTCATGTTTTGTTTTAAATGAGAATGTCCTTCAGATACTTTCTTGGAACAAGGAATCCCAAGAGCTATAGACATCATCATTGTCACCCATATTAGAGTAGCTATTTATCCAAATTCTTGACTAAATCTTAGACTATAGCCATCTGCCATGAGGTACTTAAGACTTGCCTCCTAACTCTTTCAGCCATGCCAAACCATCTTTCAGGATGACATAATACGCACAGTGAGAGTTTTTTAAAAGAGTGATTATTTTGTTTCTATGGATAAATAGTCATATGATCTGGAAGTGACCACTGTTGTCATTTTTCTTTAAAAATTATATTTCAAATACAAGACTAAAAAATAAGAATGATAGTTATTTAACAAAATATACAATATTTATGGGAAAAGTTATAATGTTACACTGTGAAAATAATAAAAATTCCAAGTATAATATAGATTTGGGCAGTAATATAATTGTTGAACAATGTGGAATTATATTTTTTTCAAAGGCACGGTAATAATAAGTCTTATACAGATCTTCCTCATCTTACAATGTGGCTATATCCAATCATAAGTTGAAAATATCATAAGTAAAAAATGCATTTAATAGGGGCACCTGGGTGGTTCAGTCATTAAATGTCTGCCTTCGGCTCAGGTCATGATCCCAGGGTCCTGGGATCAAGCCCCGCATCGGGCTCCCTGCTCTGCGGGAAGCCTGCTTCTCCCTCTCCCGCTCCCCCTTGCTTGTGTTCCCTCTCTCGCTGTGTCTCTCTCTGTCAAATAAATAAATAAAATCTTTAAAAAAAAAATGCATTTAATATACCTAACCAATCAAACATCATAGCCTAGCTTCGCTTACCTAAGACATGTTCAGAACAATTACATTAAGCCTATAGTTGGGCAAAATCATCTAACACAAAGCCTATTTTATAATAAAATGCTGAATATTCATGTAATTTGTTGAATACTGTACTGAAAGTGAAAGTGAGAATAGTGTTCTTGGTACAGAATGGTTGTTCAGTGTTTCAGTTGTTTACCCTGGTGATCGTGTGGCTGACTGAGAGCTGCAGCTAGCTGCCCTGCACAGCATCATGAGGGGATCACACCACTGTCGCTAGCCTGCGAAAAGATCAAAATTCAAATTTTGAGGTATGTTTTCTACTGAATGCATATCACTTTCACATCATTGTAAAGTCAAAAAACCGTAAGTTCAACCATCATATGTCAGAGACAATCTGTAGTCACAATTAAGCTGAAAACCTCCTTTAAAAATGAGCTAAAATGTTTCCAAAAGGTTTTTAATTTATTATGATAATGTTATCAGGCTATATATAAAGATTTACATTAAAAGTAGAAGTAGACTTCCATGTACCACATAAATTGAGGTCTACTTTGTATTCATTACAATGACTTTTTTTTTTTCTTTTGATGATATTGCAGCACATACTATAAACTGGCTTGCTCAACCAGCATTCGGTAAAACTCCTATTGCAGGGAAGCTAAATATCATAGTTTCTAGATTTCTTTCCAGCCTGGGATTTAAATGTAACTTAGATCCATCCTATCAAATCCTCTAACACAATACTTTGCTGTTGACCTGCCTTAGGTGGGAAAAGAAGCAGGACACATGGTGTTCATTCCATGTTGGTTACCAAACAACCAGAGCTGCCACAATTCCAAAACTGTCAATTCTGGAACAGTTTTCTGACTCAGCAGTTGTCTTCCTAATTTGACAATTTCATAATGTTAGCAAAGTCCTGTGGTCCTCAAAAGCTTAGGAGGCACTTTGCTATTTATGTGGCTTCCAGTTTGTAGCAGAGTCATCAGCAACCCTGATGGCAGTTCTATTATGAGGTGTGGGAAATTGTCCCCAGATCAGCCCGAAGAAAGTGTTTTTGGTCTTCCAGAGGACCACGAGCTCCCCAGGTTCTTTCGTATATCACTTCTTGCTTAAACCAGTGCAATTGTTGTATGCAATGAGGAACTCTCAACATAACAGATATATATGCCATAATTTCTAGTCTACATTTCTCCATTGACAAGGGAGTGGAGTACATATGCACATTATTCTACAATATAAATATATAAATATTGGGAGTGGCTGAGCTTACATTTTAAGCAAAAGTTTGACAGGATTAGATTTTTGTTTTAGATATCAACTTTAACAGTAAGATTTACACTGCCCATTCACTGAAAAATACAATAATCCCTTTAACCTTCTATTTCCATAGCACTTTTCAACTTAAATTTCCCTATTATTATGTTTATGTTTATGCCTCACTAAAATGTAAACTCCTTGAGGCAAGATTCTTATTTTTTTGGTTTATTACTACCCCTAAGACATAGAATATGTCCTCTCCACACTACTGAATGGATGAATTAGAAAGAAAATGTTCTTCAGAGATTTTGGTTCAGTCCAGTTACAAAAGGATTTTGTCTTTTGTTTACTTATGGTGAACACAGCCCAAAGAGATCAGACATAGGCCATAGAAGCAGTTGTATTTAATAAGTCATTGACTGTTGCCCATCTCTGGTTATTAGCTATCTCAACTTACTAGAGGACATAGAATGATACCCAGAAATGCTATTCAAAGACAAAGCCTATGATCAGAGGTATTTTAATGCAAAATGGGTTTATTAGAAAATTTTAGAGCAAAGTTTTGATTAAAAAGTTTCTACTTTATATAGAAGTATTATTTTGATTTTTAAATTCTTGTTTTAGAATACATGTTTACATGGATTTAATATGAAGATCTAAGTCATGTTTAATCTATACTCTTATCATCTGAAACATTTTTTTAAGAAAAAAAGTACAGAAAAATGTCCATAAAAAAGGCCAACATCTGATCATGTGGCTATCTTTGAACCATCTCTGCCACAGATTACTGGAGACACTATCTTGCTTACATAAAATAAGCTACTCAGCTGTCTCCAGATCCTCCAGACATTTTGAAGAACTCCCTTATATTGAGACAATACAATTTGATTATCTATACTACAAAAGAATGTAAATCTGGCCTTGCATCCCATCCCCAGGGATCTCAGAAGCTTAATTCTAGCTATCCTAGCTATCTCATTTCGATGTTATACTTTTCCCCAATCCTTCATCTCACATGTCTTGTCTCCGTTGGCTGGCACAAACATTTTTACATTTTGAAATTTAAAAAAAAAATTTAAGACTTATTTATTAACTTTAGAGAGAGAGAGTGTGTGTGTGTGCATGAGCATGAGGAGGGGCAGAGAGAGAGGGAGAGAGAATCCCCAAGCAGACTCCCCACTGAGCAAGGAGCATGACACGGGGCTGATCCCATGACCCTGAGACCATGACCTGAGCCGAAATGAAGAGTTGGTCAGTTAACCGACCGAGCCACACAGATGCCCCAACAGTTTTACATTTCTAAGTTAGCCAACATATATGGAACAAACAGTGAACCAGTTCTCTGGATTTCTATAAAACACTACCAGAGTCAGGAAATTTTTTTGCAGCAAAATTTTAATGGAGTTTACGCTAATGGAGGACTTGTACAGTAGCACAGAATAGTAAAACACTAACATATCATAAGTCTATTTTCTTAGAAGTGCTTTGCTACTCCTGAGCTCCCCCACACAAAACACTTGACAAATTAACTTGCTCTTCAGGCAAAGTGCTTGCCTTCTTGATACTTAGGCCTTTTCAGACCACCTCTCCTCTCTTTCCCTCTTTGCCATAGGGATACAGGCCTTCCCCTTTCTCTCTTGGGTTTCTCTCTGAAATGCAGAAATTCATTCATTTTATGGGGGCCATTGACATATTATCCTGTACCCAGATCAAAGTCTATATTTCCGGGAGAGATGAACCATGAGAGAGAACCATGAGTTCCCCTATGGACCTGAGAAACAAACAGGGTTTTAGAGGGGAGGGGGGAGGGGGGATTGGTTAGCCCGGTGATGGGTATTAAGGAGGGCATGTACTGCATGGAGCACTGGGTGTTATAAGAAAACAATGGATCGTGGATCAGCACATCAAAAACCAATGATGTATTGTATGGTGACTAACATAACATAAAAAAAAAAAAAAAAAAAAAAAAAAAACCTTAAAAAAAAAAAGGTCTTATTTCCTTATCCAAAAGTAAATTAAAGTATTGTGATCATGAAAAGGCCAACTATTTAAGTCTTTAAAGCACTTCTTAGTGCAAAAGAACTAGCAAAGATTTTTCAATGTCATTCCTTCCTTGATGTGAGCAAAGTTTAATTCAGGCTTTCTTCCTCTCTATAAAATGTATTCTTCCCTTTAGAGGAACTTCCATCCATCCACAATCACCCACCTGTGTAGCATAATCATCTATAACTTTGTTTTGTTTTGTTTTAAATAACAATCTGTGCTTTTTCCAGCTGCATTTCTACAACCCATGTACCATCATCACTGCATGGTATCACCTTTAAGAAATACTTGAATAAAATCTCAGGAAGAAATAAATTGCTTTCTGGAGCACGCCTATGTCAAGAATAGAAAAAAAAAAAGAAAATCTGAAACAAAATGAAATAGAATTAAGTATTTTAAAAGTCATTTTTTTACCAATATTAAAAGTAATTTAATCATGGAAATAAAAAAAAATAATAACATTGTGTGGACCCCAATATATCATTTATACTGGAGCGTGGTTCAAATACATTTATATATCTAATGCCCTACACAAGAAAAATGGAGTACTCACAATCTCTCAGAATTGTTTTCAGTTGGCCATTCCCTGTTTCTTCAAACACAGTGTCAGAATCATGAAATGTGTCCTTGTACTACTTAGTCTCATTTTAAATCAGTAAAAACCATTATCCAGATCTTCAAGGTTTAATTTCAAATGTATTTTCATATGGAAATTGCTCCATTCATTGAGATGACGTGACACCAAATTACAAGCTGCGTGCCACTGTCACTCTTTGCCAGGCGTTCCGAAATACAAATGAAAACTGACGTGCCATTTATCTGACAATTCAATGTCAGCAGCAATAATATCACGAGGCCTTGTACATTATCAGTTTCAGGGAATATCTGAGTTAAAATGAAAATTGAAAATAACTTTTGTGTATCAGAATAAAAGTGTACAACTGATAGTGATATTGGTACTATTTTAGTTTGCAGTTGGAGTAAACTAAAGACCTGTGTGTGAAAATGAATATTATACTGGAAGAGGGGGAATCTTTTTTCAAGTGGATGAAGTTCATTATAGTTACGATGTGAACATTGCATTTCGGAAAACAAACTTTTAAGTTAACTTCTCATATTTGTTTAATGCCTTATAGCATACAGAGTATTGTACATACATCATTCCACTTGATCATCTACAGCTCTCATTGATTTCATAGGAATGTTGTGTATTCCCATGTTACAAATTGAGAAATTGGATCTCAGGGCATTAAATAACTTCTTCAGATTCTCCTGTGTCACAAATGTTAATCATAAGACTAGAATATAGAAAGGGTCTTTTTAGTCCAATGTTCTTCTTTTGTGTTTCACTGCCTTTCCATTTTAATTTTGATTATTTCATAAGTCTTTCGTACAGACTTGGAATCAACGGTAATTTTTATTTTAACATATAATAAAGCAAAGTAAACAAATAAGATAAATTTTAATATCACAATTTCTTTTATTTTAAGTAGGTTCCACGCCCAGCATGGAGCCCTATGTGGGGCTTGAACCCACGACCCTGAGATCAAGACCGGAGCTGGAGGCTTAACCGACTGAGCCACCCAGGCACTCCTCAATATCACCATTTCTAAAAACAGTCTGTGCTTTTCTTTCATTGCTTTTATTACTACTTGTATTTATGTGTCATTTCTTGAAGACAAACTTCAGAGATGAAAGAAACAGTCTTTACTACAGGATTAACAACCTCTAGCAAAGGGTCTAGATCATAGTAGTCATGTCATAAATATTAAATTTGCCAAATAAAAGAATACTCCCAGATGAAAATCAGAGATAATTAAAATGGATGTTTTTCTTTTTCTAATCAGTCCTTTTGATCATTATACCTGAATAAACATACAAAAAAGTAATATAATTTTTAAAAAACAAAATAAATATATTACATAGAAATTAAAGTTAAATATGAAATATACTTTCTATATGATGCTCTTTTTATAGAACCAGATGCCTTAACATTTTGTTAAGAATTTTTAATGTTTCAAATGGAATCAACTTGTTATTTAACTTACGCCAGACCAGGTGACCTTCAGTGCACAATTCAGAACCAAGTTTTACTCAAAATTTTCCTTGAGGGGGTGTGACTATCTGGATGGATTAAGTTAAAGAATAATCTTTTTTTTTTTTTTTCCAGAAACTAAGCTGACAAAGTATGGCACACATACAAAATGGCTACACAACATTTGCTAGATATAATCCTCTTCAGCCAACTAGTAAATTTAAAAGATACTCTGAGAGTTAAAAGAAAGCTGTTTTAAGTGAGCAATAATCATTCTCAAAGACCAGTCACCTGAATAGAGAGACATATCAAAACAGTGTATTCTAAATACCATCAAGAGAGTGAAATGAATGATAATTTTACTTTTATCAATAAGGGAAAACTTCCTGGATAGAATGACATGGAGGATTTATCTTTGTCTTTGCTGGAAGAATTAAAAAGTGACCATAGGTTACGATGGTTGGTTCTTTATTATAATTATTATTATTTGTTATGTATATGTTCACTTTATTGAATACATACAATTCATGACATTAATTTAAGTGCCACAGATGAAAAAATAATATAGTTTCTGTTGTTTAGAAATTCACAAGCATTTTTATTATTTTTAACTGTTATTTATTCATTTGTTTGTTTATACATATAAGGTTGATTCTTTTTTGAGGAGAACAAGGACACCTGTATTTATATATTTCAATTCTGTTCAATCAGATGTTCTCCAATTGCTTACTATATTATTGTAGCTAAATAGTCAACAGATGCATATTTATATCCACAAAAGTTAGTAGACATAAGAACAGCAGCTACCTTTGATGGGGTTGAGGGAGAGATAGACTGACATGTGGTATAAAAGAGGTTTCCAAGGTACTTGTAAGTAATTTCTATAACTTGATTACCATACTGACTACCCAGGTATGTCCACTCTGTAAAGTTATAACAAAGTATGCACTTATGATTTGTGACCTTTATAATATATATGTTAAACTTCAACAATATTTCTCTGAAAAATCTTTAGTTAATAGTACCCCCGGGGCGCCTGGGTGGCTCAGTTGGTTAAGCGACTGCCTTCAGCGCAGGTCATGATCCTGGAGTCCCAGGATCGAGTCCCGCATCGGGCTCCCTGCTCAGCGGGGAGTCTGCTTCTCCCTCTGGCCCTCCCCCTCTCATGCTCTCTCTCTCTCTCTCTCTTTCTCAAATAAATAAATAAAATCTTTAAAAAAAAAAAAAATAGTACCCCCAACAAAGAAAATAGTACGTTCATTGATACAAACTTGTAAATGGGGCATTAACTTTTTAGAAAGAAAAAAAATGCAGATGAGAATCCTATAGGACATGGTGGATGATGATAGTATGGAGTAGCAGCCACAGATTATAAAGGATGAAGCAGGAGAGAAGATTGGAACCTGATGATTGAGGATATGGTAGGATGTTCTAAGCCTTTTGACCTTATCCAGTAAGAATAGAGATTCAGAAATTTAAGAGTATTTTGTCCAAGTAAAAGAAAGAGGCCATTTCAAATTAAAAAAAAAAAAAATGTATACTGTTGAAGGACAAAGTAACTGAATATATAGGTGATCAATTCTAAACATTTACTAATTATTTTAGTTTTTTTTTCCCATAAAGTCAAATTTCAAGATGTCAATATTAAAGCTAAAAGTCCTCACTAATATTGTTCACAAATGTTTTTATTTATTTATTTTTTTGGAACTGTATTGTAAAGTTTATTATTTTTATTTATTTTTTTATTATGTTATGTTAGTCACCATACAGTACATCATAATTTTTTGATGTAGTGTTCCATGATGTTTATGTATAACACTCAGTGCTCCATGCAATACCTGCCCTCCTTAATACCCATCACCAGGCTAACCCATCCCTTCCACCACGCTCCCCTCTAAAACCCTTAGTTTGTTTCCCAGAGTCCATAGTCTCTCATGGTTTGTCTCCCCCTCTGATTTCCCCTCCTTCATTTTTCCCTTCTTTCTCCTAATATCCTCCACACTATTCCTTATGTTCCACAAATAATTGAAACCATATGATAATTGACTTTCTCTGGTTGACTTATTTCACTTAGCATAATCTCTTCCAGTCCCATCCATGTTGATGCAAAAGTTAGGTATTCATCCTTCCTGATGGCTGAGTAATATTCCATTGTATATATGGACCACATCTTTATCCATTCGTCTGTCGAAGGGCATCTCATCTCTTTCCCCAGTTTGGCTATTGTGGACATTGCTGCTATGAACATTGGAGGGCATGTGGCCCTTCTTTTCACTACATCTATGTCTTTGTGGTAAATATCCAGTAGTGCAATTGCTGGGTCATAAGGTAGCTCTATTTTTAATTTTTTGAGGCACCTCCACACTGTTTTCCAAAGTGGCTGTACCAACTTGCATTCCCACCAACAGTGTAAGAGGGTTCCCCTTTCTCCACAACCTCTCCAACATTTGTTGTTTCTTGCCTTGTCAATTTTTGCCATTCTAACTGGTGTAAGGTGGTATCACAATGTGGTTTTGATTTGAATTTCCCTGATGGCTAATGAAGATGAACAGTTTTTCATGTGTCTGTTAGCCATTTGTAGGTCTCTTTTTGAGAAGTGTCTGTTCATGTCTTCTGCCCATTTTTTGACCTGATTATTTGTTTTTTGGGGTGTTGAGTTTGAGAAGTTCTTTATAGATCTTGGATATCAGCCCTTTGTCTATAGTGTCATTTGTAAAAATCTTCTCCCATTCCATGGGCTGTCTCTTTGTTTTGCTTACTGTTTCCCTTGCTGTGCAGAAGCTTTTTATCTTGATGAAGTCCCAAAAGTTCAGTTTCGCTTTTGTTTCCCTTGCCTTCGGAGACATGTCTTGAAAGAAGTTGCCGTGGCCGATGTCGAAGAGGTTACTGCCTATGTTCTCCTCTAGGATTTTGATGGATTCCTGTCTCACATTGAGGTCTTTCAATCATTTTGAGTTTATCTTTCTGTATGGTGTAAGAGAACGGTCAAGTTTCATTCTTCTGTATATAACTGTCCAATTTTCCCAGCACCATTTGTTGAATAGACTGTATTTTTTCCATTGCATATTTTTCCCTGCTTTGTCTAAGATTAGTTGACCATAGAGTTGAGGGTCCATATCTGGGCTCTCTATTCGGTTCCATTGGTCTGTGTGTCTGTTTTTGTGCCACTACCATGCTGTCTTGGTGATCACAGCTTTGTAATATAGCTTGAAATCAGGCAACATGATGCCCCCAGCTTTGTTTTTCATTTTCAAAATTTCCTTGGCGATTCGGGGTCTTTTCTGATTCCATACAAATTTTAGGATTGTTTGTTCCAGCACTTTGAAACATGTCATTGGAATTTTGATTGGGATAGCATTGAAGGTATAGATTGCTCTGGGCAGCATAGACATTTTAACAATGTTTATTCTCCCAATCCAGGAGCATGGAATGTTTTTCCATCTTTTTGTGTCCTTTTCAATTTCTTTCATTAGTGTTCTGTAGTTCCTAGAGTATAGATCCTTTACCTCTTTGGTTAGGTTTATTCCAAGGTAACTTATGGTTTTTGGTGCTATTATAAATGGAATTGATTCTCTAATTTCTCTTTCTGCAGTTGCATTGTTAGTGTATAAGAAAGCAACTAATTTCTGTGCATTGATTTTGTATCCTGCCACATTACTGAATTGCTATATGAGTTCTAGTAATTTGGGGGTGAAGTCTTTTGAGTTCTTCACATAAAGTATCATTTCATCTGTGAAGAGAGAGAGAGTTTGACTTCTTCTTTGCCAATCTGAATACCTTTTATTTCTTTTTGTTGTCTGATTGTTGTTGCTAGGACTTCTAGTACTATGTTGAACAATACTGGCGAGAGTGGGCATCCTTCTCGTGTTCCTAATCTTAAGGGAAAAGGTCACAGCTTTTCCCCATTGGAGATGATATTTGCTGTGGATCTTTCATAGATGGATTTTGTGAACTTGAGGAATGTTCCCTCTAGCCTTATACTCTGAAGAGTTTTAATCAGTATTTTGCCAAATGTTTTTTCTGCATCAATTGAGACGACCATATGGTTCTTCTCTCTCCTCTTATTAATGTGTTCTATCTTATTGATTGATTTACAAATGTTGAACCACCCTTGTATCTCAGGGATAAATCCCACTTGCTCGTGGTGGATGATCCTTTTAATGCATTGTTGGATCCTATTAGCTAGGATTTTGTTGAGAATTTTGGAATCCATATTCATCAAGGATATCAGTCTGAAATTCTCCTTTTTGATGGGGTCTTTGCCTGGTTTGGGGATTAAGGTAATGCTGGTGTCATAGAGTGAGTCTGGAAGCTTTCCTCTGTTTCTATTTTTTGAAACAGCTCCAGTAGAATAGGTATTATTTCTTCTTTGAGTGTTTCATAGAATTCCCCAGGGAATCCATCAGGCCCTGGACTCTTGTTTTTTTGGGAGGTTTTTGATCACTGCTTCAATCTCTACTGGTTATTGGCCTATTCAGGTTGTCAATTTCGTCCTGTTTCAGTCTTGGTAGTTTATAGGTTTCCAGGAAGACATCCATTTCTTCCAGGTTGCTTAATTTATTGGCACATTGTTGTTGATAATAATTTCTAATAATTGTTTCTATTTCCTTGGTGTTAGTCATGATCTCTCTTCTTTCATTCATAATTTTATTAATTTGGGTCCTTTCTCTTTTCTTTTGAATAAGTCTGGCCAGTGGTTTATCTATCTTATTAATTATTTCAAAGAACCAGCTTCTAGTTTCGTTGATCTGATCTACTGTGTTTCTGGTTTCTAATTCATTGATCTCTGCTCTAATCTTAATTATTTCTCTTCTAATGCATGGCTTAGGCATCATTTGTTGCTTTTTCTCCACTTCTTTAAGGTGTAAAGTTTGTTGGTGAATTCAGGATTTTTCTATTTTTTTGAGTGAGGCTTGGATGGCTATGTATTTCCCCCATAGGACCGCCTTTGCAGTATCCCATAGGTTTTGGACTGATGTGTTTTCGTTCTCATTGATTTCCATGAATTGTTTAAGTTCTTCTTTCATATCCTGGTTGACCCAAACATTCTTGAGCAGAGTGGTAATTAGCTTCCAAGTGTTTGAATTTCTGCCAAATTTTTTCTTGTGATTGAATTCCAGTTTTAAAGCATTATGGTCTGAGAATATGCAAGGAATAATCTCAATCTTTTGGTATCAGTTGAGACCTAATTTGTGATCCAGTATGTGGTCTATTCTGGAGAAAGTTCCATGTGCGCTCGAGAAGAATGAGTATTCTGTTGTTTTAGGGTGGAATGTTCTGTATATATCTATGAGGTCCATCTGGTCCAGTGTGTCATTCAAAGCTCTTATTTCTTTGTTGATTTTCTGCTTAGATGATCTGTCTATTGCTGAGAGTGGAGTATTGAGGTCTCCTACAATTAACGTATTATTATCAATGCATCTCTTTATTTTGGTTAATAGTTGGCTTATGTAGTTGGCTGCTCCCATGTTGGGGGCATAGATATTTACAATTGTTAGGTCTTCTTGTTGGATAGGCCCTTTAAGAATGATATAGTGTCCTTCTGTGTCTCTAACTACAGTCTTTAGCTTAAAATCTAATTTGTCTGATATGAGAATTACTACCCCAGCTTTCTTTTGAGGTCTATTGGCATGGAAGATGGATTTCCATCCCTTCATTTCAGTCTGGATGTGTCCTTAGGTTCAAAATGAGTCTCTTGTAGACAGCATTTGGATGGGTCCTGTCTTTTTTTTTTTTTTTTTTTGAAGATTTTATTTATTTACTTGACAGAGAGAGACACAGCAAGAGAGGGAACACAAGCAGGGGGAGTGGGAGAGGGAGAAGCAGGCTTCCTGCCAAGCAGGGAGCCCAATGCGGGTCTCAATACCAGGACCCTGGGATCATGACCTAAGCCGAAGGCAGACGCTTAATGACTGAGCCACCCAGGCGCCCTTCTGGATGGGTCCTGTCTGTTTATCCAATCTGCAACCCTGTGCCATTTTATGGGCGCATTTAGGCCGTTCACGTTGAGAGTGATTATTGAAAGATATGATTTTATTGTCATCATGTTGCCTGTGAAGTCCTTGTTTCTATAGTTTGTCTCTGTAAATTTCTGTTCTATATCACTCTGGAGATGTTTCTCCTTTTATAGAACCCCCCTTAATATTTCTTGTAGGGCCAGCTTAGTGGTCACATATTCTTTCAGTTTCTGCTGGTTCTGGAAGCTCTGCATCTCTCCATCCATTCTAAATGACAGCCTTGCCAGATAAAGTATTCTTGGCTGCATGTTCTTCTCGTTTAGTATCCTGAACATGTCTTGCCAGCCCTTTCTGGCTTGCCAGGTCTCTGTGGCTAGGTCTGCCATTATTCTGATGTTCCTCCTTCTATACGTAAGGAATCCCTTCCCCCTAACTGCCCTTAACATGGTTTCCTTGGTTCTAAGATTTGTGAGTTTTACTATTATATGCCGGGGTATTGGTCTATTCTCCTTGATCTTGGGAGGGGTCCTCTCTGACTCTAGGATGTGAATGTTTGTTTCATTCCCCGGATTAGGGAAGTTCTCAGCTATGATTTGCTCAAATATATCTTCTAGTCCTCTCTCTCTCTCCACTCCCTCCGGGATTTCAATAATTCTGACATTGGAATGTTTCATGGCGTCACTTATTTCTCTAATTCTGTTTTCAGTGATTTTAAGCTGCTTCATCCAGGCCTCCTCATTTTCCTTCTTTTCTATTAGTTTGTCTTCTAGATCACTAATTCTTTCTTCTGCCTCATTTACCCTAGCTGTTAGAGTATCTAGATTAGACTGGATCTCATTGAGGACATTTTTAAGTTCTGCCAGATCAGCTCTCATTTCTGCCCTTAGAGACTCTATGTTTCCATTAATCGGATTCTCCATTCTAGCTATTGTCTTCATAACTGTGTCTCTTCCAAGAGTCAGAGCAGAAGTGACCATTTCCAAACCTCTGCCTCAGAACAGAGATGTCACAGTTGGTTCTTCAGTGAGCTTTCCAGGCCACACTGTCTCCATTTCTGTGCTGCTAAAACCACAGCATCCTGGGTTGTATACCCCACAGCAGCACTCCCAGCTCTTGCTTCCAGGTCCAGGCACATTTCTGCCCTTTGTGCTTCTAAAACCGCCAGCTGCCCCCAGTTCACACACACGCCCTTGCAGCTCCAGGTTTCAGTCTGGGGGCCTGCCCTAAAGTGCTTTCCCTGCCACTAGGTCTGTGAGTCTGTGCCTGGTCCCCAGCGCAGGAGGCTTTTGTGCTCCAGTGGTGCAGGATCTTCCTTCCATTTATCTTTCAATATCTGCCTGTGGAATCACAGCTTCCTGCTTCATACCTTGAAACCAACTGTCGGCGATATTCTGTTTGTAGAGATCCAGATATATTTTCTTACATGTCAGGCTGATTTTGTGGGTGTTCAGAGTGGTCTGGTAGATATCCAGCTCAATTCAGGGGATTGGTTGGACTAGGGTCCCCTACTCCTCCACCACCTTTGCCCCTCTCCCCAATCACAAAAGATTTTAAAAATGAAACTATTACTAGTTAGTAATGATACATTATTAAATTGTTCAGAATTTTCAAAACTTTGAAGCATTTTATCTCCATTTCTGCTATTGCAACAATATGTACAAAAATATATTATAATATCTGAGCCCCCCTACCTGACAAAAATTTCCTTTACAGACAAATGAGAACAATTAATGAACATTTTATACTTTTAGGAGTGGGAAATAAAAACCAATACAGAGTACAGAGTTATTGGCTACACTTTAAATATGTATCACACCTGTTACGATCTGACCCAACTCATTCCTATTACCACAATAACCTTCAAGCTGATCTCCTTCATTAAATACCTGCTTCTTTACACACTATGAATATACCAATTTGAATGATCCTGTTTAAACTTATAATAAATATCACTACTTTACTCAAAGCCCTCAAATTACATCTCATCTCATTCAGAGAAAATTTCAAAGTCATCATTATTTTAAGGCTCCACCCCTAATTTTTTGGTCCCTGCTAAGCTCTCTGAGCTCATCTTTTGTTGCTTCCTCCATCATTCGCTCTGTCTCAATCACACTGATTTCTTCTTTTTCCTGAAATGAGCCACAGGTTTCCATATCAGAACCTTTAATTTTCCTGTCTCTTCTCCATGGAGTTTCATTCTTTGCTTCCCAAAGACCAGCAGAATTACACCTATGTTTAAAGTAAGGTTTATTATGCTTCCAGGGAGAACACACACCATGCAAAACCCTGGGGCATCTTAATAAGAGGGTGATGGGAGTGTCTTGCTATAGTGTTTGAACTTGTTTGGAGTCATTTTGAGGGACAATTTAAGAAAACTAAATGTGTTCCTAAGTAGATCCTTTCAGGAAGGTGAGGTAATTCATAACTTAACATCAACACATTTTACATAGAAGATGGAAAGCACAACATAGGCCTAGACTTGTCCTTGGTAAAGAAACAGTTATTTATAACAGACAAGAGAGAGAAACGCATATTTTATTTAGTAATTACTGAATGCCCTATCCTGGTCTTTGTTCTATCATGAGCCTTATCTAATTATTATTGATATTAATGACCTTACCTGATTATTGTTGATATTCTGTGAAGATTGTTTATGTTTACTTGAGAATACTATAACCTAGCCATACTGCTAGCTGTCACTTGACAGAGTCAGCTATCAGGGAGTTTTTCTCCCTTCTTTCGTTCCTTTCTTCTGTTATTCCTTATAAATGATAACAACTTATTTCTGCCAATCAACCTGAATCATATAATTAAGTTACTGTAATAAAACACTATGGACTTTTTTCCCCCTTAAAAACAAAATTCAAAATAATGGGAGATGCAACCTGCCATGGTAGATTACAGTCATTCAGGAATTAGCATGACATTTATTCATCATTACTGATAGAATCAATCTGGAATGAATAGAACTGTGTTCTAAATGACTCATTGTAGTCTTGAAATGCAAATATTCTATCAAGCTAATCCTTGGAAAGTCATGAGAGATTATATTTGACTTGAGACATTTTATGCTTTTTACATGCTCATGAATTCACAGATCAATACAAATAGGGCTATTACACAAAACATAAAAAGCACTTAATGTGAAAAGATAAATCTTCCCTGGATTTCTCAGTGTTCTTGCAAAGTCCTGGCCTCCTGAGATATGGAAATTGATATGCTGTGAAGACAGAAAATGTTTGGTTTTACTTCCCCCAGAAACATTTACTTTTTACATGCCATGGGTGGTAGATGTGTAGCCATTTGTCTCCTTATTATCCTATCCAAAGGATAATAAACCTTCTCTTATCTCCCCAACAACTAAGTGGCTGCATCCCAGGGTAGTGACCTGGGTTAAGAGAAAGAGTGACTCAACAGTCCTTAGCCTCCAGAAATTTAGAGTTATTTTTCTATGTGTTTATGTTTCAAAAGGGGAAAAAAAAAAACAAAAAACCTGGTTTGTAAACTCTAGACACTTACCTTATCTTCCCCCTGGAGAGATTTATTTAAATTTCAAAAGATAAAGACCTAGAATCCTACCCCTCTTTTGCAGAGGAATTTGTTTATATAGAGGGAGATTCGAATTATTTCCCTTTCTCAGGAGGGGCCTGGGGGCAGCTGTTTATCCTCTATACACATACAAAAATTCATATTTCTGAATCCCTCTCCTATAAAACAATCTTGTTGTAAGTGTAAGTGCATTCATGTGTCTCTCATCACTTTGCAGCAGGGTGCTGTGCACAGGATGATCCATGTTGCAATGGTACTCTACTCACTGTTATTGCTGAGTGTAAAGTGTGATCTCTCACCCAGAGACTTGGTCTTTCTGCTAGTATCTATCTATATCTACATCTATATTCATCTTCATATCTGTAACTGTAGCTGTAATTTTATCTGCCTCTATATTTACATAAATATATAACTGCATGTGGTGCAACATCTCAGATCCTTTGCAGCATTTGACTTAACAATTAAATGAAACACAATTCAACCTAAACTTTTTTTTTTTTTTTTAAAGATTTTGTTTATTTATTTGACAGAGAGAGACAGCGAGAGAGGGAACACAAGCAGGGATAGAGGGAGAGGGAGAAGCAGGCTTCCCGCTGAGCAGGGAGCCCGATGCGGGGCTCGATCCCAGGACCCTGGGATCATGACCTGAGCCGAAGGCAGACACTTAACGACTGAGCCACCCAGGCGCCCCTCAACCTAAACTTTTAATAGTTATCCTACTTCAATCATCAAATGTTTCACTAGTTCACTTAGGTACAGAGCAGATTTTGGAGTACTTCTGAAGTATTGACATACAATAGAATCTTATTAAAATATGCATAAATTAACGCAATAGTTGTATAAACACACTAGTAGAAAATTTTTTGGATATTGTGCCTATGTCAAAGTTAAGTGGCTCTCATTTGGAATCAAAACTGTAAGGAAATAAATATTTATGTGATTCAAAATACAATAGCAATAACATTTTACAATATATAGAAGTTATTTGTTCGTAATTGCCAGGACCAGTCCATTAGTTTTTGTTTTAGCATCGCTTTCTATTATTTTTTTAACTTTTTGAAACTTTAGTGTTCATAATAAAGACTTTAATGGATTCATAATACATATTATTGTAACGAGTATATAGGGTCACATCATTGTATTTTTAAGAGAAATAAATCTCCCTTTTTTTATAAAAACATGCTATAAATCTCCTAATAATTAGATATACTTAATTATATATGATGGCTATTTTCTGTTGTAAAAATGAAGGCTGTCTTAAATGCATAAATTCTAAATTTTTATGTTAATTTATCAAAATGGAAAGGAATCACATGCTTTTAATTTATTAATAATTAGTCAAAGATAAAGTGCAAAAAACGAGATTGGAAACAGGCTTGATGCAATGAACAGAAGGCTGGAAGAAGCAGAGGAATGAATCAGTGACCTAGAAGATAAAGTAATGGAAAGTAATGAAGCTGAACAAAAGAGAAAAAGAACTATGCAACACAAGAATAGATTTAAGGAACTCAGTGACTCTATCAAACGTAGTAACATTCATATTATAGGAGTCCCAGAAGAAGAACAAAGAGAAAGGGGGGCAGAACAATTAATTCAAGAAATAATAGCAGAGTGGTGCCTGGGTGGCTCAGTCAGTTAAGCATCTGCCTTTGGCTCAGGTCATGATTCTAGAGTCCTGGGATGGAGCCACATGTTGGGCTCCCTGCTCAGCAGGGAGTCTGCTTCTCCCTCTCCCTCGTTCCTTCCCCCTGCTTGTGCTCGCTCCCAACCCCCAATAAATAAATAAATAATCATAAAAAAAAAAAAAAGAAAGAATAGTAGAAAACTTCCCTAATCTAAGGAAGGAAACAGACATCCAGCTCCAGGAGGCACAGAGAACTCCCATCAAAAAAAAAAAAAACACAAAAAAACAAAAAAACAGGCCAACACCAAGACATATTGTAATTAAATTTGCAAAATATACTGACAAAGAAAAAATCTTAAGCAGGAAGACAAAAGAAGTCCTTGACTTTCAAGAGAAAAACCATAAGGCCAGCTGGTGATTTTTCAACAGAAACTTGGCAATCCAGAAGAGAGTGGCAGGATTATTCAAAGTGCTGAATGGAAAAAATCTGGAATGAAGAATATCCAGCAAAGCTGTCATTCAGATAGGAGGAGAGATAATTAGTTTCCCAGACAAACAAAAAACAAAGGAATTCATGACGACTAAACCAGCCTTCCAAGAAATATTAAAGGGGACTCTTTGAATGCAAAGAAGACACCAAAATGACAAAAACAAGAAAGGATCAGAAAACAATCTCCAAAAACAATGAAAAAACAAGTAATAAAATGGCAATAAATATATATCAAAAATTGCTCTGAATGTAAATGGACTAAATGTTCCAATCAAAAAACATAGGGTGTCAGCATGGATTAAAAAAAAAAAAAAAAACAAGACCCATCTACATGCTGCCTACAAGAGACTCATTTTAGACCTAAAGACACTTGCAGATTGAAAGTGAGGGGATGGAGAAATATTTATCATGCAAATGGACATGAAAAGAAATCTGGAATAGCAATACTTAAATCAGACAAACTGGACTTTAAAACAAAGACTATAATGAGAGATGAAAAAAGGCACTATATCATCATAAAGGGATACTCCAACAAGAAGATATAACAATTGTAAATATTTATGAACCCAACATGGGAGCACTCAAATACATTAAACAATTAATAACAAACATAAAGGAGCTCATTAATAATACAATAATAGTAGGGGACTTTAACACCCCATTTACATCAATGGACAGATCATCTAAACAGAAAATCAACAAGGAAACAATGGCTTTGAATGACACTCTGTACCAGATGGACTTAACAAATAACAGATATATTCAGAACATTTCATCCTAACACAGCAGAATACACATGCTTTTCAAGTGCACATGGAACATTCTCCAGAATAGATTACATATTAGGTAACAAAACAGGCCTCAACAAATACAAAAAGACTGAAGTCATACCATGCACCTTTTCTGACCACAAAGCTATGAAACTAGAAATTAACCACAAGAAAAAATGTGGAAAGACCACAAATACATGGAGGTTAAACAAGATGCTATTAAACAATGAATGGTTCAACCAGGAAATCAAAGAAGACACAAAGAAATACATGGAAACCAATGAAAATGAAAACACAACAGTCCAAAACCTTTGGATGCAGCAAAAGATGTCTCAAGTACATAGTAATACAGGTCTACCTCAAGAAGAAAGATATATCTCAAACAACCTAACCTTACACAGAAAAGAGGCAGAAAAGAACAACAAAAGGAAATAATAAAGAGCAGAAATAAATGTTATAGAAATTAAACAATTGAACAGATCAATGAAACCAGGAGCTGGTTCTTTGAAAAAATTCATAAAAATGATAAAGTCCTAACCAGACTTATCAAAAAGAAAAGAGAAAGGACCCAAATAAATAAAATCACAAATGAGGGAGCGGAGATCACAACTACCACAGAAATACAAACTATTATAAAAGAATATTATAAAAAAAACTATATGCCAACAAACTGGACAACCTGGAAGAAATGGATGAATTCCAGGAAACATAAACTACCAAAAGTGAAACAGGAAGTGGGCACCTGGCTGACTCAGTGGGTAGAGCAGGTGACTCTTGATATTGGTGTCACGAGTTTGAGCCCCATGTGGGGCCTAGAGATTACTTTTCTAAAAATGAAAATAAAATGAAACAGGAAGAAATAGAAAACTTAAACACACTGATAACCAGCAAAGAAATTGAATCAGTAATCAAAAAACTCCCAACAAACAAAAGTCCAGGGCCAGATGGCTTCACAAGCAAATTCTACCAAACATTTAAAGAGTTAATATGTATTCCTCTCAAATCCAAAAAAACAGAAAAAGGAAAACTTCCAAATTCATTCTGTGAGACTAGCATTACCCTGCTACTAAAACCAGATAAAGACACCACTAAAAAAGAGAACTACAAGCCAATATCCCTGATGAGCACAGATGCAAAAATTCTCAATAAAACACTAGCAAGCTGAATCCAACAACACGTTAAAAAAAATCATGCATCATGATCAAATGGGATTTATTCCTGGGTTGCAAGTGTGATTCAATATTCGTGAATCAATCAACGTGATACATCATATTAATAAAAGAAAGGATAAGAACCATACGATTATTTCAATAGATGCAGAAAAAGCATTTGACAAAGTACAACATTCAGTCATGATAAAAATCCTCAACAAAGTAGGGTTAGATGAAACATACCTCAATATAATATAGGCCACATACAAAAAAACCCCCCAAAAAAACAAAAAAACACAGCTGATATCATCCTCAATGAACAAAAACTGAGAACTTTTCTTCTATGGTCAGGAAAAAGATGGGGATGTTCATTCTTACCACTATTTTTTTTTTTTAAGATTTTATTTATTTATTTATTTGACAGAGAGAGAGAAACAGCATGAGAGGGCATAGGGTCAGAGGGAGAAGCAGGCTCCCCGCTGAGCCGGGAGCCTGATGCGGGACTCGATCCCAGGACTCCGGGATCATGACCTGAGCCGAAGGCAGTTGCTTAACCAACTGAGCCACCCAGGCGCCCTTACCACTATTATTTTTTTAAAGATTTTATTTATTTATTTTTGAGAGAGAGAGAGCATGAGCAGGGAGGAAGGACAGAGGGAGAAGCAGACTTCCCGCTGAGCAGGGGGCCCAATGTGGGACTTGATCCCAGTACCCTGGGATCATGACTGAACCGAAGGCAGATGCTTAACCGAGCCACCCAGGCACCCTCTCACCACCTTTATTTAATACAGTATTGGAAGTCTTAGGTACAGCAATCAGACAACTAAAAGAAATAAAAGGCATCCAAATTAGCAAGGAAGAAGTAAAACTTTCACTATTTTCAGATGACATGATACTATATACATCAAGCCTGAAAGACTCCACCAAAAAACTGTTATAACTGATACACGAGTTCAGTAGTCACAGGATACAAAATCAATGTACAGTAGTCCGTTGCATTTCTATACACCAATAATAAAGCAGTAGAAAGAGAATAAGGAATTGATCCCATTTACAATTACACCACAAATAATAAGATACCTAGGAATAAACCCAACCAAAGAGGTGAAAGACCTGTACTCTGAAAACTATAAAACACTGATGAAAGGAATTGAACAAATGGAAAGATATTCTACACTCACAGATTGGAAGAATAAATATTTTTTAAAATGTCTATATTACCCAAAGCAATCTACACATTTAATGCAATCCCTATCAAAATACCAACAGCATTTTTCACAGAACTAAAATAAACAGTCCTAAAATTTGTATGGAACCACAAAAGACTCCGAATAGCCAAAACAACCTTGAAAAACAGAAGCAAAGCTGAAGGCATCACAATTCCGGACTTCAAGCTATATTGTAAATCTGTAGTGATCAAGACATTATGGTAATGGCACACACACACACACACACACACACACACACACACAAATAGACACATAGATCAATGGAACAAAATAGACAACCTAGAAATGTACCCACAACTGTGTGGTCAACTAGTCTTTGGCAAAGCAGGAAAGAATATCCAAAGGAAAAACAGTCTCTTCAACAAATGGTGTTGGGAAACCTGGACAGCAACATGCAAAAGAATGAAACTGGACCACTTTCTTACACCATACACAAAAATAAACTCAAAATGGATGAAAGTCCTAAATGTGAGACAGAAAGCCATAAACATCTCAAAGAGAATAAAGGCAGTGACTTTTTTGACGTCACCTGTAGCAACTTCTTTCTAGATGTTTCTGAGGCAAGGGAAACAAAAACAAAAATAAACTAAAAGGAAAAGGTAGACTACAGACTATGGGAGAAGATATTTACAAATGACATATCCAATAAATGGTGAGTATCCAAAATAAATAAAGAACTTATAAAACTCAACACACAAAAAAGAATAATCCAATTAAAAAATGGGCAGAAGACATGAATAGAAAATTTTCCAAAGAAGACATACAGATGGCCAACAGATACATGAAAATATGCTCAACATCACTGATCATCAGGGAAATGCAAATCAAAACTACAATGAGCTATCACCTCACACCTGTCAGAATGGCTAAAATTAACAACACAAGAAAGAAACAGGTGTTGGTGAAGATGCGACGAAAGGGGAACCCTCTTGCACTGTTGGTAGGAATGCAAACTGGTGCAGCCACTCCGGAAAACAGTATGGAGTTTCCTCAGAAAGTTAAAAATAGGGGCACCTGGGTGGCTCAGTTGTTAAGCGTCTGCCTTCGGCTCAGGTCATGATCCCAGGGTCCTGGGATTGAGCCCAGTATCGGGCTCCCTCCTCTGCGGGAAGCCTGCTTCTCCCTCTCCCACTCTCGCTGTGTCTCTCTGTCAAAAAAATAAATAATTTTTTTTTTAAAAGTTAAAAATAGAACTACCCTATGATTTAGCAGTTGCACCACTAGGTATTTACCCCCCAAAATGCAAAAATACTAATTTAAAGGGATACGTGCACCCCGATGTTTATAGCTGCATTATCCTCAACAGCCAAATTATGGAAAGAGCCCAAGTGACCATCGACTGATGAATGCATAAAGAAGGGGTATACACAATGGAATATACAATGGAATATTGCTCAGCCATAAAACAGAACGATATCTTGTCATTCGCAATGATATGGATGGACCTTGAGAATATAATGCTAAGCAATATGAGTCAATCAGAGAAAGAGAAATGCCATTTGATTTCACTCATATGTGGAATTTAAGAAAGAAAAAACGAGCACAGCTTAAAAAAAAAGAAAAGAAAAAGTGAGAGGCAAACCAAGAAACACTCTTAACTATAGAGAACAAACTGATGGCTACCAGGAAGGAAGTGGGTGGAGGAATGGTTTAAATAGGTGATGGTGAATTAAGGAGTGCACTTGCTGTGATGAGCACCAGGTAATGTGTGGAATTGCTGAATCATTATATTGTACACCTGAAACTAATATTACACTGTGTTAAGTAACTGGAATTTAAATAAAAACTTAAAAGAAAAAATAATATATATAATGGTTTACACACGTTTAAAATTCTTAATAAAGACCATACTTCATTTTACTCAGGAGTGGGCTTTTGGTATGTAGGAATAAATCTAGCATACCTCATAAACTGAAAAAAATTAGTTATCACTATAATGTTCCACATGTTATATAAAAATAACTTAGCATGCAAAAAACCCCAACAAAAATAGCCAAGATACTTACTGGATAATCATATTGATATTTATAATTTAGTTTTATTAAAGTAGAAAAGAACATTTTGATGTTATATGAAAATTATTCACCTTCAGAAATCCTTTCTACCATAATATGTCAAATCACGGTGTTTTCTTGTAAGATTCAAAGGATTTTAAAAACCCAGCTAATGCAGAGTTTATAAATCTCTTTGTTGTTTGTTTATGGTTGCCAAGCTATACCAGTATTTTTTATTCCTTACTTAACCAAACATGAAATAATCATCTTATTACATGTTTATAGGGTTAATGTTTTACACTGAAAATAGCTGAGATCAATAGCACCATAAATAGGCTGACTCCGTAAAAGTTATCAAATTTAACATCTACCACTGTGGCTTCTCTCTGCTAAGGTAAGCATTGTCAAAAAGATATACATTTAGTTTTAATTCATCTTTTGGAGTTGCATGAATGTGGAGAAAATTATTGACATACTTTGCTTTTCAAAACTCTTGTGGCATAAAAAGCATGGGCATTATCTCTAAAGAAATAGTAATAAATTTTATAATAGAAAATAAAATAGATTGGATAAATGACTGCAATTATATCAGTTGATAAATTTCCTAGTTTAGAATTCTAAGTAGGAATGTGCATTGATTAGGTATTCTAAAAAACAAACAAAAGTCCTTCTTGAATAGGCAATGAATAACATGATTTGCTTTTCAACTTCTTTAAAAATTGAATTATTAATAATGAGATTGGTGATTACAAATTCTTGTCAAATAAAATACATTCAACATTTCAGATATAATTTATAACACTTATTGATTGGATTTTCTTTTGAGGGATAATTTCAGATCCACTGGATCTATATTGGTAGACTACTATTAAGGTCCAGATAAATCTAAGGTAAGGAGCCAAATTAAAAGGAGATGCAACAGTGAACCTGCCAGAGGGGAGGAGGGTGAGAGATGGATGACATAGATAAAGGGGATTAAGAGTACACTTCTCTTGATGAGCTCTGAGAAATTTATAGAATTGTTGAATCAAAAAAAAAAAAAAAGAGATAGAGTTATGAAACTGGAGAAGCCAAGGAAGAAATGGTGTTACTACACTGGAATAAGAAGTATGAGTATAAACTTCAACCTTCTAAAGCAGTCTGATTGCCCTGCATGAAAGCATCAATGATTGGGCCTCAAGCAATTTTCTTACAACTGTTGATTATTCTTCCTGGGAATGACCTCCACCATCTCTCATTGACTCCAGGCTTATACTGAGAATTAGTGTCCAATAAATCCCAGACAGAGAAGCACAGAGAGAATTCTCAGAGGAGATGGCCTGTATACTGACTGTGTTACTGACCTGCTGGCAGAATGTGGTACAATGTTTACGGGCAGACGTCTGGAAAGCATAGATAGATAGGCAGGGACCTTTCGGGTGCCAGACAAAGGCGAGCAGAACCGAAGTCCTGACTGTGTCAAATCTGTTGACAGGGATGACATCAGCAGAGAATCCATTTAATATTTTTACTCACTCATCAGGGACTCGTTTATAGGATCTGTTAGGGAGGCTAACTGATACTTGTACTAGGGAGCTGCCTCGATTTTTGATGTTGAAATGTCTGAATCCCCCAGCCTTATCGCAGGGAAAAAGGTCTAAAGAATGAATGCACAAGGGAAATGGGGATAATGTTAGTGATCACAGCATGGCCGTTCATGAGGAACAGTTAGTTAAGTGCACACAAATTACAGAACACGTTACAATGTCCCATATTCTAAAACAGTTCAATTGATCTGCACTCTTTAATGATTTCAATGTCAAAAAAGATAAAGATTGAGAAATTCTTTCAGATTAAAGGAGACTAAAGACACATGACAAATATAGGCAATGTGTGATTCTGGGGTTGGATCCAGGCTCAAAAAGAAAATGACTCTACTGGGACAACTGGTAAAACTTAACTGTAGACTGTACATTAAATAATAGCATTTTATTACTAGCAAATATCCTGAATTTGAAAATTTCACACTCGTTGCCTAAGAGAATACTCTTGTTCTTAGGCAATATAAACAGAACTACCTGTGGTTTAAAAACTTATGATATCTGCAACTTACTTTCAAATAGTTCAGAAAAGTTCATAGCACCAGAGACTCCCTCTTGGTTCACTTTGTTGAAGTGCCCTACAATGGGTCAAAGTAATAACCTGACTCTTTTCTCCATTTTCCCAAGGCTCCTATTTTCATTTTTCAGAGTTATGCTGTACTAGGGCATGGAGAGTCTACAAATGTAATGTGAATTATTAGAGATTGTCTTTGAAATGACCCTACACCCTGGAGATGCAAAACCACATGACAGTACTTTGACCTGAGTAAAGATTTAGGAAGTCAGTATTCAATTTTGCCCAGGTGATCAGTGGGTTAGTGGGGCTGTGGAACCCTGATATTCACTTCCCCAATTCCAGAATGTATACAGGGAATAAATGTCATTAGTAACTAACTGGTAGATAACCTATGCTGACTGCCTCGTCCATGGATTGAGAGATAATATTGTAAAAAGACCCAAGTGTAAACCCCGACAAACTCTTCTCATCCTACAAAGACAGTACACAAAAATAAAGTATTCACTCCTTGGAATGAATGCTGCAGAAGGGGTAGGAATTATAAATAAAAACTGGCTCTAATCATCAATTCCTTATTTTTTTTTTTTAAAGATTTTGTTTATTTATTTGACAGAGAGACATAGCGAGAGCAGGAACACAAGCAGGGGGAGTGGGAGAGGGAGAAGCAGGTTCCCGCTGAGCAGGAAGCCCGATGCGGGGTTCGATCCCTGGACCCTGGGATCATGACCTGAGCCGAAGACAGACGCTTAATGACTGAGCCACCCAGGCGCCCCAATTCCTTATTTTGTTTACACTTCCCCTCTATGTACATACATAGTACCTCTCTCCTTAGTTCCATTCAAGCACGCATCACACAATATTATGACTGTACTTTGGCCTCCACTGAAGTGTAAATCCCATAAGGTCAGGGCCCATGTCTGTACTTTTCAGTGCATGGCCCAAATTAAAGTCTCAATAATTCTTAAATGAATCCATGAATAATTAAGTATTTGGAATTGCTTTTAGAGTTTGTACATTTGAATTTCAGCAATCAAGAAAGTATTGTCTCTGCAGATACACTGTAGAAAAAAAATACTCTATGAAGTAACAGCTCTCCTCATATGAAGAAATTACATGTTATACAAACACATAATGAATTAAGAGGCATTAGCATAATGTACTCCTTCACTTATTAAATTTTTTAACTTTCTCAAACACGAGTAATTTTTAAAATGAAAATGTTTCTGGTTTAACAATGAAGATTAAGGTACATTCAGAAATGGTGTCGTCTTTGTGATATTTTTCCTGGCGAGGATGCAGTAACTTCATCCACCCTAAACACCATAGCAGTCACTGAAATAGAAAGATTCCTGGGAGAAGGTATCTTGCAGTCAGTGGTGTTTAGCTCTTGTCCTAATCCTTGCTAAACCAGTTATTCTAATTAACATTTCAAACAAACATCCCAAAGGATAGGCTCAAAGTACAATCTACTTTTCTTCAAAGGGGAAACCCTCTATTATCCCTCAAGAATAAACCTTTTATCTTCCTGGACATCCCTTTAAAATACTGAACAAAATCTTTTTGAGAGACAGAACCTGAATCTGCAGGCTCATATATTACCTACGTCGTGAGTTTTGCATTTTAGAACAGCTGTATCTAAACTGACCAACAGGTTCAATTCACTTTCATCCAGAAAATGGTTTCAAAACATAACTTAGGTTGAATGTTAAAATGTAACTGGTTTTTGTAATTACACAAAACCTAGTTGATAATGTTATGCTTTCTAATTACAGATTTTTAGTAATTAACTTTTTTTCAAAATTATCACCATAATACCAATGTCAAATAAAGACCTGTGAAAACAGGTGCTGTTAAGGTTATAAAATCAGGACATGGACTATCAGATCATCTTTGTTCTTTTTCACTTGCATACCAATAATTTGATAAATTAGTAAAATACATTTGATAAATGTCCAACTCCCATGAACAATGCAAACTTTCTTCTCTGTAAGTATAGGTTCTATCATGGGATTAGGAACACCAAAAAATACTTTAAAACATTTTGGACAAAAACACAATTTATTATCATATATGCAAATATTAACTAATTATTAATTAACTAGAACATTTTTTCATCATTTAAATGAATATGAAATAATCACATATAATGTGTTAATGCATTTAGTTACTCATGGAAGAGTAGGGATGGATTGCATGGCTACCCTGCAAGGTGAAATTCAAAAGAAATATCTATATAAGAGGAGCTAAAAAGCTGTACTTCCATGCAAATGAAGCATTCTTTTGAAATTGCTTTTTTCTTTTATATTTATTTGTGTTGTTCTTGAGGAGCTGACCTTCATCCATCCCAGCGACTCAGCAACCTCACATACACCAGTTTGCATTAAAAGTGCATTTTTTCAGGGGCCACATTAAAAATGTATTTATGGTCAAGGCCACTAGTTGTAATTACTCAGAATAGTTAAAAAATCTTCTATATAAGACTGTAATAATTACAGAGTGCCTTTGTATGTATGCTTAGGCATAGTCAAGGTTCTTTTGATTAAAAGTTATAAAAGGTCTTTTACATTAATATTTTTTTGCAAAACAGAGAGTTCATTGACTAGAGATCATCAGTTTCTCAACAGCCCACAATTGTAGGAAATGAGAGAATAAAGAGACTACCAATGATGTGCTCACATAAGCCATTAGACATAGAAAAAATAAATTAGCCTGAGAGTTGTCTATAAATCAAGACGTCTATACTGGATATAACCAGAGATATTCAATCACCTAAAAGTGTAAAATAGATGTTACAATATGAAGCATTCACTGCAAATAGAGTCAATCAATACATTTAATGACAAAACATACAGGCTAACTTTGCCTAGTATTCAAACAGCTACAGTGACAATCAAATGCAAACTAGGCCAGGGGTGAGTCATAATCAATCCTTTTATTACTTACACCACAACTGAAAGATGGATTCTTAGACCGATATTGATCTGGTGGTATTTACTGTCTAAATCTGTGGTTCTAAACTTTAGCATGTATTAGAATAATCTGGAGTGCTTGTTAAAACACAGGTTCTTTGAACCTAACCAGAATTTCTGTTTCAGTTCTAATTCTGATTCTAATTCATTCTGACCCATCTGGAATGGTGGAGTCTGAGAATTTTATTTCCTAGCAAGTTTCCAGTTTCTTATTTGATACCCACTAATTTAAACCATATATCAATCTACGTATTATGATTTATCACCAAGTAGCCTTCAAATTCCATGTAGCTCACTCACTGGAAAAAAAGTTTGTCAGATATGAAAATCAGGTTCCCTTGGCTTTTATAGTTTGATTTAAAAAAAAAGCTATGAGCATTCTGGTTTTATATATCAACTTTCGATTTGCTTGAATCATCTGCAAGATTATTCAAATATGGGCTCTAAATAGATTAATTTTTTTAGGCTGCACAATCACCTGCTCAAAAAGATATGAAGTCTTTTTGCTGGCTTTTCCAAGTTGGGAGCCCAAATGTTAAATCTGCAAAAGAATACCTTCACTGTTCTCTAAGAAGCATTTCTCTTCAAAGGATCGGCAAAAGTAAAACTAAATAATTCTAATAATCCCGAGATATTATTAAAACTAATCTCATTTCACATTTTAGGGTCATGGCTATTTCAACAACATAAGAACTCCCATAACGTATTTGTCAGCATCTTTTCCTTCACCCAGGGAAAATAAAAGACAATAGATCCACCAGAAGCACAGAAAAGCACAATCTAAGTAAATTATTTTTTTCTGATATGACTTAAGACTGAAATATAGTCACTAAATTGATGGAATTATTTTATATTATTTATATTACTTCATATGGAATCTGTTGTTTAATTTTGTATATCATTAAGCTTTTACCTAGACGTTGTAAACCTGGTACAAGATATCACAAACATGAAGGCAAAGAGAAATGTTAAAATGGACATGGAATTAAGCAAACATCTGAATCTTTAGATTTTTGAATGCCCAATATGAGTTTTTGCTATTCAGAAAGAAATACCATTTTTAAATATATGTGTATATATATATATATCAGCTCAAGGAAATGAATTATGTGGCAGTGACATTTGCTTTTTGTGCACACGTGCACGTGCACACACGCACATACAAAGCCGATGTTTTGAATCTAAAGCGACATTAAGTTTTGTGAAAGCCTCAAGCTGTTAAAGATAAGGAAATGATTCCTATAGGATCAATACTACCCCAAATCAAAGGTAGTATTGGCATTCCAGACAAACCCCAAAGTTCCTGGTGTCTCTAGATTTTCATTTATTGACTGACCCATTAAACTATTGATTTGCAGGTGCATATTGTTAGATAAAGTTGTTGTGTAGACTTCGCTTTAGTAAGGTCTTCCCAGAAATGTCAAGAATTAAATTTGCCTGCAAACCATTTAAAAAAAACAAAACAAAACAAACAAACTTTCCAAGTAGTTTCACATAAAAACTCATCTCTAATCTATTTAATGTTACCTGACTAAACTCTAGATTTTTTAGGGTTGCACAAATGTTCGAAAAGTCCTTTATGTATGTTTATATACTTGTTATCGGACTTAAATTGTCCTTTTGGGAAAGAATTTAATATTTTTTTTGCCATTTCAAGATATATCTGCTTTTAACTTTTTGGAATATAAAATATTAAAACAAGGATAAAAATGAAGATCATTAATTTCCTGGATAAATAATACAGAAAAGAAGACAATGCATATTTTCCTAAAATAAACAATAAAATACCCTGTTCCTGAAAGTTCTTCTCATCTACATTAGTGAGATGTCACCAATATCTACCTACACTGGACAATATGAATTTGGTCCTGTCTTGCTCATCATGCGATTTTTATGTTTTATTTTATTAAAAATATTTTTTAAAAGACATATACATGATCAGTTACTTACAGGAGCTAAAAGCAAGGCAAAAATGTAAAGCAAGTATAATAAGCTAATAGAGGTCTGTTTTGGCTTAAAATTTCTATACTTAATCTTTGCTAAAAACCTCCTTGGGAGAGGTCATTAAGGAATTAAACAAACCAAGAAGGACTATTCAATTTTACTATTAAAATAAGCAAACATGTCAGAATGTGCATAATTCAAGCTTACATTTAATTTTCTGTAAAGGAAAATCTAGAGTATTTTTCTACCTAGAGATTTTTAGAAAAAAATCAGACCAAACCAAAGAAAGAAGGAAGAATTCCTTGATTTAATCTGCTAATATTTCAAATGGTTCATCAGAAAACTTACAGATACATTACATTTATTTGCATCTTATCTTTCATGATAAAATACTCTTTCATCTGAGGATATATACAAGTACCTTTTTTGCTGCTTTTGATTTTGGGGGCTAGTGTGGAGAAAACAGAAAGCATCTGCCATTCCTGGCAACACAACCATGTGTTCTTATTTCATGAAAATATCTATTCTGCACAGAAAACTTTCCCTCAGGGCATTAGGGGGCAATAAAGGTGTATTTTTATTCTAATACCCTAATAAAGCAAATTGTATATAATTAGATTTTTGAATGTCGTTAAATATGTCCATGTAAACCTAATAAAATTTCATATCACATTCTTGTTTACCGAAATATAAATTTAAACTCCCAAAAGAGTTTTGCACCACCTAAATGTGAAATCCTTATTAGAACATAGTAAATTATACCCATATATTATTAAACACATACACACACACACACACACTTTCCTGAATTTCATAGCTACCCAGGTAAACTTTTTTTTTTAAATCTAACTCTCAAATCACTTCTATTTAGTCTTGGGCTGTACTGCTGTCATATTTAGCCAGTTGTTCCCCCCCTCCCAACTCACATTAGCCTAGGCTTAAAAGTACTACAGTCACAGAATAGTATCTCTGGTGTTTTTTCCAAGCCCCATATAAGTGAGCTTTACCTTAAAGGGATTGCGGGGATCCACTCCTACGTTTTGATCCATCAGCTACACTTCCTTCATTGAGTCTAACTCTTCTTAATCGTCTTTCTCTGAGAATAATCTCTATTGCTTCTGCTATTAAAAAACAAAACAAAATAATATACATAAAGAGGTTTCATCAATCAAATTGATTACAGCTTCCATTTATGCCCACTAAAAGTGGTAGCATTGTTCCTGCAACTCCAAGATGGGCTGTCAATGCTTCACACTAGGGATAGAGCCTGTGTGTGAGTCTGCTTGAGTGAAGGACACACATTTTGACAAAAGTTATACACTGAAGTTACCGAGACTTCTGGAACCAATGCTAGTAAATATGCATTCACTTTTCCTGCAAGATTGTATGATAAAAAAAATACTGTCAACCCTTTCATCCTGTCTCAGGTATGAATCTGATGAAAATTGGCTAGAGGATGCTGTGATTGACATATCTATTTCCGGACTTCATATGAACAGTTCCCGTTTCTAATACTTCAAGCCCTTTTGCTTCAATTCCTTTCATCTCAAGGTTTTTGTTTTTGTGTTGTCGTTTTGTTGTGTCTTTACATGACACTCTATTAGACTCTTCGCTATGCACAGATTTGTCTAAAAGTTTAGAATCAAGTTCAGACCTCTGGTACACACAGACATGATTATAATGGCAAGGAATTATCTATCCCAGATATTTAACAGTGCATCTGTCTAACATAACTACAACCATTTCAAGCTACCACATTATTCAAATAAGGTTTTAGGTTCTGTATTTCACATATAAGCAGAATTAACTTCTGACAGTAAATTTTTAACTAATTACAAAGTATCCATCCATGCAAGATAATTGCCATATAAATGTTTAGTAGCGAATCTGGTGCCTTCATTCATAATTAATATTATAAAATTGACATTAAACGTTTCTACACTACAGACATGGGCACAGAAAAATTTGATAAACATTTAATTATTTATAAGTACACATTATAATTTGTACTATATAAAAGCATTTAAAAAGAAATAATGGACAGGTAAACACAAGCAGGAAGCTAATTATATATTAAAATATGTTTATTGTCTCTTAATGGCCAAGCCATTATCAGCACCATGACTGACAGATACGGCATCTAGACTAAACTATCATTTATTTAGGATAATCTTTGCATATTTTATGTTTATAACAAGTAATCTGTTGCTGTTTTTTGAATGAATAAACCTCAGAATCTTAGAAATCTAGAACCAGAGAAGATTCAACATTATTTTGTTTAGTGCCATTATTTTATAAATAAGCTAGAACAATTTAGTGATAGATTCAGACTAAGCATTAATCTTCGTAAGTGCCACTCCCAGAGTCTATTCACTATTCAATGCTGCCATTATAAAAAAATCATCTTATAATGTAATTAGTGTTTATTATTACCAGCAATTGAGAATATTTATACTTGTATTTATGTACTAAGATTATTATTGCCCTTAAATTTATAGAACTGAGCTCTAAATAATAGTGTTTTACTTCCCTTTTACATTAGATAAGTTTACAGTAAATAAAACACAATTATTAGTATTATTACAATAATATAAACTAAATTTTAATTGTAGGGCAAATTTCAAAATAGAGTTATGTAAGAAAAAGTCTCACTCATATTTTGGTTATGTGATTATTCTTAGATTTTTACATGTGAAAATATTTAATCTATTTATTGTTTCATTAGAATACAAAGACAGTGTTATGCACATGTTCACAATTAATACTATGCATTTATTCAACTAAATATAATTTTGCTGTTCAAAATGTGGAGCAGTATAGTATCAAGGTGATTAGTTTGATAAGGAAATCTAACCTGTTGGCATCACTAAATTATGTGCTGCGTTAAGTATGTAATATTTTTCTTGCAGCCAGTGCTAATTAAGTCATTGACTTGAAGAATAAATTTAAAAAATAGCTCCAATAAACTTTTTATTCATTTGTTATTTAGATACTCATCTCTTTGGACCATGTTTATATTTATTGTATATACTTATATTTAAACTTGTATGAATGTCTTAAGCATGGAGTCTCCTCCAATTACAAATATCTGAAAATAAAAAGTAGAAGTAATGCATTTCCCCTTGATTCTAGTTTTTAAATTAAATAGTGAATGTACTGAAAAATGTATCCGGGATAGCAGCATATTTTTAATTCTTCTAAGGAGGCCAAGCATATTTCAGGAAGATGCACTGAGCTAGAGTTGCTGCAGGATGCCTTCTTTCAGGGTAAGTAATCAAAAAAGAAAATTAAGTCATAACATCCTGGAAAAGAAAGTGTTCATATTCCTCTAAGAATGAGCAATATTATCCTGCAATATATTATAATTACAAGTATAATATATTATACTTACATATTATACTTATATAATAAATTATTTTCTTTAAGTTACAGTCCACATACTCTGTTTGTTAACACTGACCACAGAGGTAGTTCAGGAAAATTAAATCACCAAAATTATGTGCCAAATAATGTCTAAAAATTGTGTAGTATATGCACAGTTAATTGATCTCAGGAAATTAAAGTTTGAGGAAACCTTGGTTGTGGCAAAATTATTCACTATAACACTTTGAAAGTTTAAGATTATATTTATTGCATTACCCTTATAAACAACAAATATAGAGTTCTATAAATCATTTGAAGTACAATTTCACATATTAATTTTGTCAATAAATCTTTAAAGATGAGTTTTTGAGGTTAAGAGCCTTATTCATTTCCAGATTAGCACAAAGGCATGCAATTCTAATCTGAGAGAATTGCATTAAAACAAAACTGGGCAGCATATACACATGATAAATGCATTGAGAAATGAAACAGTTCTACTTAACTTTAAGAAAAATATACCTCAAAAAGATTCAGAATCTGTTACTGCAAACTAATGCAGACAATGTACCTTCAACTTCAGAGTTAATTAAAATTTATGTCTTTTATTATATTTATGTTTATTTTCATGCTGCACACACACACACACACACATTTTATTACAAAAGCAAGTTGAATATAATTGGTATATATAAACATTTGGATTCCCAGTAGTAATTTCAATATAGTCCCAGCTAAATTTTAATACTTGCACACTTGTCATCTACTTATCCTAATATATTAAGAGTGCTACTGGTTATTTTTTTTTTTTTTTTATTTTAAAGATTTTATTTATTTGACAGGCACAGCGAGAGAGAGGGAACACAAGCAGGGGGAGTGGGAGAGGGAGAAGCAGGCTTCCCGCGGAGCAGGGAGCCCGATGCGGGGCTCGATCCCAGGACCCTGGGATCATGACCTGAGCCGAAGGCAGACGCTTAACGACTGAGCCACCCAGGCGCCCCAGAGTGCTACTGGTTATTACTCTTTAATTCCCTATGCTTTTCTTTAATTTTCACAAAGACTTTTTGAAGTTATTATTCCTTTTGTGAAAATTGAGGCTCAAATTAAGTAACACTCAGCTGGTACTAAATGAAAAATTCCTGTGTTGAAACCAGGTTTGTGTGAATATCCATTCTCTTCTAGCTGCATGTTGGGAACACTTTTTTATACTAGCACATTGATGTCTTATAATTTCCAAAAAAATAACAAATATCTGTTATACATGCCACAACTAATGTTCAGGATATGACTGCTAGAGGTCATCAAAAATATTTATCACAATTGACTATATTTATAAAGATAGTGAATACTTTAAAGGGGAGGGAGTATGCTTTAAAGAGTATTATTTGCAGTCTTTAAATTCTTTATTTTAAACAAATAATAATTGTTGTGTTGGAGCTGTCTTAAATTAGATGGTGAATCATAAACAAAGCTATAAATGAGCTGCATAGGAAGGCAGAGACCATGCTCCTGACACTAGAGGTTATTACCATATTATGAAATTAACACTGCCATGATCTGTGGTTTCCTTAATTTAGCTGTTCCATGCATCTCTCCCTTATGTAATGGATGATTAATAAATTTAATTATATATTTTGATAATATAGTATTACAGTAAAATATACGGAGATCAAAACCATAATTACTTGTATAGTAAATAATATTATAATTGATTTCTGGTGTGTTATATATCTAATTTTTTTTATTTTTTTGTTGCTTGCTTATAAAATAATTGCATAATTAATTATAAGAGTGACAGGTTAATTTTACTCTGAGGCAATTTACATATGAATCAAATCAACAGTAGCAAAATTCCTAATAAACTTGTAACATTATACAAATAAGATATTTGGCACTATCTCTTTCATGACCTGTAGATTTTAATGAATGACAATATTTAATTAACATTTTCTTATTTTAAAAAGAGTTTATCAAAGTGGAAAATATGTACCCTGCCATGCTGTAGATCCAATCCTTAAAAAATCTAATTTAAACTCAAAACAACAAATTTCCAAATATCTTTGATTATTTAAATTTCATTTAAATGTTACAATTGCTCATACTGTCCTGTGGAAACTTTTAAAAGTATAAATATAAAGTAATATCTAAGCATTAATTAAATATTAGATATTTGTTACTTGAACTCATATTTTCCACTCTGAGAACAATCACACTGTTTTATGGACAGTAAATGTTCAATAAACATTGAATGAAGGAGACATCGTTAAATTAAAATGTATGAGCTACTGGAGGTACAAGAGAGGAGACAGTATATTATTTGAAACTCAGGATTTGGGATACAGTAAGCAAGATAAGCCATAGCCTATTCCAGAGGACTTAGGGTAGATAATCTTAAATAATATGTTTTTAAAAATGGGAATAAATATGAAGATAATTCTACTGTAATGCTACCAAGCTCTAGAGACACAAAGTGGCTGCTTATTTTCAGTGAAACACTGCATTGTTTGTAAACTGTTCTATAGGAAATATTTTTAAATTGTTTTATTTTGATCCTAATGATTTAAGAAACTCAGGTTTTAATTTTTAAACACTAGGTTGCAGTATCTTTGCATGCTCATGTAATCATCTTATGAAATGGACCTCCTAACAGTAAACATTAGAATGATGCCTATCGTCTTCAGGTCTGAACCACAGAAGCTTCTTTGACCTGGCTATGATCCGAGGAAAATGCCAAGGAGAATGGAAAAGACTCTCCTCTCAATACCGACAGCTTGTTTTTCACTGACATCTCTCCTTTACTATATCTCTCGCTACAAGCTCTAGTGCGGATTCCTGAAAGGCCTTTAGCTCAGAATGAATCTAGACCTGGAAAGTGAAGTAAGAGGGCACAGTATAATGAAGAATTGCAGAGGTTGTTTGCTTCCTTCTTTTTAATAATGTCTCTTGGATAGGGAAGTCAATAAACAATGATTATGGTACAAAGGAAATCAGAGACATCCTGACATAAGTGACATTGGGGCAGAAAGAGAGATGCCTCAATGGCTTTACAAACTAAGGTCTGGGGAGCATCTAACAAATGTTATGACCATACAGAAAACAGACAGTAGAAATATGTTTATACTTTATGTTTTTCTGCTACCAGGAATAATCACAAATCTAAGGGTTTTAATGAAGGTGTTGTGTGTAAAAACATAAAAACCTCAGAGGATGAAATGAGTTTTTGCCTTTGAAGTTAGAAATCCCAATAATGAAAGGTAACTGGAGAGATGAGTTGCAGGGATAGTCCTTAAAATGGTAACAAGACTCGGGAATATCTAGGAGGTGGCTTAAATGGCAATTGAACAAAGTATCCCATTTAAGAGTTCCATTTAACAGCATAAGTGATGGAATGTTTTGCCAAAAGAGTGTAAAAATCAAATCTAGGATAGCTTTTTAAATCTTTTTATTTTGAAATTTTACTGGAATCTTCTTCCTTTTTCATGACATGCTGTTATACCTATGTTATAATTTTGAATTAAAATTTATTTAACTGAACCAAGTTAGCATTGGTCTAGTACTGAGTCACTTTTATCTGTAACTGGAAGGAAAGCTAGACAACAAGGATTATGTTACCTCAAAGCAGAAAAACTTCTAATGATATGCACATTGAGTATTCTCATAAATACTTAAAGAAAAGGTAGGCCTGGAATCCTAAAGCCTATAGGCATTAATACCCTTATACAAATGTCCTGTGTTTTATGTCACTGTCTTTATTCATTTATATATGTATATCTTCACTGATAAGTCATATTTCACTTTTGAACTGTATTACCTCATATATTTCTAGACCCTTCTCATAGAAAGTACATTATAGAAAAATTGGTTACAGAATAATTAGTGTTGAAATTGTAATTGTATAAATGTAATCTAAAGATATATTTACATTTACCTAATGGCATTTCCAGAGAGTGCTGTTAGTCAATATGATACAATAGAAATTAAGATCATTTATAACTGAAAGTTTTCACCAAAATACTATATTAGTGATAAAATATGAAATAAATTGAATGAAATTAAATAAAGCTTAATATGATCACCACAAAACACATTTCTAACTGAATATGTGGTATTTAAATGTTGTTTTGGTACTTATAATGAATATAAATATTTTTATATTTACTTTGACTCATAATAGATGGCTCATAATAGATCATTTTTCTTTTAAGAAATGTATTGTTTGGATCAGTAATTTTTCTTTTTTAAAAAAGGGAATAATATTAAAATGTTTGAAAATAAGGTCTCATTTGTGTACCAGTACCAAGTTTATTTTCTACTTGTTGTATTTCCAAAGTCAAGGCCATCATATTAAAATTTCCTCTATATGTTATTAACTTAATATATGTTGTTTATGTAGTTACAGATATTTTTACAACCTTATATCATTGAATTAAAATAAGTGGAATCAATATTGTTGCAAAGAAAATAAATGTCTTACATATGTAATATTTATTTACTTATTCATTACAGAAATTAAATATAGAATTTTGAAGCTTGAAAACCAGTAAATAAAATATCTGACCTAGTATCTGATAATGCTGAGAAAATTGACAAATGTCATGGAAAATTAAAAGCCAGTAGTTGATGAAGAAATAATTTACCAATGTATATCAAATCCTCAGACACTATGTACTGAAGATTTAAGTACAAACCTTCATAAGTTAATAAACAAGATGCGTGTTTTGATATAGATGGAATAAAAACAGCATTTCATAACATTTCCAGCATATGAAATCCAGAAGGCTATTAAGACAAGTTTACAAGCCTAAAATCCCTGGGTAGCTTAGAAGCATCTACAAAGCATCTACAGAGGAAGTATGTACACTCAGATAGGACGTGCAGGGATTGGGTTCATTTTTATAATGGATAATACATCAATCAATATTCTTTGCATCATCTTGCCAATTACTCAAAAAATTTTTGTAAAGACATAATGAGAAAATCACCATCCACAGCTCATGTAAGATAGCAACACAGCTTGTGTTTGATGGACATCACAAAGACTATGAAATCTCACCTTCCTCTCTCACCCACAACAAATAAATAAACATTGAAAAATAATCCTATTGAGGTTAAAAATAGAACTACCTTACGACCCAATAATTGTACTACTAGGTATTTACCCAAAGGATATAAAAATACTGATTCAAAGGGGCACATGCACTCTGCTGTTTATAGCAGTTATTAACAACAGCCAAATTATGGAAAGAGCCCAAATGTCCATTAACTAATGAATGGATAAAGAAAATGTGGTATATGGAATATTAATCAGCCATCAAAAGAATGAAATCGTGCCATTTGCAATGACATGGATAGAGTTACAGTGTATTATGCTAAGCAAAATAAGGCAGTCAGAGAAAGACAAATACCATATGATTTCACTCATATGTGGAACTTAAAATACAAAACAGATGAACATAGGGGAAGGGGAAAAAAAGAGAAGGAAGCAAAACATAAGAGACTCTTAACTACAGAGAAAAATTGAGGGCTGCTGGAGGGGAGGTGGGTAGGGGATGGGCTAAATAGTTGATGGGTATTAAGAAGGGTACCTGTTGTGATGAGCACTGGATATTATATGTAAGTGATGAATCACTAAATTCTACTCCTGAAGCTTGTATTGTACTATTATATTAACTAACTAGACTTTAAATAAAAATTTGAAAGAAAAAAAATAAAAATAATCCTGTTGAGACTCTTATCTAGCTTTTCAACTTGGTATTCCTACAGAGAGCAGCTCTAAGAACACCACATACTTTGGGGGTTCCAAACCCACAAGAGTAAGGATGAAAGGTCACATCACTAAATTAGCAGAACTTATAAATAAAACTGCCACTAGTTGGTTTTCTTTAATAACATTTGTGAAATAGATGAAAACAGTGAACTATGCAAATGTTGTGCGGTGGTTTCAGTCTCTCTTTTGCTCTCCCTTTCCTGCCCTTTCTACTCTCACACCAAGCTCTGTAGACAAATCTGCTTGTAATTTTCAGGTCCTAACTTTACTCCAGTTCTAGCTCTAACTGGACCCATAACATTCACTAGTCCATTAATAATTAACATCCCTCTACAAGAAACTGAATTTTAAAAGAAAATTCCTAAAAGAGAAAACCCTTATTAATAATATCATGAATACTGGAATTTCAAGTAAAAAAAAAAAAAATGAAAATTTTTACAGGGATTAAGAAGGCAAAATTATCTCCAAAGTCTTCCAAGCTTGTAGTTCTTTTGAAAAAATTTTCCTTATACTTTTTTTCTCTTTTTAAGAGTAACAAGAAAGTGAGATTTAAAATGGAATTGGGGTGGGGTGCCTGGGTGGCTCAGTCTGTTAAGCATCCAACTCAATTTCAGCTTAGGTCATGATCTCAGGGTCTTGAGAATGAGCCCCATGGCAGGGCTCTGTGCTTAGCAGGGTGTCTGCTTCTTTCTTTCTCCCTCTGCCCCTCTTCTCACTCATGTGCTCTCTCGGTCTCTCTCTCTCAAACAAATAAATCTTAAAAAAATAAATAAATAAAATTGAATTGGGATGGAATTTTGGAGAAGTGAAAAAGTGTAAATTCTGTTTTGGAGTAGCCATGGGCCCCAAACTATAACCATACTAAATAATGACCGGGGGGGAGGTTTGGGTGAGAAAAATTGACAAAAGGAATCATAAAGTAGTGAGGTTAAGCAGCAAAACCAATTAGAAAACTACTCAGAAAACCAAAAACTAGGATACCTCACATATGCTCTGGGGGAGGACTAGATAAGGCTAATTTGAAAGATAATAATAAAGCAAAATAGAAAAAGACTTGGTGATCTATGAGAGGGGGCCAGCAGGAATGTACCCTCTAGGACATAGCAAGTGTTCTTTTAGGGCTCTCTTTAGTTCTCACCAACTGTGTATGGTTTTTCTATCCTGCCTAACACATTACCACAAAACCAGTGGCTTCAAATGCTCATTTATTGTCTCACAGTTCCTGTAAGTCAGAAGTCCAGGTATAGCTTTCCAGGGTTTTCTGCTCCTACTTTCACAAGGCAAAAGTAAAGAAGTCAGCTGAATGGTGTTCTCATACTGAAGTTTGGCTAGAAACGGATCTGCTTCCAAGCTCCAAGATTGTTGGCACAAATTTTTTCTTGTGGCTGTAGTTTTCAAGGAAGTTTCCTTCTTCATGGCTATCGGGAATCTTCTGCTCTCTTAGTCTTACATAACCCAACATAATTCTAGAAATGACTCTCCTATTACCTTTGACTAAACAAATCAGGTGTTGTCTATCCCAACACCTTTGCCATATTCTTATGTCTAGAAACAGGTTACAAATGCCACCACACTTCAGAGGAGGGAACTATACAACAGTGTGGATCACTGGTGGTCATCTTAGAATTCTGCCCACTATAAAGGTTGTGTCACTTTCCAGAGAAAGAACCCTCAACACCACCCTGAAGAAGAAAGAGAAATAATTCATAAGTCACTGTTTTGGGATGAGTTGTGTTATCTCCAAAATTCATAATTTGAAGTCCTAACCCCCAGTGCCTCAGAATGTAGCTATATTTGGAGATATGTAATTAAGTTAAAATGAGGTCATTTGGGTGGCCCCTAATCCAAAGACTGTGTCCTTCTAGAAAGAGGAAATTTGGACACAGATACACAGGAAAAGACTATTATAAAGACACAGAGAATATCGCCTTCTACAAGCCAAGGAGAGAGACCTCAGAAGAAATCAACCTTGCCAACACCTTGGTTTCGGACTTTTGGACTGCAGAATTATGAGAAAATAAATTTTTGTTATCTAAGCCATCTAGTCCATGGGACTTCATTATGGCAGCCCTAGCAAACTAATACAATCAGTTTCCAATGTGCTGATTTTATCATATTTTATAGGAAGGCAGTTTTCCATAGTAGCAAGCTCATGTATAATGGGGCATGATAATACATCATAGCTGACCTCTAGATTGAAAATGGCCTCTCTCAATTTTCTCCTAGTTGGACAGATTAAAACACTCAAAAAGGTACAATTTTCATGAGTGTGTGGAAATAACTGTACCTTTAAAGACTTTTTAGTGGACAAATGTACAAAAATGATCATTTAAAATGAACACAACACTTGACCCATTACTTACTCATTGTTTATTTATTGAGTACTTAAATTACTAGGCTGTTTGAGGTGCTTAGGATATATCAGGAAATATAACAGACAAAAGTTCCCATTGTTCTAAATCTCATAACCTAGTGAGAGGAGAGAGAAAAACATTAAACAAATAGGTAAATTATAAAGTTTTTCATTAGAAGGTGATAAGTGCAGTGTGAAAATTTTTAAAAAATAAAGAATAGGAGACTGTGGCTCAGGAATAAAGACTGAAGAGCTGGAAACTTTTCATGCAGATGGTGGTCAGAGCAAGACTGAGCAGTTGGTATTCGAAAACAGATTTACAGAGGGCAAGGTGGTAACCTTCCACCATATGTAGGGAAACAGAGTCATAGCTGCGGCCTGGCATGCCTGAGAAACAGCAAGAAAGTTCCTGTGGAGGAAGTGGACCAAATGAGAATAGGATTTATAGGGGATGAATTCTGAATAAAATGGGGAGACTTTGGTATATTTTGAGCAGAGAGGTGATATACTGGGAATTGGATTGAGGTTGGGTTGTAGGGGAGAAAGGTTACCATTTGAGAAGGCATGGCAATGATCTAGGTGAGAGAGGGTGGTGGCTTGGAGAGCTGGAAGAAGTATTCAGAGGGGAATACAGTCTGGATATATATTTAAAGCAATAGACAGTAGCATGTTTTTTTCCTTCAAATTCATTGTCAAATAGACTTGCAAAAGTGAATGAAGATGTATGTAAAATGATATGCACTAGATAATGTTTAGTAATAGAAAACAACTGGAAATAGCCCAATGTCTACCAAAACATGTATTTTTAAAAATTCTGCTAGATCAGTAAAATAAAATTCAACAGTCATTAAAAAATAAGGTAGGCATATAGGTGTTAAAATGAAAATATGCACTAGGCATCTTCATAAATGAAAACTGTAGAACAGTTGTACACTATGATTTGTTTAAAAATAAAAAGATTATAAAAATATAGAAGATTGTATTATGGTTAGAAGTCTCAAGCTAATTAAGATGAGAACAGAATTAAATTTAGTAGAGGAAGAAAGGATGTTACTTTTTATTTTTATATCTTTTGCTACAGTTTGACTTCTATAAACTAGTATGTGTTAATTTGCTAATAATATTTATTATTATATGCAATATTTTTTGAAGGAACAAATTATACATAAATCTTCTCCCACAATGAGAATCTTTGACCTTACCTTACAAACAAAACTCACAGTGGTAAGCAGGAGACTAAGGATCTTCCTAAAAATGAGTATTGATATCAGTGAACAAACACTTAAAATCGCATCACAGAAGATAAAGGTATTCCAGTGTTAATGCTGGAAAATGCACTATGAAAAATAATCAGGAGCAAAAGTGAAATAAAACCAATCGGTATTTGGTTTTGCTTGTTCGTTGTGTAAAGAAGCCTGGTGAGCTACTACCAGCTGTAAATACAGCATTTCTTTGGTTTCACAGTTGTGTAGTGGCTGCATATTAGAGCTATCTAGAATAAAATTATTTAAATGAATGAAGTATTTAACAGAAATTTTCCTCCATTAGGAGATGCTGCTTCTGCCACTTTCCCCACCTCAGGCTAATTCTCTTTTCCATCAGTTCCAGACTTATGGCTTTTTATTTCAGTCTGGCAATCTGCACTTGCTTTCCCTTCTGTTTTTCAAGCGACTGCTCCCTTTCTCCAAATAGGCCGTCCAGAAATTTCTGAAGGACATAATTTTCTCCTAGGCTTACAACATTCTCATTTCTAGGTAACTATAGAAAGACTTAGTTGCTACTTCCCAGTTTTTGTTTTGCATTTCTTTAAACTTCTATTATTGATTTGGCACCGTCATAATTTTTTTTTGTATACTCTAGGTCCTATCGGCTTAGTTAACAGATACCAGTTATAATAAAGTCCATTAATAGCACTGTTTCTGATTACTCTTTCAACAATAAACATTTAAAAAAATGTTATGAAGGAAATAAAAAGACAGCTAGTTTGCAATGCATAGAATTGTTGAATCACTAACTTGTATACCTGAAACTAACATAATATTGTATGTCAGCTATACTTCAATTAAAAAAAAAAAAAAAAAAGACAGCCACAGAAATTTGACTGTGATCAATTTGACCTGGTGTATTAGTTTGCTAGGGTTGCTGTACGATACCACAGATTGGGTGGTATAAACAACAGAAATTTATTTTCTCAAAGCTCTAGAGGTTAGATGTCTGAAATCAAGATGTAGGCAAAATTGCTTTCTTCTGAGCACCCTGAGGGAAGTATCTGTTTCAGGTCACTCCCCTTGGCTTATGAATGGCTGTCTTCTCCCTGTGCCTTCACATAATCTTCTTTCTGTACGTATCTGTGTCCAAATATCTTCTTCTTATAAGAACGTCACTTTTACTGGATTAGGACCCATTCAATAACCTCATTTTAACTTCATTACCTCTTTAAAGACCTATTTCTAAATACAGTCACATTCTGAGATACTAAGGGTTAGGACTTCAACATATGAATTTTAGGACTGGGACAATTCAGCCCATAACACCTGGGTTCTACCTTCAGCGTCAAATTTGCTTCCACAAAATAGAAAGGACGTATTAGAGAAATTTTGGAGTGACATGTCAGTAACTTCAAGCTAAGCCTGCAATGGAGGAAATACTTTTATCTGGTGATCAGAGTTATAATACCCAGACACATTCTAGCAATGAAGCCATGTTATTAAAGCATTAATCAATCAATTCAATAGTTAATATGTGCCATACACATGCTTTCCTAACTTCAAAAACGGTGTCATCTCTTAGAATATGCAGTACTTTGGGAAAGTCTTGTTCTTTAGGAATTAGGTAGAAAAACGATATAAGATGTATGGCACCAGCAAAACATGCACGATTGTAAGAATGTAATTTATCTTCTACTTTTACCCATTCACAATCTCAAATATTTTATTTCTTCTTTAATTACCTCAGTTCAGGCTCAATTTGTACCTTGCCCCCTTTCCAAAAAACAGCTATAAATTCCTTCCTTCTCCATCTACATGCAATTCCAATCCTGTCAAGTCCCTTAGTAATCTATCCAGTTATTATTTTAAGGAAATTTTATGTTCTCCTACAATCTTTGCTCTTGCTTCCATTATTCAAAATAATAGGCACATTGGAGATAAGTTGTAAGATTAGTTTCCTATTGTTGCTGTAACAAATTTTCACAAATTTTCATTTGTGATTAAAAATAATGCAAAATTTACAGTTCTCAAAGTCAGCAGTCCAAAGTGGATCTCACTGGGTTAAAATCAAGGTGTCAGTAAAACTGTGTTTCTTTTACAGGTTGTAGGGGACAATCCATGTCCTTGCCTTTCCCAGCTTGTAGAAGCGGCCTGGTTCTCCTTCCAAATTCAAAGCCAGCAATAGCATGTTGATTCTTTCTTATGCTGCATCACTCTGATATCGAGTCTACTATCACTCTCTTGAGAATACAATGCACCAACCCAGATAATTCAGGATAATCTCCCCATCTCAAAGTCAGCTGATTAGCAACCATAATTCCATCTGCCACTTCAAATTTTCCTTGTCATGTAACATAACAGACTCACAGGTTCTGGTGATTAGGATGTGGACATCTTTGGGAGCAGGGATGGGATCATTCTGCCTACTACAGGTTGTGAACCAAGGACTATCTGATGATAGATCCTAGGCACAGACAATGTTAAACACTGTGACTAAAGAGTTAGTACTCACTAATTGGGTGTTGTTATTTTTGTCATTATTCTTGTCATTATCCTTATTATAGTGTGAGGTGGATCAGCACTAGGTAGTGGAGATTTGACAAGGTGGTCAGAATTTGATTAGATGGTCACCATGGAGTCATCTACCAATTCCAAGAGTCTGGCTACATGGTTACATAAGACAGGGGAAGCAGCATTTGGACAGAATGATTCAGACTGTAAAGAACCAAAGATGATCTGAATTTTTGAGCCTATGCTTCACTGCAGACAAACATGTAGAACAGTAAATATAAGCATCATCAACAAATAGCAACTACTAAATATAGGGCAGTTTTGCACGACAAAGTCTAGAAGATCCCTTCACACATGCTACAGCAGTGCCAAAAGCAGAAGGCACATCAGCAGATTGAACTTCACTATTTACCGAGGTTTTCCCCACCACTCCATGTGCAGAATTGGGTGCTTCACTGCAGTTAACACTGGGCGCCTGGTGGCTGACATTCAGGTGTGGATCCTGGTACCCACAAGGTGACTGTGGAGTTCCTGAGGCACAACTTTCTATCTCTTAGTAGAGCATTCATAGTTATAAACCAAAACCTCTGCTTTTATCCATATGCCATAGCTCTGGGCTTTTGCCAGCTTCACTACCATCCTGAGCTATTTTTAGAGTCTTGCCACAAATGAATTGATTCTCCAGAAAACAACAGTCCAGATGATATCAATAATCATAAAATTCAATCAAGGATATAATTTCAGATTGATTTGAAAAAAAATTCTATAGTTTGCCTTATTCTTCTTTGAAGATATGGATATCATATAAAACCTCATTAATTTTTATTTCAAAAAAATCACTGAATTCCCTCCTATAGTATTTTTTAAATTCAGCATATTACTTTTATAGTGGATTATGAAAAGTTTAAAGTATGTATAAAAGTGTAAAACTAATATAAATTGAAAAGAACAGTTAAAAGTTAGAAAAAACAAGTAAAAGAAAACTTTTTCACAGCATTTCTAAAACACCCTTTTTATCCTAGCAGTTGGTGAATTGTTGCTTATTCAAACAATCTACAGAAAAAAATTCTATTTTTTGCTTGAAAAGTGTGAGAAATTCTAGCCCGAAAAGGTACTTGTCATGAAGTTATATACAAATGAAAATATGAGCTAAGAATAACAGTACCATCTGAACCATAATTATAGTACAGTGTTATAATCTGAATCTACAGTAACTTTCTTTCTAGAAATAATTATTTTTTAAGAAGTGAAAACTACTTTTAATACTTTAAAACTAGCGTAACTCTTAAGGAATATTAAGATGCCAACTCTTTAAATGTTACTTTTCCTGAAGTTGTTTTATTTTAAATTTATGAGCAAGAATTGAGCCAAACTGAGCAAAAATTTATAGGAATATGTGAATTACAAATACAAAGTTAATTTTAAAGGCATCTGAAATGTTTAAAATTCTAAACTTACCCATAACTTAGGTAGCTGGAAAAGCCTTTAATACATACATAGAAAAATTTTTCACCAACCAGATATCTTTTTTACCAAAAATCTAAAATAATTATATGAGGTAGCTATTTTGCTTTATAAATTAGGAAATGACCTCAGAAAGAATAAACATTACTTAACCTTATTTAATTTTGATCTTTTAAAAAACATTATTTGGGCACTTTATGATTACTTTAAATAGTTTTAGAAAAGGTTTTCTATGGCTGAGAGATATGGAGGAAAAAAAAAACACCAACATTTTGGCCTTAGGGAGAAATGTCCATAGAGAAGAAAATTTAAAATTATCAATAAAAGATAACTTTATAATTTAAAGTTTGGGATGCACACACCTAGTCTTAATCCAGCTCAGTTACTGCTGTCTCTATTATCTAGTCCTTTATATTCAGACTGAATCACTATCTTTGACTTTTAAAGAGAGCAGCATAGATGGTTCCTGCATTTTACTTAGTTGGGTGTTTCTAATTTTGTCAGAGCCAATTCCAACTGACTATGGGCAGTTGATTCCCAAAGAATTACATGTATGATAGAGCTATATAAAAAGGTCAGCAGATACGGGCAATTTTAAGTCAACCCAAAATTGAAGCCTCCTGTTAATCTCCCAAAATGGAATAGTCAAGGAATAATAATTAACAGAAACATATATTCCTAGGAGAATTCCACTCACAATTTTTATGTTCGAATTCTCATCAAAGTCAGGTATATTTACTTAATTAGAATACTTATTGTATTCATTGGGAATAATTTTTTGTCATTTTCTTCATATCACTTAGCTATTTTCAACCTCACAGATGTTTTTAGCACCCTATGATTGCTTCATGCTAATCATATTTCTTTCAGCAGTATCTTACATTGCCAGGTAGTATTTAGTAATTTAGTATATGTGCTGCCAAAGCGAGCACAGTATTTAGTAATTTAAAGCCCCAACTAGTGCAGAGCTTTTGCTTCTAGGTAAAAACATTCAAATTAGTAACACTGCATCTTTCGATATTCAATTTTATTCAATATTTCATTCATTGTTACAATGAAATATTTATTATCTAATCACAGGAGACACATTAAAGTCTTAAATGTTTGGACTGTATCATAAACCAGGGATTCTCAACTCTGCCTGCACATTTGAATCATCTAGGGTTGAACTATTTAAAAGTATTGATTGCCCTGCCTTCACCCCAGAACAATTGATTCAATTGCTGGGTGGGGCCCAAACGTGGGTATTTCTAAGTCTTCACAGTTGATTATAAGAATGTTGAGATTTGAGAACTGGAAGTTTCACAAATTAAATTTACATGGAATAGGGACTAGGGCTTTCTTTTAAATTAATTCCACCACATTGTCTTTTGTACATTAAAGTTTGTGATACAAATCTCTAAATAATGTCTCATTTAGTTTTTCTGTCATACATATTTGATGAGTTTTCAAAATCTGTGGGGGACACAAAGAATCACTTCCCTAGTCTAACAAAACAACAGCAAATTCACAGTATCTTCTCTCTATGTATTTTTAAAGATTTTATTTATTTATTTGAGAGAGAGTGAGAGAGAGCAAGAGCAGGGAGGGGGGGCAGAGGGAGAAAGAGAAGCAGGCTCCCCACTGAGTAGAGAGCTGACCTGGGGCTCGATCCCAGGCCCCTGGGATCATGACCTGAGTCAAAGGCAGCTGATTAACCAACTGAGCCACCCAGGCACCCTCTCTATATTTTTATAAAGCATTTTTAGTATTGCATATCCTCATAAAAATGAGAGTACTGTTGAATGATATTCTAAAATGCATGCTTAAATTATTTAAAATATTATCAATTCCATTATGAATATATTTGAAGTTTGTATAATGCAAATACAGCCACAATATAGGAACATTCTTAGTTATAATAATAATAACAATACAAAAAAACACTTTCTTTTAAGAGATAGTATAACATAGTGATTTGGTTCATGATCTCTGGAGCTAGGCTGTTCAAATGTCACATTCAACTACTTACTAGTTATGGGAATTTAGAAAAGTTATTTAGCCAAAAAATGGAGGTATGAATACTCAAAAATAGTTTTGAGCATTAAAGATTTAATAGGTAAGACAATTAGAACAGGACTTGGCCCATTATAGGTGTTATAATAATATTTATTCTTCTTATTTCAAAACTAAGCTATATTAATATTAAAAACACCAATAAAGTTTCTATGATCACATTTCCCCCCTAGAGATACAAAATATGGGTCTGAGTACCAAAAGGTTAAAATGGGAGTAAGCCCAGTTACTATCATTCTTAATGTCCAACTTAGGAATTTGTGTTTCCTGTTTCCACAACCTTAGGCTATGTGGGTCTAGAAGTCCTATTGACAGAGGAAGAATTCCCATTAAGGGAAATAGAACTCCCTTAAACTTTAAGTCATGGCTACTGCCTTTTTGCCTTGGACTCTTTGTGCCAAAAGACCAGCAAGAAAGGACAAGAAACCTATCATGGCAAGGGCAAAAGACTCTATTCTTCAGACAGAGATAAGGTTGCTGTTATAAAATGGAGTAGAAAATAACACAATAACACATTTGGCTTCCAGATCATCACTAGGGCCTCTCTTGGGGTTCTTTTTTTAAATTTAAGTACAGCATCCTGAGCCTCTGAAAAGCATGGTGACCAAGGACCACAAGAGAAGTAGACCATTCAGAGATGTAGGTTCTGGTTACTCCACTGCCCAGGTCACTTCACTGAGGAGAGATGCTATTCAAAGGTGATGGGAATCTAGAATGAGTAGTGGAGGAAATAGGCCAGCTGTAGTGGTGGAGATAGTAAATTTATTTATTTTTTTTAAGTTCCTTTTGTAAGGTTCTCCAGGAAATGAAAACTACCAAAATCTTGGAGAACTGGGGTGAATTTATTTTGTAGATGAGGTAAACTTACTTCATGGTGAAAGTGGATATAAACCATGGAAAGAGTGTGCTGTCTTGTAGCCACTTCTGGAAAGTGTGGCTGGTCTCACCAGAGATAAAAAAAATGCAAGTGTTCAGGAGGGAAAGTGGTGCCTCTAATAAACAAGAGATATATTTTTGAGGGCGCCTGGGTGGCTCAGTTGGTTAAGCATCCTACTGTTGGTTTTGGCTCAGGTCTTGATTTCATAGATTGTGGGATGTAGCCCCATGTTGGGCTCCATGCTCAGCAGGAAGTCTGCTTCCTCCTTCTCTCTCTCCCTTTGTCCCACCCCCCAGCTCCCACACATTCTCTCTCTCTCTCTCTCAAGTAAATAAATAAATCTTAAAAAACAAACAAACAAACAAACAAAACCAAGAGGTCTATTTTGAAAAAGTTGTTAGGCAAGCAAAAACAACAGATGTCCACCGTAGTGAAGGAATATTGTTGACAGGACCAAACCAAAACACCAGATGTGTAAGAATCCCATGATTTATTGAAATGTCCTGGAATAAAGATGGAAACCAATAGCAAATGAATCTTAACCCAGACTGGAATATTTATTATAAATAAAGAGTTATGACAGCATTAATATCTAAGCCATTCATAATAATTTCTATGAAGAGCTACCTAGAAAACTCATGACCCAGTAACAGATTAAGTATGACTGGGGTTTTTGCCATTTATTTGAGGAAACAGTTTAGCACATAAATATACCTTTTAAAAAAGACTCATTTTTAAGCAGAGAACTTGAAGTATCGGTGATGTCAGAAAGCTTTCTGCAAGAAAATTTTATGGCATGTATCAGTGTATGGCTTTATAATTTTATGTGAAAGTATATGCAGTATTACAAGTATTCCACCTCTATCCCATCAACCCCTGACAGTGTGCAGTTTCTATTATTTTTAAACTTATCCACTAAGTCTTCTTTTGTCCAGCGAATTCTTTCAAGTCTTCCTTTTTCATGCCTTTGAAAATACACACTACATAAGGTAGATTCAAAGTTCATTAACAATCGGAGCATTTTGGTGATTATTTAAATCTCATAAATATTTTTATGAGAGTCCCATCATAAAGACATTTATTTAAATGAATATAATTAGTATAATGTTTCAGATTCATTAAACTTAATTTATTCAGTTACTCCTTGTGATATATCATCATTAAAAAAAATTAGCACAGGCACTTTAACTTGCAAAGTAAATTTGCCAATTGATTGTACTGAACTTTTGGAAACCCTGATGCATATTACTAAAATTAATTTTACTTAATCTGACTTATTTGTTCTTGCATAGATTAAGTTACCATATGTGTTTTAAAAAAGTAAAATGCTAAGAAATGCAATTTACAAATTTAGTCATTTCTTCTGCAAACTGGAAACAGGTATCAGCATATAACCAGTATTATTATTGGATATTTAAACATAATTTGATCATTTGCTTCCAAGATCACGTATACTTCTATTCCCAAAGGTTGATCTGCTCTCTATGGGTACTTCATTAGGGCAGTGCTATTCTATGTGGAAAAAAATGACAACAGTTTCACTGGCTAAGAAGAGATTTATATCCAAAGGCCAAGAGAACTGTCAAAGACTAAATTAAAATCACCCACCGACCTTACACTCAAAAGAATTCCGTGAATCGCTCGCCAGTAAGCAATACCCACAATGTGTTCATTATTGTTCCTTCTTTGAAGACACATCAAATAATTTCAGAATCACTCACTGTTATTAGTGTCAAAAACAGAACTAATATCTAGAGTTCAATAGTTATTTATAGCTCTTTTGCCTTTAGCCAGAGGGTATATAGTCAAATATTGTGTTGAAGAATTAGATTAGCTTTTTTTTTTTTTTTTCCCGCCTTCAGTGTGGTTATTTTGGTCTTTTGAAATGAGTTGATTTGCCTCTTATTTTTAATACCATGTTTTTTCTTATCTTTCTTGATTTTCTATATTTTTTGAGCATGTGAAAAACTATGTACCAAAAGTCAAAACTAAGCAAAAATACTCATAAATGTGTCATTTCCCCATATATTCTATTTATCTCAATTACCCACCCTTTTTATCCATTCCAACCTATCCTTTGCTTAAAAACTAACCTTATTATTTTCTGGTTTATTTTTCTTGTGCTTGTTTTACACAAATGAGAAAACATATAGATATTTTCTCATTTTTTTCTCTTACTAAAAAGCTAACATACTATAGACTCCCTTTCATACTTTGTTTCTGTTTATCTAACAATATATTCTAGAAATTACCCACTCTAAGTTCAAACAGATCTTTTTAGAGAGGATTTTTCTACAATGTATGATATACCACAGTTCATGCAACCACCATGCTGTGTATGGGTGCTCTTAGGTTGTTTGCAATATTTTGCAATTACAAATAATGCCATGATGAAATATCTATCTTCATATTGTTGGAGGCATGTTTTCAGGATAAATTCCTAAAACTGGAATGCTAGTCAAAATGTAAATGTATATGTTGTGGTTTTGTTACACGTTCATAAATTCCTCTCCAAGAAAGTTGTACAAATTTGCATTTCCATCAGTAATTAGAATTTCTGCTTTCTCAAGCCTTGTCAACAGAATGTTTTCATATATATTCATATATATATGAAATGTTAGTTAGTGTAGAGCTTATTTCCATTTCTTTAATTATGAGGTAGGTGGCACATCTTGTCATATGTTGAAGAATTATTTTTACATCTTTATTTGTATTGTCTATTCTCGACTTTCCCCCATTTTTCCTATGGGGTCATTTGTCTTTTTTTCCTAAAAATCTTAGGAGCTCTTTATATGAGACATTAGCCCTTCATCTGTCATATATGTTGCAAATATTTTCTCCAGTTTCTCAGTTATCTTTTGACCTTTTTATTATGATGTTTTACTATGCAAGAAATTATTGAAATTATTTTATGTGCTCATATTTATCAATCATTTCTTTTATCACATTTTTTATTTTGAGTCACTTTTAGAAAACATTTCCCTATATTCAAGTTATAAATAAAGAAATCCATTCCTGCTTTCTCTTTCTCTTTTTCACTTTCACTGTTGTTTTCTAAATTGTATTTCCCTAGGAATATATTTATTTGCAGAAAGATGTGAGAGTATTTTAATTTTTCCCATTTTCTTCTATTTTGATAACCATTTCCACATTGTCATTTCTATTTTGTAAGTTTGTGGATTTTTTTTGTTGTTTTTCTTAAGTTAACTAATGCTGCATATTTAGTATTTTTTTCAATTAAAAATCATAATAATTTTATTTTTGTGTCATCTATTCCTGTTTTTACCTTTATAAATCCCTCATCTTACTATTAGCTTATTTTGTCATTTTTTCTAGTCTTTTTTAAAAACTGCAAATCTAATTCATTTATTTTCATTTATGTTCATTGACCAAGATATTTGGGACTATGACATTATGCTATTTGCTGCTTTAAGTGAGTCCATATGTTTTGAGAGAGTATTTAGTACTTTTTAAGAAAGTCTCAATTTTCAGTGTGTACTTTCACTTTAGTCCAATAACTGTCTAATAGAAAGTTTTCAAAATTCAAGATGAAATGGCCTTTTACATTTTTATATAACCTCCAGTCTTATTTCACTGTGATGAGAGTTTTGTCTGTAATACTTCTACTTTAAGGAACATAGTTATATTTTCTTCATGACTTAGTACACAAAGTTTCATGAACACTTGAGAAATTGTATTCTTTATTTTTATGATATAAATAATACATATATCCATATCTATCATCTATCATCTATCTCTATATCCATATCTATTTTATTGATTGCCATTTAGTTATACTTCCTTAATCTTTTTCCCTTATATTATGAATGCTGTTAATTTCTGCTATTCATAGTGTGTTTCTTTCTCTATCTCTTTTCCTTTTGTATTTTCTGCTTTATAAGGTGATTGTTGTGATTTGTGCACTGGCATTTATAAATGTTATATTTCTTTAGTAAATTGTGTCTTTTTAAAATTATTTTTAAGATTTTATTTATTTATTTGAGAGAGAGTGAGAGAGCATCAAAAAGCATGAACACAAGCAGGGGTGGGGGAGGGGCAGGGGCAGAGGGAGAGGGAGAAGCAGGCTCCCTGCTGAGCAGGGGGCCCTACACAGGACTGGATCCCAAGACCCTGGGATCTTGACCTGAGCAGAAGGCAGATGCTTAACCGACTGAGCCACCCAGGCACCCCTAAATTGTGTCTTTTAGAATTAAAATTGCGTCTTGTCATTTTTAATGTTTTTTGTTTAAATTCTAATTTTTAAAATCATTGTGATAACAACCCCAGACTTTCTGTTGTTTCCAACTCTCAGAATACATTTGTCCATGCTTTTCTATTTAGCCTTTTAGATTCTTTTTAAAATAATTATGTATCGTACAGTCACGTTTTGATTTGTTAGCTAAATTTATCTTTTTCTCTTTTATACGCAAGTTACATCATAGTTAGGTTTATTGATATGAAAATGGTTTTTGTTTGATGTCAACTTTGTCAACTTTTATGGTATAAGATATTATTTGCGCTTATGTGACTTTTTTGCTCTTTTACCGAAATGTCTTTTTGCATTTAGGATGGCTTAATTTTTTTGTTCTAGTAGTTACCTTTGTATGTATATCTTAAATACACTCTGTTTCTGTTTCCTAATTTAACCTTTACAATCCAATTTTCAGTTTAAAATAATATAAGTCCAATCTTTTACCTACATGGCAGTTTATGAGCTTATTCCCCATTTCTCTTTCCTTCTCCCTTCTATTTCTTGCTTTGTCATAATATATCACACATAAAACATGGCATATTGTACAGTATACAACATATTTTTCTTTGTTTACTCTTTACCCACTCTTGTGTTAGTCTTCAATTAGAATGAATGTTCACAATTAGTCTTCCTGCTTAAGTTTCACCAGTCATTTCTTGGTTGGATGGAACTCTTGCTCTAAGAGAATGCTTGAGAAGGACTCATGTTTAGAGAATTTCCTGGTCATCTGAGTGAAGAAAATGTTTTATTGCCTTGACATTTGGAAGACAGCTAAGTTAGTTTCAAATCACTGATACATATTTCTATAAACAAGCTTTATAAAATGCCTCATCACTGGTGGAATCTGATGTCAGTCTAAATCTCCTAATCTTTTATGTAATTTGTTATTCTGGCCAGGAGGCCCCAAAGAAATTTTCTTTAACTATAAAGTTTAATAGAATTTCTATAAAATGTCTAAAAATCAATTTTGGCAGGTTAATTTTCCCTGGTATACTTCGTTGGCCTTTAATACGTAAATTCAGGTATTGTTTTGTTTCTAGGGAAAAAAAAACTGGATTACAGTTTTCAATATTAGTTCAACTATTTTGTTGACTTCTTCAAAAAATCCAGTTAAACATATGCTAGATTTTTTTGTCTGTCTTCCATTTCAAGAATGATCTCTGACCATATTTTATTTCTTCCTTTTACATCATTCTCTTGGCTGTTCTGTTTTTCTGTAATTGTCCGTATTAAGTTTTCATTTAGATCTATTTGTTATTGAAAACATACAATTATTAATCATTTCAAATATTCTTTTGTCTTTTTCTTCAATTTATTTTCTTCAATTTATTTGTTTAACTTTTTTTTGTTTTTCCCCTATTTATATTCCTTTTTTTTTTTTTTTTTTTTAATATCCCTGAAACGCTTGGTGGAGTAATCTAACTGGCTGTGTAGTTTTAACCTGTAAATTGAATTGTTTTCTTTCTTAGTCTCTGCTTACTTTTTATAGGAGTTTTGTAGAAAAACTTATTTGTCCCTTTGCATTTCAGTGACTAACAGTTTGGGTGGTTTACAAAGCACCAACTTCATGAGTGTATTCCACTATAACAAAACATAGCTTTTTTATTTCTTCAGGAAAAACTTGCATTTATTTCTTAATATTTTAAAAATAAGGGGCGCCTGGGTGGTTCAGTCAGTTAAGTGTCTGCTTTTGGCTTGGGTCATAATCCCGGGGTCTTGGGATCTAGTCCTGTATTGGGCTCCCCACTGAGTGGGGAGCCTGCTTCTCCCTCTCTGAGCTATGCCCTTCCTCCCCATCTTGTGCACGTGCACTTTTCTGTCTCTCTCTCAAATAAATAAAATCTCTAAAAACAAATAAAAATAAAAATAAATAATTGCCCCAAATTTGCACATAGTTTTTATTTTGTTTTCAATTTTATTTTCTAATAACTTTCTTCAAAGTAATGATTCTACTAGTAATTGTTTTAGTAGGTCTCTTGAAAATCTCCTTTAAACTTTCTGTACATTTTTTACAATAGCATTTTCATTTGAATTGGGTTAGATTAAGAAATATCAATAAATTATTTTTAGTCCAAAAACATGGCTTCTTTATGAATGACTTTTTGAAGCAGGAGCAGTAGAATGGCAGAGTTCTGGGCCTTTTAAGTTTTAGGTAACCTTCATGGTTTTCATGCTACTAAACTTATCTTTTTATTTTTCAAATAAATATTCACCCTTCCTTCTTACCCCTGTTCCCCTGAAACTTACCTTTTAAAAGACTGCCTTTTGAAGTTCCATATTCACTTTGCACTTCCTTCCCTGTTGACTTTTCTGATCTACCAAAACGTTCTTCTTTATTTTTACAAGTAAAAGAGGTTTCCTCCTTCTGTTAGTGAATTTAGGTCAATCTTAATTCATTTACTCTCCTACTCTTTCATTTATCTAAGGTTTTCTTGAACTGCTTTTGTTCTCTAAGAATGAAAGGTTTGGTCAGAAGGATGAGAGATAACTCTGATAAATTGTTTATTATTCTATTTACAGGTGATTGAAATTCTGTCATTCTTTTCCAGTTACACCAAAAGCATAGATTGTACCTAGTTTTGTTTGTTATTATTACTGCTATTTTTTTCCAGATGGTGAGAGATTTGAACCTTATTCACCCACCATTAATTTTGCTATTAATGATTCCTAGCCAGTATGTACAAGTTTTAAGGATGGCATTTTCTGGGCGTACCTGGGTGGCTCAGTCAGTTGAGTGTCTGCCTTTGGCTCAGGTCGTGATCCTGGGGTCCTGGGATCGAGTCCCTCATTGGGCTCCTTGCTCAGCGGGGAGTCTGCTTCTCCCTCTCCCTCTGACCCTCCTCCTCACTTGTGCTCTCTCTCTGTCTCAAATAAATAAATAAAATCTTTTTAAAAAAGATGGTATTCTCTGATATTAAGTTCCAGATCCCCATTTTCTATAAAAAGACATGTTGAATTTATTTTACCATTTTTCTTTGGCCTAAAGGCTACATTCTCCATTGTGTTTCCTTAATTCCTCCAATTTACAAATAATTAATGCAAAAGCTAGTAGGCTTTCCAAGTTTTTAATCCTACAAAAGAAATACTGAGAGATTGAAAAAGCATACATTGCTTCTTCTACGTTGGCTCTTTAGCTATTTCAGAAGCAGATTTCCATCACTATCTTGTGTGCGTGTATAGCTTTCATTAGTTTCTGCCTGTATATACTAATATCTTCTTTTCAAGAGTCAGGTTTCTAATTTACCAAAGCAATAAAATTTAGCATCTGTGTACACAAATTACACATGAAGCTTAGACATGCACGATAAAGAGAAAAGGGTAATAGGAAGTGGAATCAAAGTTTATTAAAATATGATTTTATGCCTGATTTGGTTAGAATTGGCCTGATTTCACTTGCACTTCACATCAGCAGCTGCCAATTTAGTATAATTTGAAGCCATAAATTACAGATGACAAAATATAATTAAATTTCTTATCAAATTTAAGGAGCTTTGAAGTTCTTTTGTTGTTATAAAGAGGAAGAAAAACCTTGTGACACATAGTCAAGGTTATTATGTAAAAGAAGTATGCTCTATGTTGACTTTAGGAACAAAACAAAAATTTTAGAGAGATGAAATGACATTTTCTGTCTTCTATTCAATAATTTGGTAATATCCTCCAGTGTTTCTTTCTCCTTTTCTTCCTCCTCCCATCCCCCAACCCTTCTCCTTCTTCCTCCTCTTTTCTTTCTCCTTCTCTTTTTTTTACCTTCTAATTTACTAAGGTCTTACCCTTCTGCCATGAACTGAGCTGTATCCTGGCTAACATGGATCACAAAACAAATATTAGAAGTTTCAGAAGAATTTGATATGAAAGAACAGCATACTTGGAATAACTAGGTCAATTTCAAATTAATATTTTTTCTTCTTTTTGAACTATAGGAAGTTTATATTTAACTGGATTGTCATAAGAATAAATATAGAGTGAGGCAATCTTCAGCAAAATGATAAAGAAAATGGTATGATGGAAGAATATGTGCAGTGTTCTAGAATAACATAGAAAAGCAAATTGCAAATAATACATAAAAGAAATAAGAATAATTTAATTTTGGATTGTTCGATATATTATAACCTTAAAGTTAAATGGTATCTTTCAATTACTGGTTAGATCCAAGGATATTAGCAATGAGTTTTTCACTCAATGAATTCCTACAGATTTAATTTTGTTAACATGGACTGGGTAAGATTACTAACAAAGACAATGAAATTTAGAAGAAAGCAAGTCCTGTGATTAAAAACTCATTCTTTTTGGTTCTATACAGGAGGAATGTCCAAGATGAGCTATGTTCCTTAAAGGGAAAATGAAATCATAGTTGCATTAGAGAAAATATCTATGAATCTTTAAAAAAAGATTAGAAAGACACTTATTTAAATACAGATTTATAAAATCATATGCTGTCAGAACCAAAGGAAGCTTGAAAATTGCCTAATCCAACCCCTACTTATATATTTACATACATAAATCCAAGGGAAACTTGGAGAATGAGGAACATAAAGTAATTTTCTAAAACAAATTCTGGTTGTTCAACTGAAAGAAGCAGAATGCCTTCAGTTGTTTAGTAATGTCCAGAATTCTGGGTAAGTTCAGCATGCAATGGAGATAGTAGTAAAAGAGAAGTTGGCAATTTAATGCAATATGAACGCCAGAAGCCAGAGATAGAAGCAAGTCCTTCATGAGAACAGAAAAAAAACAATAATGCAAGGATTGAGTGGCTGGCTTTGTCCTGAGTTTGAAACAAATGAGTTCCTGTTATCAGGGGTAGCAAGACAAAGTCAGTTTCCCTGGGAAATTGCACTCCAACAATAGAGTTAGGCTAGAAGCCAGTTTTCTACCAATCGATGCTTTTTAAGGTACAGTAAAACAAGACAGTTTTAAAGAGTTATTGTCCTGTCTGGGTTTGGGCGAGGCTTATTTCTAAAAAGCTGTGTGGACTCTAAGTTGGAGAGAAGAAGGAACTGGCCTATGATGCAACAATTAGCAAATAGCAGGTTTAGAACTAGAACCTGGATTTAGAACTAGAACCCGGATTTAGAACTAGAACCCAGGTTTCCTAATACCTGGATTGGTGTGTATTTCACTATAATTCCTCAATGTTGAATGTTCTAGGAATGTAAGAATCAAACAATTTTTATATTTGCAGCAGAGTTTTATCTTAGGTAATAAAATTTAAATAAATATTTTCATAAGAACAAATAAAAATACTGAAAGCAAACCAATGAAACATACCAAAAGTATGGTACAGAAATTCAAATTGTCTACACCAAATAATAAAATCAGTATAGCCTTCTCCTTCATATTCATTAGCTTTCCATTTCAAATGAACAACGTTTAAATGTTATAAAAGTAAAACTATGAAGGGGCACCTGGAGGCTCAGTCAGTTAAGGGTCTGACTCTTGATCTCAGCTCAGGTCTTGATCTCAGGATCTCGGTCTCAGGGTCATGAGTTCAGGTCCCGCGTTGGGCTCCACACTGAATAGGGTGTGAAGCCTACTTAAAAAAAATAAAATAAAATATGTAATAACTGAAAGAAATATAAGATGTAGTTTATTATCTTAGAATGGGGCAGTGTTTTCTAAGCAAAACCCAGAAGCAATGAGGAAAAGAATTTTTTATTTTTCTGCATAAAAACTTCTGTATGAATCAAATACTATAACCAGAGTCAAAAGAAAAAAAAAAAGAAACAATGTGTGCAACACATTTGAAATGAATAGTTCTTTGTTTCTTTTCATTATAGAAATAGTTCTTATAAATCATATTACTGGAAAAATGACCAATTAATAACAAGCAGTTCCTAAAATAAAGGAGTAAACAACAGCTAATAAACAGAGGAAAACAAGGCCAATCCCATTCAGAAAACAAGCAGAATAAAACCAAACCAAACAAACAAAAGAGAAAACCAAAGACAAACTCTCATATTAGCAAGTATTGATAGCAACAATTCTGTTTAGCAATTACTGTGTTCGGCAGTTTGAAGAAAGGTTTTGGAAGTGACCCCTCGCTTACAATATTGAACAAGAGAGGTTATGTAAAACTACTTACTATTTTGCCAGTTATGTACTACCTAGGGAATTTAAACACTTGTCTTTTTTTTTTTCCATATTTGAAATCTCACAGTGTTCAACAAACTCTGAATGACAGTAAGAAATATTCACTACTTTCATCTGATGCTATAATGTATGGCCTCACTAACCTAAAGTCTCCTGAACTTTATCCTCAGTTGCAGAAGTCCAGGTCCCTTCCAGAACTTGGGGTCTCTGATTTGGGTAATGTCTTCATTGTTTTATTAACGAAACATTTACTGATTATTTTTTCAGATAATAACATGCAACCACTCCAGGTAGAGTTCTAAACATGTTAATTAATATATATTGCAATCTTTATCCTGTAGAAAAATATACTAACAACTATTTCAGAAAGTACAACTACTGAGAAAACCACCCCCTGAATTTTGGTCAATAGTACTGATACAACCTTTTCCAACTTTCCTCTAATGTTTATACTTATACACAGACTTAAAAAAAAAAAAAAACACTTATACCCAAATTGAAGATTGGTGAACACTATATTGGAATCTAGATGAGACACACAGTACCTTTAAGACAGATGGAAATGGATTGAGAAAAATCTCCCTAAGGTTAAATTTATGGTAGTACCATGGCATATAAGGAAAAAGCCATTGCACCATACAAAAAAGAAACTATATACCCAATGTGAAGTTACATAAACCATATCATCAGGGAAACTGAGCTACCATAGTCCTTTTCTACTACTTACAAAAGTATGTGAAATATTTTTTGGATTTCCCCACCCACCTATTCTCATCTAGTAATCCAACAAAGAAAACAAAAAAACAAAGCAAAACAAACTGGCAGAATAAAAGACTGACTGATAAAATTGTAGTATTTTGGAATGGTTAGTCCTAAAGTAAATAGGCATAAGAAGTAGAAGTTTTGAGTGATTTTACATAAAGGCAATTTGTGTATTTCACATCTTGTTTACTCCTAACATTAAGAGTCAGCCTAATAAGTTATTAGGAAATGCTACATAGGACAGTAGATTTGTACTAGATCTAAAATTATTAATAATTGGGGATTTTGAAAGTTTTGACAGTTGCTCACAGTACCTTGAGATCTAGCATAAACTTTGAGAAGGAAATTTATCCGTGTACAAATGGGAAGTCTGTGTTAAGGGGATCTTACTGATCAAGTCCCTAATCATCTCTAGTCTGGAAATATCTCGTTTTAGTCAAGAGTAAGTAAGGAGAAAATAATGAAACAAGTTGGAACTCACAAAATATATACTGAAAAACTAAAGAGAAAAAAGAGCAACTGGGGATCTGAAAAGTACACTTCTAAAAATAATTCACTGTTTTCCAGTTCATTGGCTAAAGGAAAAAAAAAAAAAAACACTTATTAGATACAAGGAAGGTAATTGTTTTATATCTTCAGTAGAGTATAATAAGACATGTCCTTTGTGAAACAGAAGTGTATGAAAGAGAAGTGAAAAGTCACAAAAAAGTGTAGCTGGGATCAAAATAGCATGATCTGAAAGGAAAATCAAAACTGATAAGGCACCAGAACTCAAATACAACTGAGAGCCATAACTGAGATGCTGACTGGAATTGCTTCCCTAAAACTAGTATCAATGAAAAGAAAGGCAAAGTAAGGTGCTCCCAGAATGAAAATAAGAGTGTGAGGAATCAAAGCATAAGCAAGAACATAATAAGAACAGAAAAAAAAAAAGATAATAAGAACAGAATGAGATGAACAGATAAATGAATGGTATTATAGGCTGAGAGATCAGCACAAATAGAACAAGTACCATACCAAAAATCTTAAAAAATTAATAGAAATTAAAATTCATGGGCGCCTGGGTGGCTCAGTTGGTTAAGCGACTGCCTTCGGCTCAGGTCATGATCCTGGAGTCCCTGGATCGAGTCCCACATCGGGCTCCCTGCTCGGCAGGGAGTCTGCTTCTCCCTCTGACCCTCCCCCCTCTCATGTGCTCTCTCTCATTCTCTCTCTCTCAAATAAATAAATAAAATCTTTAAAAAAAAAAAAGAAATTAAAATTCATAAGGACAAGCAAAGAATAATGAAATATGACCACGAGCTTTTTATTTCAGGAAAAGAATAATTACTCGTTATTTGAAATGTACTGAGGACATCAATAAACCAAAAGGTGGGGGGAGCACAATTATATCAGTGGATGCTAAAAATGCATTTTGTAAAATTCATCAATTGGGGACTAAAAAAAAATTTAGTAAAATTAAACTCTGAATAGGAAAGAAAAAAAAGATCCCTATTTCAACATGGTAAAACTTATGTCTCAAACCAACACTCAACACCAATATAATAATCAAACACAAAAGCCATTTCCATTAAAGGGGACAAAATGAAGACACTTACAGCATATTATTGTTTTCAAAGCTATTGATAATGTAATAAATTCAAAGAGGTGGTCTGTTACACAATTAAAATTACAAAAATCAGTAAGAATCTTTTATGGTAAGATTAACTTTATAAAATATACCATGGGAAAATGCTTCTTTTGAAAGGGACATCCAAAAACAAGAAATTCAGCTACAAATCTTAACTGGATGTTATGAAAAAACAAAATATAAACACTTTACCATACTTGTCTAGATTCCATATTATCTAGTACCTTTATACAGCTCCGACATCAGTGTAAGCCTTCCCCCTGTCCCCACTAAACTTAAACAGATTCACTGGCCACCTTGCCTTCCCTTCACCAAGCTGTTTTCCACCTTCAAGCTCTTTCATAGGCTGCTCTCTTTGCAGGGAATTCTGTAACATCACTTACTTACTTTGTTTTGCCAAATCTAGCACAGGTTCAAGATTTCCTTAAATTCTGCATCCTCAGAAAGTCTTTCCCAGGACACCCATCAAATTAAAATGCATCCTACCCTCAGGCACATACATGTTGTGATCCCAGCAACTTCATTATAACCTTCATAGGTAATTGTTCTATTTTCACTTTGCAAGTATTCTCCTACATTGTAAATACCATAATGACAGAAATCACATTTAGAATATGCAGACATTTCATAAATATTGGAAAGAAAGAATGAAAATAATGATATGTGGTTGGGAGTACTAAATATTCTTGGATGTTACTCCATATGCCCAGATTGACAAATAAATTTCAGTCCTTTAAATCAAATTCCTGATTAGCAAAGTAATTCTGAAGTTGAAAGTATTAAATAATCAATAATGGCTACGTTCAGAAAAATTCCTAAGGATTCAATAATTAATAACATGATAAATCATTTAACAAAAGGCAGATAATTCTGTTGATTTGATAAAAAGCTAACCACTTGTGAAGATATGGTTCATGCTTATCTTATACATCAAAATTAATCCTAGAGGAATTAAATTCTAAATATTAAAAAAATTAATGGAAGGAAAACTAGCTAAATATTTATACTCTCACTGTGAGGGAGTCAATGACAAGGATGATATTAATTATTGCTTAAAATACATTTTTTAATAATTTTAATTTAGAAATGGTCAAAACAAAAACACAGTTGAGATAGCACAGTTAGGAAAAATTTTTAAATATATATAAAATATAAATGATTAATAGCCTATATATACAAAACAACAAATTCACAAAAAAAGTGAAATACATTTGAAATGAAGTTTTGTTAATTTGGCAAACTGAAAATTAATAAAAAAAGGATCCACTAACTGGTGTTTGCTAGGGTTTAGAGAAAAGGATGATCTCAAACATGGTTCCTAGAAATGTAATATGAATGGATACATGCATTGGCAACACTTAAATACTTGGTATTTTCTAGTCATCCCTCTGCTTCCAAAATTCTATCCTTTTTTTTTAAGATTTTATTTATTTACTAATTTATTTGAGAGAGAGAGAGAGAGGGCACAAGCGGGGTAAGGGGGGCAGGGGAGACTCTCAAGCAGACTCCACACTGAACGTGGAGCTGACAGAGGACTGGATCTCACGACCCTGAGACCACGAGCTGAGCTGAAACCAAGAGTCGGACACTTAACTGACTAAGCCACCCACGCACCACCCCAAATTCTATTCTTAAGAAATAACCATGGCTATGCTAAAATATTTCTGTATGTTCATCACTGTTTTTTTTCTAACAATCATGAAAAATAAGAACCTAACTGTCCCAAAGAAGATATTTTTAAAATAAATTATGACATAATGCTAAAATGCAATTCAATCAAATTATGTGGTTTAGAAACACATTAAATAACATAAAAATATATACTTATCAACTACATATTGTTCATCAGATAAAAGATGAACAGTTAAGACTGAGATAATTTATTATTATATTCATACATATACATAAAAAGACAAAGGCTAGGTGATATAATTACAAGTGCATCCTCAAAAAATTCTATAATCATCCTACACACACAGAGTTGGTTATTTCTATTTAAAAGGAAAAAAGAATCCCACACAGTTAATTGTATTAGGAGATTTACTGGTCAAAACTAAATTACAGTTCTACAACTTACCTGTGGTTGTTGTATGAAAAAAATTTGTTGTTTGTGTTTTATTTTTAATGATCTAGATATAGTCCACTCTATATCAGTATATACTGAAAACAGTGATTGGAAAGTAGTATAATCACCCACTATTTGTGTGTTGCTAGTTAGACTAGTATTTCTTTATAGCAGTGATAGTAGGCACTAAAGTAAAGTCTGGAAAATTCATTCTTTTTAATTCTTAGAATACTGATCTTTTTAAAAGAGAAATTAATTTTATCCAGAATTGTATATGCATTAAAAATATTTAAACCCAATGAATTTTGAATGTTTCATGGTATTATTCAAAGGAATACAAATGCATATATAGATATATAAATACTTCTATTTCAATTAATTCTAAAATGTTTCTAATGAAGTATTATACATTTTATTGGTTAATATAATGTATACTCTACTCACATTTCATTTTTTATTATATTTTATCTATTTTATTTCATATTTTATTTACGTATAACTTATTTTATATTTTATTTCTAATCATATTGGTTTACTCATTTAGAGACAAGGCAGCATTGCATTTTTCATTGATTCCACTTTGAATAAAATATGTGTGCTCACAGAGAAGTCAGTAAATTTTTATTTTATCTCACATAGAGATACACAAACACAAAGGTTTTGCAAACAAAATGAAGCTTAAATATTTTAATTAAAGAAGTATTTTCAGCATCTGCATTTAACAGAATCCTAATTTTCAAAGTAAAGTTAAAGTCTAAAATATTTTTTAATATTAATGACTAAAATATAAGAGACATTGTGGTATATTTTATTAATATTACTCTAATTTCTTATAAATTCAGTTTACTGATTTATAAAGCAATCAGCAATAAAATGAGATATTAAGAGGAACATATTATGTCAGCATAAATGTTGGAATAAATGTTAGGAATAAATGTTGAAACTTTATAGTAAAGTCAGCAATCAATTCATTTCTGTATTTATATTGATAACACACTGATGTAAAAATTCTTTGTACAGAAAAAAGTTTTAAATGATAATTTTAAGTTATCAAGAAGTACCAGAATCCCCTTTAATTGTACTAGTTCTGATATCTGAGATTGTAGTGAAGAAGATTATTTTCTTCGAGTTTAATTACAAACCTAACCAGAACTCTCATTCATTATTAATAATTTATATAACGATCAGTCTCTTCAAATCAACCCTAAACTGCTTATAATATCTGAAGTTCAGTTGTAATTTTGTAACATTTATCTCTCAAGAGCATATCTACTTACCCTACCTCATATGCAATTCAGGGTGTCATGTGTAGAAATGTAGTCAATTTGCATGATTTATTGCAAGTAGCTAAGCTTAAATTAAAATAAGCAAATAAATACCTGTGCAGAGCAACAATCTCTCAAATCAATGACATGTTTATATAAAGTACAAAGTACATGGAAATATACTTCATTCTGAATTCTGCATAAAATAACCTAGTGTTGCAACATTTAACAAGGGTGTTAGTCTTCTTTTCAGGGTACATATGTGTCTGTACAGCTTTTCTCTCTTTTAGTTAAAGGTTGAACAATAGGAAAAATGTAATTTATATAGCAAGATTCTAATTTATGATTTCAAATTTCTTGAAATCCTTCTCCAATTTGAAAAACACTATTGGTCATATTCTGATCTCAGTACCTTTGTGTCTTTGCACATTTACTAGGGAAAAAAAATAAAGAAGGAATAACTAATTCTAAAATAATTGTTTGAGTACACTAGATTCTGTGTCTCAAAACATAGTAACTAATCTTCCTTTTTTCATTGATTTTGATGTTAAGGAATATATTGAATAAAACAGCTAACTACACAAGCCTATATTTTTGTCCCTAAGCAACCGTAATAGATTCATTAGAATGAGAAATTTAGTGATCTTATGGACACAGTTCCTTAGAAGAAGCTTTGATATCATTTATAATAGTATTCTTTTCTTAATTTTGTTTCCAAATTGTCAGCTCCCATCCACCTTTCTAATACAGAGAAGGGTACTCAATAAAAGTGTGGTTAATAAATATGCTAACTGACTTCTTTTGTAAAGCAAATCAGTTGTCTATATTAAGGTCCATATTATACTCCAGATGTATCTTATGTAAGATTAGTAAATCATTGGTCTATCAGTGAATATTGTTATAGCTGCTAACTCTGGTTTGTTATTTAAGGGAATTAAACAATCCCTGTCAGAGATTACTTTTCTCACCTTTCATTGAATCTCAAAGTTTAAAAAGTCAAAATAAAACAAAACAAAAACCCAATGTGTATATCAATAAGCTGACCTAGAAAATAAACATAATAGGAGACTTCCTATGTGGTTTCCTTACTGGCAAATTCAATAAAGCACTTATATTTTCTCTTTTTAAATAATATTGCCATATCTATAAATATCAAAGAATTCCTGGCTTTCAAAAGCACTGGACATGCAATACTAAAAATATACCAGTAACTCCCTTCCAATTTCTTTTTTACAGGATGACACAAATCTTTCAAAAATTTAACTAACTTGAACTAGGAATATAATGTAATTAATCTGGGTAGAAAAGAGTTGAAAGAAGGTTAAATTCTATTTCTGCTCTTAATAACAATATAACCTCAAGTTATGAAATTTAGCATGCAGTCCTTTGCTCATTAGGCTGATACTTTTTCATGAAGGGTCTGCAGACACCCAAAGGCAAGGGCACTAAGTTTTCATCAAGTGCAAAAAATTTGCCTCAAAATTTGCATTCAGTGAACCTTAAGAAGCATGGTTTTCTCTAGCTATATAACTACCTACTACTACCATTTATTTAAGCATAACTGGTGATTAAAAGTCTATTTGTATGCAGATGGAGTTAGTAAAGGTGTTTTAAACTTCTCAGAATCATAAAAAAAGACAACATGTTTCCTCAGGAGAACAGACTTGGACTCAATGGTAAGAGTAGAGACAAAAATCTAGTATCTTTTTATCATTAAGACATATTCATTGACTAGGTTCTAATAAGCCAAGGTTTCTTTGTACTTCATTAAGTGGAGAGAGAGGGAGAGAGGGAGAGAGGGAAGAAGAGTGGGAGGAGAGAGGGGGAGAGACAGAATAGGGGTGGACTATTTAGAAAGGAAAAAAATTTTAATACCCAGACATTTCTCCTATATCAAAGAACGATGCAAACAAACTTACTGTCATTTGCTTTGTTGACCTAGAAAATAAACATAATAGGAGACTTCCTATGTGGTTTCCTTACTGGCAAATTTTAAAACACATTTAGCATAACAATGTCTTTTCTGTCAGTATGTTTGTTCTGTTTTCCTCTGTTTTGTTTTAAACCATTGTCTTCAGCTACATCTTATCTCTAAAGACAGAAAGTTGCTTGACTTCCAATGTACCTAAGTCTTAATAAGCAACTCTCTCTCTCACCTTCCAGTGTGATTGAAACCAGGTTGTTTTTCATTAAGTTAAAACTTGGCAAAATCAATTTCTCAATTCTTTGCAGTTTGCTATCTTATTAGACAGATGATCTTGTAGAGCAGAATGTGTCACAATCGCACACTAGACTCAGGAAATTTCCCATCAACAAAGTGCACAAAGAACACTGGTTCTTGGAGATAGAAAATATCATCAAATAATAAGAATTTACCTTCATCAATTCTAAGATTTACTGAAAGCTTAGTTATACAAATATAATCAAATTATATGAAAACACCTTAGTATTTTTTCCTTCTGTAAAATAATATAAAGACTTTACATTGATAAATAGGCACACTAAATATCTTAGGCTTTTACTAAAATGATTTGTAATATTTTTATTTATTTTTTTTAGTTTTTTTTATTATGTTATGTTAATCACCCTACATTACATCATTAGTTTTTGATGTAGTGTTCCATGATTCATTGTTTGTGTATAACACCCAGTGCTCCATTCAGTACATGCCCTCTTTAATACCCATCACCAGGATGTCTAAATGACAGATATTATATAATTGATATTGTTTAGAACACAGTAAAATAATGGACACAATTACTTTATATAGCTGTACAATAATGTATGCTACATAATAGTATAATTGGCTTGCATTCTTCATTTTCTAATTAATCTAATTAATAGATTTTCTTTCATTTTACTAATGCAAATAGTAAAACTGTCTCATTCCCTACTTTAAATTTTTTTGTAACCAAGCTGCAGTTAGGTTTTAGATTGGTCAGGAATTAAATTAATTCATACTGACAGTAAATGAATCCTCTGAACAGTAAAACAATATATCTTGATAGTCTAGTTATAGTCCTATAATAATAAAACTGAAGCTTTGATCGAATCTCTCATATTTTTAGTTTTTAAGCAAATAGATTCAATGAACTACATTCTTCAACAAATGCTATTATGATACTCCACTATACTTATTTAAGTATATTAATATAGGCTTACTATATTAGGTATATAATATAGGTTTATTATATTATATACTTTATAACTATATCTTTATCAAATATATAAATTTTTTTAAGAAGTGATAATTTATTAAATACTAGGGAAATGCCTACTGGCTTAATTCATTCTAAAAAGATGAGTTTAAATAAGTGAATGAATTACATGAATAACCTTTTTTGAAAATGTTACGTTTTATTAAATGAAGTTGTTAATCCAAATGCTTTATCTGAAATTCGGTTTCTCACATTGAGGAACTAACTACACATAAATCAGCATATATGAGAAATACAGAGTTCTGGATTCATCAGAAGTTTCTAATAGACATTTGAGATTTGCGAATTTAAATAACTGGCATTTTTGATGTGGGCTTATGTGATTGGATGGATGGATGCATAAAGGTGAGATGATGAATAATGTTGAGAGAGAGAGACAGGGAAAAAGAAGAGAGAAGTAAATCCCTTTTCTAAAAACAATATTTATCAGCCTTGCTCAAAATGTGAATATAAAGGAATTTTTGAACGTTCTCCTTTAGTCATAACATACTATGTTTAATAAACAAAATCAAAACACTTGTAGCATTACCTATGAAGTATGCATGTTTAAGAGCTTGCAACAGATGTAATTCCTATTTAGTTATAGCTTTATTTGCTTATTTGAAGCCTGCATATAAATACTGACTTTGAATATAGTGATGGAAATGCGCTCTGCTAGGCATCAAAAAACTTAAGTTATGACACATTACTGAGCTGAATAAACTATGGTAAATTATGTACTTCTCCTGATCTCAACTGCAAAATCTGGGGATTGCTCTAAATTGGAGTTGTGTCTCATTACCAAGTCTGAATATTTTTGGTAACTTGCAATCAACTTTGTTGAAATGAAATAAAACAGAATACAAAATATCAGGGTGTATCTTTATGTTAAGTCTATTTTGTTTATGAAATATTTGCTATTTATTCTTTTTTTTTTTTTTAAAGATTTTATTTATTTATTTGACAGAGAGATAGAGAACACAAGTAGGCAGAGGGAGAGGGAGAAGCAGGCTCCCCGCAGAGCAGGGAGCCCGATGCGGTACTCGATCCCAGGACCCTGGGATCATGACCTGAGCCGAAGGCAGCCGCTTAACCGACTGAGCCACCCAGGCGCCCTATTTATTCTTGATACACATACATTTCTTACTGGTTGGTTATTTTCAAGTTTGAAAATCATGTTCAAGTAATTTTCCAAGCAATAGTCACATAAGTGGAGTAAATCACCATGATTTTGTCCTGACCTTGAAAGATTCAGAAACTTGACTTTCCCTCATCCAATTTTATCAGAGAGATTGGGATGAAACTAAGTCTCAGTACCTATCCATTGAATGATCCACCCAACCATGTATTCAGCAATTATGTGATGAGTGCTTGTCTACTGTCATGTTCTCAAGATGTAAGCATACAATCGTGAATAAAATAATGTCTGTCCTTATACAGTTCATTGACAAAAGACAGTGTTTGTTCACTCATCTATTTGAATCTCTATGTATTCACATACCTATATCATTTATTAACTGCTATATAATGCAGACACATTTCTGCCAATCTATTATTTTCACTTTTATGTTATTTTTTGTAAACTTAAACTTTCTGATTTTTTAAAAGATTTTATTTATTTGAGAGAGAGAGAGAGAGATAGAGAGAGATACAGAATGAGTAGGGAGAGGGGCAGAGGGACAAGCAGACTCTCTGTAACCGTGGAGCATGATGCGGGGCTCAATCCCAGGACCCTGAGATCATGACCTGAGCCAAAGTCAGGAGCTTAAATGACTGAGCCATCCAGGTGCCCCAAATTTTCTGATTTTTAATGCTTATCTTATAAAATCAGCATTTATATCTTCTAAAATGTCTTCTTTTATCATGATCCTTGGAGATATTCCTTAATAATTACAAAAATATAATTTTATAATTAGCATTTCTATTAAACTCGATTTTATATGTTATATGATAGAAGCTTTGGAACTAAAATAGTCTTCAAATTTTTATTAATATATAACATTACTGGATTCCTCATAAATTATTATACATTCAATTATTATCTATGTAACATGGTCTTTTCTGTGCTTCTTGTTTCAGCTATATTTGCATTCTGATTTATAAATATATCTCATGAAATTATAATTAATCTGTTTCCAAAGTTGAAATATGATCATATTTCAGTAGTCAACTTTCTGATCCTGAGGTGGCTCATCACAATACGAAATGTAGAAAGTCTGGTGAAGTGTTGACATTACCAGAAGCTCCTCAAAGCAGGAAGATAATAACCATGTTATGTCAATTTACTCCCATCTCAGGAAACAAAAATTATATTCTCATCTTAACTTTCATTTTTGTTTATTTAGAATATTTTTTAGTTTGCCATAGTTTTGTGTCTTTTTGGCATCATGGCAAAGATCTTTTTTTCTTTGCCTAATTCCCTAATTTATTGTTAATAATTTACTGATTTCATTCTGCTATTATCTAATTTCCAACATATATACATTTAAAGTACTTTCAGATCATTTATAAAATAATGAACTTATTACTTTTATTTCTTTGTAATATTACACATTTTCCATAATTTCACTTAGCCTTTATTACATACATTTGGATTTGCAGTTATTTTATAATTTTTAATTTTGTATAAGAAAATTTGGTTAGTCTAAGATAGTATATAACTTGCATGGCTGTCATGTGGGGGAAGAAAAGAAAAACATGTTTCCTTCTGTTTCTTTACTTCTCTCCTTTCTTCTATCCTCTTACTTTTTCTCTGCTTTTTTACAAAAATATCAAGGGTCCAATTACATTTGCTACTTCACAGAAAAAGATGGATAAGCACAGTAACAGGCACCCAATAAATGCTTTCTAACTGAATAAACAGATTAAAATCATATGCTATCTATAAAGCTATGATGGTGGCTGTGATTAAACATATAATTTGATTTCAATAATCTTAGACACTTGGAATCATACAATAATCTTAGTTTGATTTGCTTTCTTCTTTTTCTTCTTTTTTTAAATTATAAGTTTAGCTTCCAAGGAATTACCTATATTCACTTATGAGTTGGAAATTAGACAAGAGAATGAAATTACTCATATGTAGTTATTAAGTTAAAACAAGGAAAGTTTTTGTAACAATAATATTTATCCAAAAGTTGGGAAGTGCTGCCTCTTGAATTAGCATGTTTTATGGTACACGATGCCTTTTACATCTTTGAATAGAGAGTGAATGCATTTTTAAATTCCAGCATTAAGTAGGAGGTTGAACTAGTTACATAGAAGGGAATTTTTCAACACTGATTATGGATTAAATATTTCACCAAATTTACTGAAGTGATCATATGTATGGACATCATGAAACTCTAAGTCAGAGAAAGACAAATGCCTTATGATTGCACTCATATGTGGAATTCAAGAAACAAAAAAAAATGAACATGGGCGAAAAAAGAGGGGCAAACCATAAAACAGACTCTTAACAACAGAGAACAAACTGAGGGTTGCTGGAGGGAAGGTGGGTAGGGGGATGAGTTAAATGGGTGATGGGTATTAAGGAGGACACTTGTTGTGATGAGCACTGGGTGTTATACTAAGTGATGAATCACTGAATTCTACACCTGAAACTAATACTACACTGTATGTTAACTAATTGGAATTTAAACAAAAACTTGAAGAAAGAAAAAAAAGAAACTCTATAGAAGAGTACAAAAGAGTACCCCTTTAAGACCATCTTTCTATACACAGTACAGAAGAGTATTCCTTTTGAGACTCTCTTTCTATAAAACCACACTACAGAACATTAAAGAAAGAGAGATCATGAGTTGGAGTGAAAAACAGAAAGCAAGAGAGAAAAAGTTAAATAGGTATTTTTGCTATAATTTTATTGACTAAACAATTCCAAAGTAAACATGAGGTCAGAACTGTGTATCTGCTTTTTTTTCTCAGTTAACTGTGCAAATGTCATGTAGTAATAATAAATTAGATGCTAACAATCCATACATTTTGGAAAAATATTGAATAAAACATAAGCTAACTATTCCATCTAATGCATTAAAATTATGGCACAGTCGCCCTGTTATGTTAACAGACACTCAGTAAGTTGCCCTCAGCATGTAGCATAAATATGGTCACAAGATAGTAAGCCATACCTTCAGAAGATGTTAAGGTACAGATGAAAGGGTATTATAAACCTTTAGAGAAGGGTGAAATACTTTTAAAATTAACTGGAATATATGAATTTTAACATTTGCTATCACTGGTAACACATTGCAAGAAAATGTTCTCATCATCCACAGGTTATACAACTACTCAGAGAAGGACAGCCACACTTTGGCTTGAAGTATTTATAAGTAATTTCAACAAAAATTTCAAACTACTAGTTTTTAGTCCCCATAACAAACACTGAAATTTTATATGCTGACTTTATTATCTATTCCCCAATAGATAAGTAGGTTTCAAAAGATAAATAATGCCTTACTATAGCTTGGTATCTTCTGTGCACATACATTTCTAGATGTATAAAAAGATTTCCCAAAATGTACCAGAGCATGGAGGGTTTTATGGGAATCCTTTTCCATATGTTCAATTTCTGTGTTTTTAAGATTTTATTTATTATACACACACACACACACACACACACACACACATATATATACATATATATATATATATATATATATAGAGAGAGAGAGAGAGAGAGAGCATGTGCACCCACAGTGGGGAGGAGCAGAGGGAGAGGGGCAAGAAGACTCCATGCTGAGCGTGGAGCCTGAGATGGGGCTCGATCCCAGGACCCCAAGATCATGACCTGAGCTGAAATCAAGAGTCAGATGCTTAACTGACCGAGCCACCCAGGGCCCCCCATATATTTAATTTCTGTGTGTACCCTATTCTTAACAATACCTGTCTGAGAAGGATCTGGATATAAGACAGTTTCTCTTCCCTGTCTGAACAAATCACAACACAATCAGACATTTCCTTACCTCAAAACTGAATTTTATTATTCTACACTGTGCTAGGATGGCATGCTAATGGGCACATGATTTTTTTCTCATTGTCCTAGGTGATAAAAATGTTCTAAAATTAGATCATGGTGCTAGTTGCTCAGCTCTGTAAATACACTAACAGCTACTGAATTCTACAATTTAAATAGGTAAGCTTTGTGGTATGAAAGTTATATCTCAATGAAACTGTTAAAAACAAACAAAAAGCTAACAACAAAGAAAGATGGTACAGGACACCAGGTCCAGGACACCTAACAGAGTGAGAACTGAAAATGTTGAGAAAATGAATGACTAAAGATTAAGTCACAAATCCATCAGTAGATCAGGCGATTTGCTTTTCACTTTTATTTTATTATTTTCTTTTCTTTTCTTTTATTGCTATCAACAAAATTAAAGAAGTAATTAAATTGTAAGGTAACAGATTGTTATAAATAATTTTCATGATCAATCACTATGTGCTTCTTGACATATTACTCAGAAGGAATTCAAAGCACTGAATGACATTTTTAAATTTAGAAAAACACCTAAGAACAGAAACTTCCTTTTATAGCCATCTCTTTGATTTTGATGTATTTCAATATAAAATTATAAGACCATATATGTTATTTAAAGTTCATCTCCAGTCAGAATTTACTTTTTGTACTTCATAATTATTAATCAAAATGTATATTGCATTTAAGTTACTCTGATAAATTGTGTGCAAAATAATCCTAAAAATAACAAAGAAGGAAAAATATAATTCATTGAGTTTCGGGTGGTTGTTGTTGCAGGGAAATAAGACAGGGTGATTAATAAAAGAATTTCAGAATAAAAATAGATTAGAATAAAATTCTGTGGGGAAAGTGGAATAGAATTATGAGTAATTCTATGAATTCAATGAAAAAATATCATGAAATAAAATTTTGGCTCTCAGAAACAATGTCATTCATTTCATGTATTTTTAAAATGGATTATGGTTAGTATATTTAGATTTCACAAAATACATTTTAAATAGTCACATAAGAGTTTTATTTTCAAATATCCATACTATACACTGGAAATGAGAGGGTTTAAAACTATGTAAATAAATTAAAATATTACTGTAATATTAATATACATAAACATAAAATCATGTAAGGAGGTAAAAAATATATTAGGTAGGAGGCATCCAAAAAAACCTGAAGGATCCCATTCTTTACCACTGAGATATTCATCTATATCCTAAGGAATGTGCCATCTTTTAATGAGTCTATGTGTTAATGCTCACAAGAAACCTATCTTATTAAATAATATATCCAGAAAAATAAGATATAATTATTCTTTGTATATTACTTGAACCAGTATAGCCATTAACCCTGGAGAAGCATTTTTTAAAATAATGTTTAGAGAAGTGATTTATAATTTATGTTGGTTTTTCAATCCTTTATTGTACATTTTCTTTTAGTTCTCTCATTCATTATTTAATATACATGTCTAACATAGATTCTCCTTTTAAAAGCCATCAAAACAACTTAAAACATATCAGAAAGTAATCATTTTTTGTAATCTGATTTTCTCATTCTAATTCTCAAGTTTAAAAGGAAAAGCTTTCTAATAAAATCATAGTTGACATGCTATTTTCCAAATGTCATCAACTTTTTCTTTTTACATACATCTTTAATAGGCTCTTCCTTTTTTCATACATATTTTACTGGAAAAATGTTTGCCATCAATATTAAAATGTGAATTATACCGATACTGGGGTACATAGCTTTCTAAATGCTATCAAATCCAATTCATTATATAGTAGTTTAATGGCATAGATCATTCATTCATATTTTAATACAAATTTGCTTCCCCAATCAATAGCCTTTAAACTACCCTTATTCCTGTTTTCCTACTTTAATTCTGGAATATAGAGACGAGTAGTTAGGGTATTTTTGTGCTACAAATTTCTATAGAAATTTTAGGGAATGTGCAATACAGAAGAGACAAACTATATATCTAAGTAGTAATTATGAATCAATATTGAGAACTGAATGCTTATTTAACATACTGTATCATTATGGAAACTATGAGTTTCAAAAATCTGGACATTTTTTAATTGATTGTTTATAAAATGCTTCCAAAATAAGAAAAAAGATATCATTTAGCACTGAACTTTTGGCTGAATATTAAAAGTATAAGTCATTTAAATGTATAATAAAATTCATGTTGGATTCTCATTTAGTATTTGTAAATAATGGTTTCCAAAACCCCAAAAATATTTTAAACCAATTAGTAAAATTAGACAAAGATGTGAATGCATAGCAACCTAATTATATTCTGAATTCAGAAAAAAAATTCATAAAGTTAATAAGCAAATAATACTTCAAGGTCAATCTTTATTCATCTGATTTTAATTCTTACTTGATGTTACATTGGAGATTGAAAGATTGGCTAGTTTGAGAACATGTATGTCTCTTTCAGTGCTGTTTATTTATAAACTATTAGTCTTGAATTTGTCACATGCAGTTGACACCAAATGAGAGTAGAACAAAGCAGACATTGGTGTGGATGGCTACAAATCCTCCTTCATAATACCTGTTATTTCCAGATCCCATTTCCCTTATATTCCTGATTTATGACTCATTTTCCTCTTTACAACCTGGTTCTATATCTCTAATTCAACTCCGAGTGCCATTTTTCCGTGCATGCTTTAGTTTCCTCATTGATTACGGTCTCCTTTTTTTTTTTTTTTTGCTATACTCTCTTATAAAGTCAATGTTGAATGTTCTGTTCTGTCTGTCTCCTGGAGCTCCTCACTCAATGTAAATCTCAAAACATTTCTGCCAGACTCCAGCTAGCTCAACCAGCATTTTTTAGACCTATAAGATCATATTTAGGTAAATGTGTCAGTGTGTAACAGTCCCATTAATTCAACATCTTAGGAAGCCTACTATTGCTAAGAAATGTCCTAGACACTCAAGAAAAAAATTAAAGCTCTAGAAGAGAGATCAAAGGCAAAGTTGAAGATAGCTTTTCTTAAACTTTACTGTATCTAGAGAACAACATGAACAATATAAGTAAGGGGTGACTGCAAACTGAGTCACATCTGCCAGTTTAATTTAGTGGAGTTGGGAAATGCATGATCATTACTATATTAGTAAAACATTTCTATATAATTAAACTGATTTATGCAATTGAGCCAACTGGGCTTGCTTCCATAATATTGCATTTAAATTTTGTTAATTTTGAGAAACCATCAAAAATGACAATCCTATTAGAGAGTAAAAACCCTCTACAGATTCAGTGCTTTTTCAGACCATAAGCTGAATTCCATATTAATTAGTACTAAATAAACAACTTGAAGGTATAATTACAATCTTATAATGAAGAAAACTTTAATTTACAATATTTAAGAAAAAAATGCTAGGAATTCAAAATTCTGCACACAGGATGTAAAAAGCTGGAAGAAGTGCTGCTCCCAGCTTACAACGCAAAAGATGTTTCACTCTTCATTGAGCAGTCAAGCTATGCCACAGGATAGAATATCACATGAATGTGGCCACGGTTCAAAGGCAGATAAGTGCTACCCAGGGGAGAAACCAGGGCATAATGTAAGGTCCCTGAGAATAGACAACACACACATTAGGCTCAAGAGGTACAGGTTTACTTACAGCAAGAGGAAAGAGAAATTGTATATATGATTCAGCCCCTTCCAATGTGTCAGTTCTCCAAGGCCAGGGGACCCCTTCTGCAGCCAAGCACCTCACCTCCTGCTGCAGTGGCAGGATCCTGACCCTTCTTGTGATCACGTCTGAAACACAGAAAGCTGGGGGAATCCTTAAGGGCCACTGACACACACTTAAGCAAAACAAAAAACACATTATGTCTGAAAGAGGGAAAGATATCCCACACTATCCTCACAGCACAGGCTATGAGGGCTCTTTTCTGCCACTCAAAAATATTCTAAGCCCAAGCGCATTCTCATGCAGCCCAGCAGGAAGTTCAAGAGACTGGAATGACTGCCTTTCCCAACAGATGTGGACCAACTTGAAAATCACAATTTTTTTCAAACCTATTGGAGAGCTATCATTATAGAACGATCAAATGGCCCAAGGACAAAAGAAACTGTCCCTGCAGGGACAAAGATAAAATAAGCATGTGCTCACCTAGGGTAAACACCTGATATGACTAAAGACTTTACCAGAAAAGTTGACATCTGATGAAACTAAATGTGTTACATACAGAACAGGCTCTTTCTCTATAAACCCTGCTGGGTGCTCACAGGAAAGAAATAGAAAAAGCCCTAAGAAATGTCTATGGTGTCAACCTGGGTTAAAAAAACAACTGTGCCTGTGGGAGCAACAAAGCACTTGACCCAAATCTATTTCTTTTGTCTCTACTCTGGAACAAAAAGCCTTTGAGGGGTGGAGAATGGGAGGCAATAAGCTTTCCCGCCTTTAATGTATTGATGAAAACTCATCATAGCTGGGAAGACGGGAACAACATGGGGATGACAAAGGCTATTAAAGGGAGGGTCAGAATTACATGCTGAGCCCTACATCCAGTGCAGGTGAGTAGAGAAGGCCATATTCCTTGAGAAACAGAACAAGGTGCGAGTCAGAGACAGGTTTAATCTGTGCAACTGAGACTGCACACATCACTACCATCCCCACACCAAACTAACAAGCTTTGAATAACAACAAATAGCAGAACATTACTGGGAGAGGGACAAGAGAGGAACAAGAGCATTCAGAGAAAACCTCTCTGAGGCTCAGAGCAAAGGGAAGACCCAAAATTCAGAAGGAACAGATATCACTGTGATAAGCCAATTGCCTTAGCACAAACTTTTCCTACAGGACTTTGAAACCTGAAGAGAAATGAGGTTATCATATCAACAACAAAATCAAACCCACCACACCTTCTAGGTGGGTTAATTCACATGCCCGGTCAAAGGTATGTCCATTTCCAGGGATCAAAACCACTGACCTCAGTAGTACAGTTCCGTATAAGATGTCTGGCTTTTAACTTCCAAAAACAACAACAATAAACATTATAAGTTAATAAAAAGGCAAGAAAAAAATAACACTCAGAAGATACAAAATGAACATAAAAATTGGTCTCACACATGACACATAGTTAAAGAGTCTAACAGAAAAAATGTCTCCACCAAATACATTGAGCCATTAAAAAAATCTATATATTGGACTTTATGAAAATTTTTAAAAATTATTTTTTGCTCTGTGAAAGACAGCGTTAAGAGAATGAAAAGGCAAGTCCCAGACTAGGATAGAATATTTGCCCATCTTGTTTGTGACAAAGGATTTCTATCCAGAAAATATAAGGAATTCTTAAAACTCAACAGTACATAAGCAAAAAATTTTTTAAAAATTAAAAAATAGGCAAAAGATCTAGACAGGTACTTCACTAAAGAAAGATACACAGATAGCAAATAAGTTTATGAAAGCATATTCAATAAAATTATTTAAAAAATAAAATTTTAAGCCACAATAAGATACCACTACACACCTGTTAGAATGTCTAAAATCTGAAAAAAAAAAAACTGACAATATCATGTACTGAGGATGGAGAACAAATGAGACTCTAATATAATGCTGCAGACAGTGTAGAATGGTGCAGTCATTTTGGAAAACAATCTGGCCGTTTCTTATAAAGTTAAATATGTACCTACCTGTGACCCAATAATCTTGCTAAGTATCTCCCCTAGAGAACAACTGCTGAAATCCAAATAACTTCTACCCTAGAGAAAATAACTAACCAATAATCTTCAAGGTGCCAAAGGAATACAAGACAAGTTTGCAGAACTATCACAGATTGGAGGAGACTAAGAAGATCGAATTAAATGTAATGTGGAATACTATTTTTGGATTCAGGAAAAGAAAAAAGATATTAGTGGAGCAACTGCTGAAATCGGAATAACTTCTAAACTTAGTTAACAATATTGTACAAAGAACAAATTCTTAGTTTTGATGAATGTTTTATGATTACAATAACGTTAATATAAGAAGAGGCTGAGTAAAGGATATTTGGGAACTCCTTGTAGAACTGCTGAGCAGTGAGTGGTCTGACTCATAAAAATTACAAAATAGATGAAAAAACTTGTGTGTGTGCATGTATCTGTGCCTATGTGTGTGATCATTGCTTTTGAAATCATGTAAGGATGGAGCTAATTCACTTGAGGAGTATAATTTATACATTTTTAGATCATTTGTAACTGCTAAAACAATAATAAAGTCATGTCTAAATTTCTTGGTATGTATATTTATTTATAATATAATTTATAAATAATTATGAGCTTCAGGCTGGTTGAGGACATGGACTAGCTGAATGTATCCCTAAATCCTAGAAGTGAATAAAGAGATAGAAAAATTTATAAATTGGGTGCCTGGGTGGCTCAGTTGGTTAAGCGACTGCCTTCGGCTCAGGTCATGATCCTGGAGTCCCAGGATTGAGTCCCACATCGGGCTCCCTGCTCAGCAGGGAGTCTGCTTCTCCCTCTGACCCTCCCCCCTCTCGTGTGCTCTCTCTCTGTCATCCTCTCTCTCAAATAAATAAATAAAACCTTTAAAAAGAAAAAAAAGAAAAATTTATAAATTATACATATAGCATTAGTACATATGTAATAATAGTACATGTAATACTAATGCACAATAGTACATATGGAGCTATGTATCTGAGAAGGATTGGTGCACAATGGAATCATGTTAACTCAGGGTAGGCACGTGCTAGTATTAGAATTTCAAATGGAGCCTACGGAAAATTAAACAAACCATGAAGCCTAACACCATAAATAAAACAGTACTATGGATTCTCTGTTAAATTTGTTTGACGATTTGACGTGTTGTTATGTTAATATCTATATTAACAAATCTCACATAACAGCCAAATAAGCAATAAATGCCAACAAAAACAAACGAACAAAAAAATCCAACTGTTTATGTTTCCAACAAGAATTCTGAACTTTTAAT